>NC_137883.1:19804143-19864143 GCF_963924005.1 Protomyctophum bolini | reverse complement strand
CAATAATTTAATAACTGGCTCCAGTGGAGACTCATTTGACCTGCTGGAGACTCCGCCGGTCATCAAATTATTGGCAAAAAGATATTGCAAAAAATAATAATAGTAATAATTTTCATGAATTCAAGGCTTCATGGGGTGTGTAATTGATAGAAAATAAATAGTTTTTTGGGTGAACTACTCTTTTAACCGATGATAAAAAATATGACTAATCATTTGATATGGTCATCATTGATAATCTTGGTTATATATGTACTGCTGTATGATCACTACTGTGGAATATTTGCTTCACTTCCTACACTCAACAGCAGAGGTCACTGTTTATCTTTCTAAATGCTGGAGCGCTACAGTAAAAATAAAAGTGATTGACTTCTGGGGCTGTATTTTGCGTGTCTTAAGTACCAGGTCTTATTCCCTAACTTGAGTAAACTAAAGACCTGGAGGCATGATCAATGCCATTTGGCTATTCTGAGTGGCCAAAGAGCATTGACCACGCCTCCAGGTCTTTAGTTTACTCAAGTTAAGGAATAAGACCTGGTACTTAAGACACGCAAAATACAGCCCCTGATGTTCTAACCTTAATTCAAAGATCACATTTTATTCTACAGTATATAAAGTACCCTTTCAAAATGGAATACGTAAATTCAACATCAATCTGTTTTTACTTAGTATCTGGTTCATTTAACCTGACACCAGCATTATATTGAGAGGAAATGGACCCGTACAGGTCTGTAACTCTGAAAGTTATGGCGGTCCCTGGAATATAAACGTTTGAGGGCCACTGCAATAATCAATCAAATCAAGCATGATATCAAATGCATCCATTTCTGTGCGTGTGTGTGTGTGTGTGTATGTGTGTGTGTGTGTGTGTGTATGTGTGTCCAACGCTCCACACCCCAGTATCTATTAGGGGTGAGAGGCCACAGAAGGACATATTGTTACACACACCCATGCATGCACACACTTACACACTCTCGCATGCGTGCACGAGTGTGCGCACACGCGCGCGCGCGCACACACACACACACACACACACACACACACACACACACGTGCTGAGACAAACACAATTCCCCGTTGCCTCTTTCCTGACAGGCGCTGCCATAGCAAAATAACAATGACAGGCAACAGGGTGGAGACATAACGTCCTTCTCCTATCTCTCTATGTCTCTCCCCCCCCCCACACACACGCACAGAGACAAAATATTACTGTTAATGTATTCTTGACATCGTGAGAGACCGTACATTTCTATCACTCAGTCAACTCAAGATAAATCACTGCTTGTCATGTTGCTCTTATGAGCTTGAGACAGTACTACTTGTCAACCAGTAGCCTAGGTGAACATACCAGACACCATGATGTCTGCATTTCTCAGGGAGGCCGGGAGGCCGTTTCCAACCACTGCAGATAGACTACCGGTAGTTATATTGTTTTTGAGGGCCTCTAGCCCCTCCTACGTCCAGCTTTGAGGGTTTGTGCAAATACAAACATTGAATGGCATTGACAATGAATGGCCAGCTTAGAGTGTTTGTGTTACACAAACATTGTGTAACACAAACATTTAAGACGAAGGTGAGGACGCAAATTGTGATTGGCCGGAATAAGATGATGTATGATAAGAGCGCCCTCACTTCACAGCAAGGATCTATACTTGGGCCCCTCCCTTTTCCTCTCTACATCAAATCTCTTCAGCGAAGAAAGAATATATATCCAAAAGTTCACAGAAAATTATAATAATTTATTTTTTTATAATCGACTCAATTGATTCATCTGATTAATCACTTAACCCTGCAATATACTTTGTTGTACAATGGTGGCTGATTTAATGATTTATATATATATATATATATATATATATATATACACATACACAATATATACAGTATATACATTTATATATATATAAATCATCATTAATTAATCGTAATCGAGGCAAAGGCAAGTCATAGTAGCACACAGCACACCCACTGATGACTTCCAACAGTTTGTCTGTAGGGCTGAGATGGGAGGAGAGGTCTTTGTGTGATGACTTCCAACAGTTTGTCTGTAGGGCTGAGATGGGAGGAGAGGTCTTTGTGTGCATGAGGACAATAGAGGAGTAAGTGACACCCCCCCTGACCCTTATAGCTGAAGGGTTGTTATGGTTCTGTGTTGAAGGATCAGTGCTTTTCTTGCTGTGTCATGTACAACGGTCACTGCTGCTCCACGGCCATTTTAATGTCTTCCTTTCTCAAATTAATAGCACCCATTTATTTTTAGACTCATTTGTAGACTTGAATAACCATATTTGACCTTTTTCTGTTTGCAATATAGTATTACACCACTGGAGGGCATTGTGAGCTTGAAATCACTTTTATCAAGAACGTATTAGGGATAGGTCATTCAATATCTCCTATTCAACAGTGATTTTAAGTAGGCTTACCTACTGATACATCAACTATACTATTGCGTGAAAGATTAATAACTATTTGTAGCACTGAGTTAATTCATAAAATGTAATCAGTATTAATGTATTATGTTTAATGGCTGCTCCATTTCATTTTTTAATGAAAATGTGGCTCATTATGGTATAGAAATGCTGACCATATGGTCCACCACATCATCTCAATGGATAAGCGACTATGAGTTGTCTTCCACTGATGTGCATACAGGACACCAGAACAGGGTGAGGGGAGCAACCACACTCAACCAGGTCAATTTTCCTGAGCACTGGGTCAGGTGGAGGGGAGGGGATGACAAAATGGGCCCTCTATAACTCACATGCGCCAAGGACCCCCAAGTTGATATTTATTTGGCCGCGGAACCCCACTGACCCCCTCTTGTTCAGAATTATGTCAATTTGTCATATTATCACCTCCCTTTCCGAAGAAAAATGTGGTTGTCGGAAGGGGCAAAATTATATTGGCCTTAACTCTGAGTGTACTGACAGTGTACAAATGGAACACTCTCATCATGAGTTATCCTTGAGATTAAAAAGTTTGAGAACCACAACCACTGCTTAAGACAGGTGAGACCAGTCCACTTAGGTTTGTTCATCTGTACAATCTCTGGCCACAATTCACACTGCTGTTACTTGTTAGTCATCCCTACTAATAATTACACAGGACTGTTTATTTTATTCTACATTCATGCCAGTGAATGCAGTATCCATAACAAGCACTGCATAAAAATACAGTATAACACTACTGGCATTTAATCCATTCTTTGTCAGTTTGACATTGCTACAGTATAGCTAGCCAGAGAAACCGTTTTGTTTTGCGAGAGTAACTAATTTTTGTCATCAACGGATTGTGAGTTTTAGCTATTTTAGAAGCAATTCTGAAATGACCGTGAAAGTGCTTACTGTAACTTTGGGTTTTATAACATTGAACCAATAAAAAGTATTAATAAGAGCATGAGACTAAATAATAACCACACATTGGATCCATACTGGAACACGTGTTCTTCTCCCATTTCCTCAGGTGTAACACTTTGACATACAATGTTAAATAAATGATAACATTGGTTCTCAACCTCTTCTGGATTAGGGCCCACTTTAACCCATTTTGACCTGAGGTCAGACAGTTTTCTGAAAAAGATTCTGTGTCAGTCGTTCTTCAATTGTTCAAAAATAGCAGACCTACAAGCTCGTAGCGCTCAATAGCTAAAGCATAACATAATGCTAAAACCAAAAGGGGTTCCCGCCCCAAAAAGGGTTAATAATCTCAAAAACCGTGTTAAGTGTTAAGGGGTCTGATATGTGTGCCACGTGCATTTTCAGAATATGTTTTTGACTTTTTTTTTTTTTACATTATTTCTTGAATATAAAATCGTGTTATTGAATATAAAATCATGTTAAAATGTTTTGCCAATTATTTGGGGGCCCACTTGCCATATCCTCACGACAGTGGTTCTCACCCTGTGGGCCCCCGGGGGCCCCACAGGGTGAGAACCAGAACCACTGTATTTTAGTAGATTAGCCTTCACCACTGGATGCATCCATACAGCCAGGCCTGGCACCTCTCCACCGTTCCAAACACACTCATTCATATTTATTGGATTGGCCTGGACTTTGTCTTGCCCTGATGGCCAAGCTGAAGCTATTCATTGCCCTGGCAGAGGAGATGACTGTTTACACCAGGGCCAATGAAGAAGAATGAGAGAATCTGGCTCGGCTTCCAGCTAAATATTCACTGGATTAGCTCTAAGTGGAACAGGACTATACCATTGTCATAATATAACATCGCTGTCACGGTGGAAACCGCGTATTTCAAAGCAGTTCCTTTGTATTAGTACCAGTATTTTAAAAATGTTTTGCACTGCGACGCGCCGTGAGCTTGTAGATCTGCTATTTTCATTATACTTTTGTGCAACACACTTGTATGATGAAGTAGGGCGTTCATTTATGAAAAACCATAAAAGGTTGAAATGAAAAGGTTTCTGGCGGAGAGCAACGATAAGCTTATTTACCTGTACTGGGTTTTGGTAGTGTTCAACAGTGGATTTCTTTTTATTCAACTGTTTAAGAGTGAAGACATTATGTAATACTTGACAGGGTACATCTGCCGTTTCAAATATAAATATAAGTACCCACAATAAAACCAGATAGAGCAGATCAAACTATAATAAAACCAGATAGAGCAGATCAAACTATGATTTGAGCATTGCAACATTTGGCGGTTGATCCAAAGTCGCTATTGGTGGTGATGTTTCAACAAGGTAAAAGTCTCTCAGATAATGTGTAAAGCTAGTTTGATATGCATGAGGCCACAGACCCCATTGCATATGATTTGCAGCAATTCTCAGCGTTACAGACCGATGACTCCATGGAGGGGAAACTGCATTCCTAACTGTCTATCATTTAAGTGGGGACCCCCTGAAGAACCCCGCCTGGGAGTCCCCGGACCACCTTGACTTAAGTGCGTTCAAAATAACATCATATAGACCACAATTCACAAAACATGAATAATAGCATAAAGTGGGGTCCGGGGACTCCCGTGGGTCCTTGAGGGGGTTCATCAACATCAGTTTAAACTATTTGAAAATAGCTGACCTACAAACTTTGATTGATTGGATAATGTATTGACAATTCATAAAAAGGACAACACTATAAAAACATCAATGTGGTGGATATACACATAAAAGCCTAGGGCTTGTTTCCACTGTGGTCCACTAATAAGCTCACTCCACTAAACCCATCACAACCATGATGCATAGTGGGCTTGTAGATTAACATTTTCAGAAAAATCTTGAAAAAAAAAAATATTTTAACAACTAAAATCTTGTATGGGGGTCACAATATATTTACAAATTTCCAAATACCTACATGTATTCATTTGGGGGTCCTTGACACAAAGAAGGTAATCTCTCATCAGCACCACACTGCCCTAAACATGCAGTGTTGTTGTTAGTAGGAATAAACACAGAAGCACCCGGAAGGAAGAGGAATAAGAAAGGCGAGGAGCCCAACAGAGTTCCTGTTTCTTTTTTTTTACCCAGATTGATGTGAAAGCAAAATGAGTCCAATGTTTACACATACCATCTTGGAGTCGCAGCTGCTGAAGGTACAGGGGACTCTGGAGGACGTTGCATCTGCCTGGCTCGTCTTCTCTGGTCACCAGAAGCAGGTCAGTGTAGACAAACACTGTCACCTACAGCAGGAGGAGACATGGTGAGATAAACATAGGGAGAGGAAGGGTGAAAGGGACGCAAGGGGAGAGAGAGGGAGACACAGACGGACAGACAGACAGACAGACAGACAGACAGACAGACAGACAGACAGACAGTATAATGCATACCTCTGGACCATAGTTTACTATACATGTCTCATTGTATCAACAGCAAAGTAAAGAGTCACACAGACAAATAATGTCTCACCTGGCAGCCTGTGCCGTAATGATAATACAATGTGAATGCTCTCCCTCTGCATGACTCCAAACTCCAAAGTAGAACGAGTTCTGTGTAAAGCTCTTTATTGTTCTTTAACCAACTAACAACACAGAGATGAAACATCTACTGCATTCCTACCTGCCAATGAATTACTGCCTCCTGCCTTTGGCAGAGTTTGCCAGGTGGACCTATGTCTTACTGGCCCATTTAAAGCAGAGCTTCTCAAACGTTTCCATGTCAAGCACCCCCCAAATCAATATGTATTTGGACACGGACCCCCATTTGGAAATAATTTGTGCCAGGGACCCCCATACAAGAATTGCATTGTTAAAATGTTTCATACATATTCATATTCACACATTTTTCAAATATTTGTCCAGATTTGTTTTAAATCTGATATATATTAACCAATTTTGCTGGTGACCCCCTGAAAACCCAACAACTGAACATAATTGAGAACGGGGAGAGAGCCTTTGTAGCACATTCTGCTAATCAGGTTAAATAAAGCTGTTGTACTGTTTGGTACTCTGACTTGCCATCGTTTCATGTTGTCTGTACTGTGAGAGCGACAGAAGCATTTTGAATGTAAAAGACCAAATACAAAGAGGGAGAAACAAAGAGGAAATGAAGACAGAGGAGGACTGACTATGCACATATCGCTAGTGTAGCAATTATATATCCGAGTCAGTGCACACACACACATTAGGCATACAGGGCTCGCACGCATCATAGAATATGTTGTGGACGGAAAGAGTCTTCATACTCTTTGTTCTTTTGCCATGGTGACCTGGTGCAGGATGAGATAATAGAGAGCACCTTTAAGATGTAGCCTGCCTGTGTGTGCGCGTGCGTATGGTGATGGTAAATGGTGCATTTATATAGCACCTTTATCCAAGGTGCTTTACAGAGATTGTTCATTACATTCACCCATTCACACACACATTCATACACCGATGGCAGCGGAAACCATGCAAGGCAGCAACTAGCACATCGGGAGAAATTAGGGGTTCAGTGTCTTGCCCAAGGACACTTCCGACAGTAACTCTGGGGGAGCCTGGGTTTTAACTGGCAACCTTGCGGTTTCCATCCAGGCACTCTACCCCTGAGCCACTGCCGACATAGGGGTCAAGGGGTGTATTTCTCACAGGAAATGGGCTGACAGACCAGTGTATTTTGTCAAAAATGTTCCTATACGCGACTTAGCTGCTCATTTCGGTTCACTTAATTGTAAATTATGCAGAGAGAAAGAAAGAAATGATGTGTATACCGGTATGCGTTTTGTACTGTGTGTGCGTGTCATTCTGTGCGTGTCTGCGTCTTGTGTTTGCTTTTCAACGCTAGCAAGGATGTGTTTGCACCGAGGGCAGTCCAGTGAATCCCCAGTGAACTAACAGTAAAAGCTGGAACAACACAGATTGCTCATTAAAAACACCCCATGTAGACCTAGTGAATAGAGGCCCTACCACATCCATCCATCCACCCACCCACACTACCCCACTCTCCGCCTCCCGCGGCCCGGGGGCTGACAACCTACAAACACTGCCTGTTCAATATTTATCTTGTTTTATCGTTGACCCGAGCTGGAGAGGCCAGAATTAGCATACCATTCAGACTGGCGGTGCACTCTGAAATGCATGGTGCACAGCGGGATTGGTCTGAATAGGTACACTGAGCATTATGAAAGGGACCTTTCCCCATGCAAGAGGAAGTCAACAAAGACCATTTGTCTCTACTTGTCTTGATTCAAGGACGTCTGTGCATGAGTGTCTCTGACCCATCATGTAAAGGGCAAGACGTTGATGCAGAACCAAGATGGGTCTCTAAATATTTGGTCTTACTAGTGCAGCTATGCTGAAATTGAACTGTCGCATATAACCTTATACTCACTCACACTCAATTATTCAAGAGTTCTTACTGTATTGTGTGCGATATTGAAATGGAAGCTTACCATGATCATCACAGTAATCATCATGTCTTCCATCAAATGGCTTTGGGAGCAACAAAACTCAGACTCCATGTACTCACAGTTTAGCATGCCAGAGGAGAGGAGTTTCTCTATGAGGTACATGCATCAAAGCGATATTTCCGCACAGTCAAATTGGCCTACATTTAATCTAAGGAAGCATCAAATACAGTAGCATACGTACATAATAGCATACTTATAGCAGACTGGACACGTTTTTCGGAAAAACTACGCAAAAATGCAGCTAAAAATCAGAGAAAGGCAGCAGTGTGCAGGGACCTTTGGGACCTTGTCTATAGTTGTCAATGAAACAATGTAGCTTAGTTAGTGAGAAGTTACTTCGCTTGTCACTCACATAATTGTATTTCTGTTTGTGTCTAAAGCTTAATAAAGAAAGTTTATAATTTATATTTTACATGTATTAATAACTCAAATTCCACAACTGAATATGATGGGCAATGTTCATACAAATAAATAATAGTAATAATATCGTATTGATATTGTCCCAATATTGTGTATTGAATCGTATTGTGAGATTGCTTTCATTAGATGTTTGGGTTTGACTGTTGTAATTTCATGGCAGCTGAATTTCCTTCATGGGATCAATAAAAGGTTTATCGTATCCTAATCCTGCCTTTCAACTGCCTAATTAATGACATGTCCTTTAAAGTTTAAACCACACACCGTATGTCCATATCTGTTAATAATTTACATCTGCTGCTATTTAACTACGTCATTCCACCACTATTTTTACCCACTCACATCATCACAGTACAGTGTATATATATCATGCACCATATGTACAGTTGTACACTGTATATTTCACACTGCTCATAATATTTAGGTCTCTTTCCACCCTTCTTGAAACAGCAATGATAGAGGCTGTAGATTAATCTGTGATGAGAATCAAGAAGATGAAGGAGTTGCGACTAGTTGCGAGTAGTTTGGGCTTTACGTGCCTGTCGTTTGTTTGCCCCTCATCTACTGTGCCAATAAAATGATTGGCTTCCGTCATGCCAGGCTTGCACTGGGCATGAACAAGCTATCTGTGCGTCAACTGTGTGGGGGGGGGGGGGGGGGGTGGGGGATTCTGTTAGATAAAATTCCCGACTTCCATCCAAATGGCACCTCCCCATGACCATAAACATACCCTTCCTCTTTCATACCCTTGCCAAAGTACACACACAGTCACACACGCACGCACAGTCGCACACACACAGTCACACACAGACACACAGACACACACACACACACACACACACACACACACACACACACACACACACACACACACACACACACACGTTTGTATTACTATACTTGTGAGGACAGCAACATTTTACTACACTGATTTTATGAATGCCATTTGTTTTACTGCCATTTTAAGCCTAACCCCGAAGCTGAAAATAGGCGATCTACAATCTCACAACGAATCGTGCTTCGTTTGCTTGTAGATTGTCTATTTTTTGGTCCACGACAGCAGCATGCAAACTACACATAATTCAGGCAAAACCTCAACCCCAACCCATAAACCTAACCACTAAATGCTCCAAATGTTAAAAAAACAAAAACTAAATAAAACATTTATCTTGTGAGAACCGGGAACATTTCCTCGCAAAGTCTGTTTCTCAAATTCTACTATAATTGTGGGGACATGTGGTCCTCATAACTACATGTAGACGCACACACGCACACACACGCGCACGCACACGCACACGCACACACACACACACACACACACACACACACACACACACACACACACACACCAATGTGCGAACAAACTTACACATATCCATCACACACTTCCTTTGGACAACATTATCACAATGACTTGCCAAATGGGCATGCTTCCCTTATTCCAAATAATTCCCATAGTATAAAACCTGCAAAACATGTACCGGTATATGTTTCCAAAACCTGTTCACCTTTGTGCCATACACATCTAAGGCATGGTCCCAATTCATCTTACTGAGGAAGGATTACTGAACAAGATTTAATATAATAATTTTGTTTATAATAACAAGGTTTTTCAAGGTGTTTTTTTTTCTTCTTCCTGGCTTGTTCGTTCATAAGTCTGGCTGTCCAGGGGAAATACCTGTTTAGCAATCTACTCTGGCTCTGTGGCTGCCACTATTTGGCCACTGACAGAAGATGTGGGGTTTGTAGGACCATGGATAGTCTGTGGTGATGTGGGGTTTGTAAGCTAGTGAGCGTCAAGCAGACAGAACAAAACTACCATGGCTTCCTATAACCTCATCAACCCTGGCATCCCTATACAGTATGTTGGGCATGTCATTATAGGTGAAAAACAAAAAGCAATAATAGCAGATCTACAAGCCTACAGTATGTGTCGTACCACAAGCTATTTTAGCAATTTGTCGTAAAACAAAGTGTGTTATACGAGAAATGTATATAGCTTGTGCTATGACCCATGCTATAGGCTTGTAGGTCTGCTATTTTTGCTTTTGTTTTGACATTGTACTTTTTGAAGATTTTGGCTCAAGTGGATTTGAACCGTCTTCAACTTAACAGTATCTTGAACAATGTAAGAATAAGTTATTCTGAATAACTGGTAAGTACCAAACAAAGAACAGTCTGTGTGATATCCAACCAAAATGTGACTGTGCTCTCTTTAATACATAATCCTCACTAATAATATGCTGACAGATTATCCAAGAAAATGCTGGCCTGTTTATTGTCACCAGGCAGAGATTTCCTCCGGCTAATGAAACCATTATGATTATACCACAGTCAGAGTGGCATTTTAGCTAATGGGGAATTACAAGAAATGATACAGTACGATGATGAGGGTTTAAAGACACAGAAAGGAAAATGAGAGACGGATTATCGGAAACATAAAAGTCATACTGTATCTGCAAACATACCAGGCCACACCCTACGAAAGCCTGCAAGTACCATCATAAGACAAGCCCTAACATGGACCCCACAGGGCAAGCGGAAAAGGGGTCGCCCTGGAAACACCTGGCGCAGAGACCTGGAGGCAGACATCAAGACCATGAAGACGACCTGGAACCAGCTGGAGAGAACAGCTCAAGACAGAGATGTCTGGAGATCGCTTGTTGACGGCCTATGCCCCAGAAGGGGCAGTAGGAGTAAGTAAGTAAGTAAGTATCTGCAAAGCAGCCATTGAGAGTATCGAGCTGGTTTCATAATGATTCGTTGAGGTAATAGCCAATACTTCAATACAGATACTCTGTAAGTTTGTAGAAGTCCCAGTATTAACTCATCCACCACTAAATGGCAGTAGCAATAGTTAGCACAGGAAAAAAATCAGGAGCTTCAGGAGCTACGCCCTGGGGGTGTAAAGGCCCCAGCAGGCCTCACAACTTCAAAATGTATACATCCAGGCCAAAGGGGAGGTAAACTCACCTCTCCCATAGAAAGGTGATGGCATTCACTACATCTCTCCCCATTTCTACAATGTACATACAGTGTTTGTAGATTTATTTGTTGATAATATTGTATTTGTGTTATTTTTATGCTATGTTGATGAATTTAATACATAGGATAATTTTAGCCCAAATGTCTGACTATACTGTACGTGTTGTTTGCATTTCCGTCTTTAGTGTGTAGAGCTCTGCAAAAACATTAAATACGTTAAAACAAACATAAGAAACGCACGTCTAGGAGATAGGTTAGTTTTTCTCCAGATGCAGCTTTTGGAACATTGAATAAGTGGAGCGCAGGGGGAGGAATGCAACATGCAGAATGTCAAATACATTATTTAACGAAATAATGAGAGAGCTCTTTGCATAGCACTGAAAAGCTGACGACAGCAGACATTATACAGCACACAGTGCACAATTTCATTACTTACATTACTAGTAACTACACATTACTCATACTTCGCTGCGCAATGATGTTCCTTGTCCAAAATAGCTATTGCTATTTAGTATAGTATAGTATGAACCAAAAAGAGTGAACGCACATAGAGCACATAAGATAACCGGCTATCTTTCTGTCCGTGAGGTTCTCAAAGTGGGGTCCGGGAGCAGGTCTGTAACTCTGAGAGCGAGCAAATGCATGCATTTTGTCCATTTGGTTCCATTGTACACTCTCAGAGCCGTGTGAGAACAACTGATCGCTGTGCTTTACCTTGAGGGAGTGGTGCTTGCTCTCATGTAGTATCATCTCTTCGGATAGGATCAGCGTTCGGCTGCACAGATCCAGGGGCTGAACATAAAAAAGAAGATTACAGTCACATTACACATCCCCAAAACCATATACTACCACTCACAGATATGTGTGGATTGCTGTTCCTTGGAGTGGTTGCACCACTCAAAAATAATATAAATAATAATGTAATAAAGCAATAAATACAGTAGGCCTATACTGTAAATGCAAGGTTACAGTACCAATTCCATGTCGCTTGATAAATCCGCTTAATCTGATAGAGAATGAAAGGTGATGAAGAAAGTTTCCAGTCATCACAGATGAAAGTATAAAGAGTGTCAGCTAGCTGTGACAGTAGGGTCTCAAAATGACAAGAGGAACTATAGCAGGGGGGGGGACCACTTCCTCCCAATGACTTGAGTGTGTGAGAGGGCCATTTCATTAATCTGTGTGTGTGTGTGTGTGTGTGTGTGTGCGGGCGCACGCGTGTGTCAACCAACGAGTAAGACGCGCGAACGCGGGAAGCGGATCGTAAATAGCTCCATATATGGGCACAAAAGGGGCCAGGTCCACAACAAACAAATCACTCAGCTCCATATATGGGCACAAAAGGGCCAGGTCCACAACAAACAAATCACTCAGCTCCATATATGGGCACAAAAGGGGCAAGGTCCACATATACAGTAAGCGATGCAACACACTCCATATTTGGATAGCGGGACAGATACACGGACGGACGGACACACGGACAGACATGATCTGCTAGGTCTCATAGTAAGTGCTCACTGCGTTCGCAACAATAGTTTGGGTTACAATGCGTAAGTAGTAGGGCTGCTGCTGATGATATGCGGGCATATGGGGGGGGATCGGTGGTGTGCAGTGTTAAATGTGTGTGGAGAATGTGTGAAGAATGCAAACTGACTGTGAAAAGTGGACTGACTAAGGCCTCATTCACACCTACTGTAAGACACACGCAAGACACCTTGTTGCATGGGGGATGGCAGAAGACAGCCATGCAACAAGGTTGTGTCTTCTGTGTGTTGCACAGCTCGCAATGCATTTCCAATGAGAGTCACGTGGGTTGATGACACAACCTTGTTGCATGGCTGTCTTCTCGCCCTCCCCCCCATGCAACAAGGTTGTGGCATCAAATCATGTGACTCCCATTGAAAATGAATTGCAAGCTTGTGACACACAGAAGACACAGGACACAAGTGTCTCTTGTGTGCGTCTTAGGTGTGAATGAGGCCTTATGCTTATGGTAATCAAATGGCAGGTGTGGGGAATTCAGCAGGTGTAGGCCGGGCATACAGAGCCTGGAAATTTAACAGGCTCATTAGGTACAGCTCACTAGGCACTGTACTCACTGTGGTGGTGTGGAACGCATGTCAAATTTGAAGTCAGTGGGGCGTGGAATACAGGCGTACGTACAGAGAGTGGGTGCATTTATTGTAAATTACAGTATATACATGATCAATGTATTTCTCTCTACATACTGAGACTAAGAAATATTCTCAAACTAGAATTATAAATACAAACACACATGGAATTGCTTACCTGAACAAATATAGGGAAGATAAGTATCTTGGGGGCTACTTTGACGTAGCCATAGTTGGCGTGAGGTGTGTGCGAGCGAACAATAGTGCAGTTCTGATAGTTGGCAAAGTTGGCATTCTGCGTTTGATAGCTGGGCGGGCTGGCATTTGTGGTGGTGGTGCCAGTGGTCTTTGCTGTCTTAGAGTTGGCAGAGCGTCGTAGAAAGGCAGTACGGTTGGCGAGACCACCCCCAGGAAAGGCACCAGCACCACCCTGCGCCTGCTGTGGTACCGTGGTTTGTCGATTAGGATACAACCTGGCAGCTGAAGAGGATGAGAAAGAGGTGACATTTAAAGGAGGAAGCACCAGAGGAAATGGTATTTTTGAATATATTTACCGAACACCTAACCATAGCATTTAAAAAAAAGCACTGACTAAGAACTACTGAAAATATATCTTACACAGTGTGCCCTGGTTATCTTGGTAGACAGGCCTCAAGATCTGGAAAGCAGGAAAATAATGAATATGAATATATGGCCGCTGCTGCTGCACAGGTAAATATTTACTTTAGCCACATTAGAATGCAATCCCCAGGTTCATCAAATAGCTGACACATTCCATGTGAACACAATGAATGAAGTGACTTAAAATCTGCAACCAGCTTCAACAAGTACGTGTAGATATTAATGCACAATCATTAAGGCGCTGTTAGGAGCAGAGATAAGATACTGCACTGACTGCACACAGACATATATGTTGGTATCAACTGTATCTTTTACTTCAAAATAAATATGTAGCAGTTGTAGCAGATGACACGTGACGCAAGTGTCAGTTTGTTAAAGAACAGCCACATATTTCTTCACATGAAATTGGTCAAGGAGGTCTGTGCCCTCCCACCGTCCCACGAATAGAAGTTGGTAAAAACTGTGATGATGCAATCATGAGAAAATGTATCTTTTGTTAGTTGTGTTTGCCCACAAACCCTTGTTCTATTGTGCGTGCGCGTGTGCACCTTGTGCGTGCGACGTGCATGAGGACGTGTGCATGTGGGCCATAAGCTGATTCTACACTCTCTCTGGTTTCCAGGCCCATGTCTTTTCTAGTTCTAGTTTGTTAGTTCTACTCTACTTCGCTAGAGGCATGGATGCTGCCATCTGTCAGAGCAAACTACAATCTACAGGGCTTAGAGGGGCAGGAACTTGAATGAACACGCTGGGACGCTATAGACTAAACAGTTTGCATAACCTGCAGACAGAGACCGAGAGCAGAAAGAAAATAGGTTACATTAAAGCAGATCATATAAAATAGTTTATGACAGCATAATGCACAAAGGTGGTCTTAGTCATATCTACAACCAACCCCTCTCTGTCTCTCTCCATCTCTCTCTCAGTACAGCGAGACATGCTCAAACATGGCCATTCATCTTACTTTTGCATTCACTCTCTCCCTCACTTACTTATATCACTCTATCAATATACTTAGTACCACCTCTCTCCATATATCTCTCTCTGTCTCTCTCGCTGTAGCAGTAAATAAATAGATGTTGGTTCTACCACCCCCCCGGCGTCTTCTACTGGGGTTTTAAAGCCCCTGTTTATGCCGGAAGGATGTGAGAGAGTCATATGCTTCCTGTTAGTACTGTATCGCCAGCATGGGACTGCCGCCGTAGAACACCATCACTGATTGTTTGAGGTTGGGGCATCTATGTATATAGAGATTCATCAGTCTTAATCTGTCAGTGCATCGGTTTCTATCTTTGTTGACAAGAGTGTCCCTTCCCGTCACTGCTCATACTGCACAATACATTCTGAAAGGTACCTCAGATAAACACACACACACACACACACACACACACACACACACCTGTTCTCCAAGTCCATTTAAGAAAGAAAGAAAGAGAAATGAGGAAAAGCACTAAAGATCTTAGTAGTCTGTGTTGTCATAGTTCAAGCTTCAACGCTTTAAGATGATTATTTCTGTGACTAAATCAAAAGTACACTAAGAGAGGGCATCGCTGGGCAGGAACAATACATGACACACATTGGAAGTTCTGCTTCATGGAGCCAGTGGTGTGTGTTAGTATCATACTGCATACCTATTAGTATTGTTAGCTAAGGAACTGAGCTCAGAGTCTTTTTTTTTTTCATTCATTGAGTTTGCTTTATTGTGCTTTTATGATGCAGGCCTTTGTCCCACATATGTCACAGGACATGACTACATGCCAAGCATGTCAGATGGTGTAGTGTTATTGCGTAATCATTCGTGGGCATTATAGCTTCTCCTAAGTATGAATTTAAATCATTTCTAAAATGAGCATGCTTTTTATTATTATACTGTAAGTATAAATAGGCATAATCCCAGATTCACATCATATACTGTATATAAACCATAAATGGCACATGTGGTATATGGCTTGTTGTGTCTTTAAGAGAAACAAATGATTCATACTGTATGTACTGTATGCATTGTGCTACTATTATTGGCTGGGCATAAATTGCAGAGGATGTAATACATAGCTTAAGTCAATGAATCATAGACTGTTGTAAGAAATAAGTTGTGATTCACTTCTATTTGGTTTCACTTAGGGAGTGTAAGGGAAAAGTGTTTTGTTCAAATAAGTGTAATAATTATTGCTATAAAGCAGGGGTCTTCAAAGTGTTTAAAGGTCAGAGACCTAGTATTTTAAAGGTCAGAGACCTAGTCTCGCGTTGTCAGACTGTTGGCGTCATACAGTCTGGAGCAATTCAAGCTATCATGTGTCAAATATAAAGCGGAAGTGGAGCCTCCTCCACACTTCCCTTTCGTCTTTAAGCCCTAACCACACCAAAGGGTCACCATGCAACTCCTTGGGTCCAAACGGTTGCATTGAGTTAACGCTAAAACCGTCTTGACCCTTTGGTGTGGTGTGGGCCATTGAATTCCATGCGTTGAATCACTAGGGTAAACGTGGGTCGACATGCAACAAGAAATATCACACCGCAGGGACAGCGCTAAAACCGTCTTGACCCTTTGGTGTGATTAGGGCTTTACAGTCGCGCAGAATTTATCTAAATATAAATAGAAAACATCTAAGCATATATAGCTTGTTGCTTAGAAGAAAAGGAGATAATAAAATAAAATGTAAAGATATTTTAAAATACATTTCCGTGAACGGAAATAGCAGCTTCCTTACTCGGATTTCGGGAGGTGTAGACAGTTCCAGACTTTATATAGCATTCGGAGATTGTGGAATAGTTGTCTGGCTATGCGAGACTACTAAGGACCTAACAGACAGACAACACCCATAACTACGTATATTATCAAATTGTTTTGCAATATATTTATTTTAAAGCCTTCTATGCAACCTGATTTAGATCCGTTCAAAGCTAGCTCACCATAGTTTGCAGATTGTCTAATCAATGTCTGTTGACCGTTAGAGAGATCTGAGACTAGCTTGGTGTTCCACAGGTTTTTCTGCCTATGGGTTTTCCCCAATTTGACGTCCTTTTCCTCCCAATGGCGCTCGCTGCCGATGACGTCTTTGGTGTGTTTTTTTTTAATGTTATTAATTCAGCTTTTTATTAATTCAGTCTAGCAGTGTCCCCGTCGCTAGGGAACGTTCGGCTCAACTTTGGTCCGTCAATGAAATGGTTTGTGGTGTTTGAACAGAACGTTGATGTTAGGGGCTCATTACTAAATCGTCGCTATCTTGTGGTTACAAAATTAACGCTTTTGATGACTTATAAAAAGACGATAGCCACATTAAGCTTAGGCGATTTTGATTCCGGTTAATTGTGGGGTGAATTTTGGGGTCCTTCAAGACTTCAGACTGAATCAATGTTGACTTAATTAATGTGTATTTGCATTTATGTTTTGTGAAAAATAAATAAATAAACAAAACAAAAACATTCTTATTACACAAAAATGTGTCCGCTCCCTTGTAGTAACTAACTGTGAAGACTGCTTAGGGTCTGTGAACCCTGCTGAAGCCCCATGTCATTTGTGTGGGAATTCTTGTCTCTCCAGCTCTTCAGTAAAAAGAAAGAAAACACAGGTCTGCTGAACTCATACAGGATGAAGGAGTGGAGTCGATTATGAAAGTTATGAAACTAAACACAAATAAATAAATAATGGTTGACAAAATTGTTGGAACACTATTCATTTAAACTGAAGATATCCTTCTCTCTCTCTCCCTCTCCCTCTCTCCTCTCTCTCTCTCTCTCACTCCTGACCGGATAAAGTCGGCGTCCCGACTTGAAAATGTATTTTCTGTTTACTAAAGACCTGGAGAAATGAGGAGAGGACAGGCCAATCCTTTAACAAAGACTCAAGCAATGATTGCTATCATAATATCCGTGAACCGGATGTGAAAGACGCCTATGTCATTGCATTTCTAAGTCAACCGAAACAAATGTTGTAACTGCAATTAACGACGGGGCCGTAATCGGTGTTAAGTAAATAAATCTTGTTTTGATTAGAATCGTAATCTGGGATTAAAATCCGAGATAAAACATTAAAAAAATGTATACAAACGCGATTAGCGACGGGGCCGTAATCGGCCGCAAAGAAAGTTCGTTTTGATTAGAATCGGAATCTGGGATTAGAATCTCAGATAAAAGCATTTAAGAAACGTATGCAAACAATGAGTCAATGGTCACGGCCATCTTGAATCTCGGGTCAGAGCCTGTTTACATCACGCTAGCATCACGCTAGCACAAGATGTAGCTTAGGACCACGACCAACCTTAATCAATATAATTGACACAAAGTAGGCTGATATAACCACTGTACAGTAAGTGCTGTGTTAAAAATATTCTGTACATTGGTGAGACATCAACCAACCGCAAATGGCCTTGAAATATGCATCCAGTCCTTCTATCTATCAGCACCAGGGAGGTAAGGTAAGGAGACATATCGGGCATGAGACACCAAATGCCCCTGGTGAGGATGGAGGGAATGGAGGAGATGGTGAAGGTGCAGTCCCCCAGCTGTCTGCGGTACCTGGCTTCCAGGGTTGATGGGGGCCAGGATGATGTAGTTGTCTCCGTTGGAGGCCTTCACCCTGGTGCCCTTCAGCGTGGCGGTGTGGCCGTGGTGGGGGTGGCCCCCGTGGGGTTTCCCGTCCAGTTCCTCGGCCGACCCAACCCGGGCCCCCCACCCCAGGCCCCCACCGCCCCCACCGCCGCTGCCGGCCTCCGAGCCGTTCACCAGCACCCTGCGAGCGGTGGCGGTGGCACGATGGTGAGCCGGTAACGGCGGAATGGCCGGAGGGGTCTTACTGACGTTAGGATCGGGGCCGTGCCTGCGGGTGGGGGGCGAGGGGGCGTCGTAGTTGGAGGCGGAAGGCTTGTACGTGGGTCTGTGGATGAGACCCTCGAAGCTGGGCTTGGCTGACGGGCCTGTGCGCCATACCACCACCGTAATCTCGTTGGCGCTGTTTCTGCGAATGGGGCAAAGAGACAAAGTCGTCGCTGTGGGCTGGAAACGGTATCCGAAACTTACTTTCACTTTCAAAGGTTTTCCAAAATAGCGACAAAGCAGATTACAAGCTCATAGTGAGTTTGTAGAACGATCTTTTTAGCTACTTTTGCATTACACTATTGTACGGCAAAATAGGGCATTCAGTTTTCGGAAAAATATACATACACATTTAATTTCGGTGTTGATGTACTTGTACAGTATGGAACTCTGATCACGGACCCCCATTTGATATGATTTTTCCTTTTTTTATAATGTCTAATCGCAGAGTTTACAGTAGACTTGATATGGTCCATTTGGTTCCTACAGTAACTATCAATCATTAATAGCTCGGACCCCTGGGGGGACCCCACATTGAGAACCAGTATATTTGGTAGTAGTACTACAGTACTAGATACTGTACCTGATAGCATGGGCCAGGTCTACACATTTCCACTGCTCCACTGGCTGGCCATTTAACTGCAGGAGAGTGTCCAAATGCTGTAGACCGGCCAGGTCTGCTGGACCTCCTGTAATAGAAGACAACACACTGCACATCACATACTTGTTTCCAGGTGGGATTTGTGCAAATCCAGTATTAAAGGGATATTTCACTTTCTTTTTATCGTCTACTCAGACTTTTGTGAACACCCCAGAGAGTTTTTACGTTGTTCGATTCAGTATTTAGATATTAATTTTAGCTGCCCCACCCAATTCCTATACAAACCCATTGTAACTTCAAACTCGTGTTTTTTCAATTACTGTTACATTACATTTATCTTTAATATGTATATATTTTTGGGGGTAAATCAACACTCTCAACGCTTCAGAAAAATACCCAAAATAATTATAAAAAAATGTGAAAGTGAAATATCCCTTTAAGCTTACTTATGGGGTGAAGCTTAAACAGATCTTGAACTCATTCCTGTTGTCATTAAACAAATCGTTTGCATAACTGACCTAAGCTGACCTAAGCCGATTAGAAATCCCTTCTTGACTTAGATAAGCATATCAGGGGATACATGCCTATTGCAATTTAGACATTTAGCAGACTTACAAGTCAGGAATCAAGAGTAAATGGCATAAGCCCTACATGACTGGGTAAATAGTCACATAAGCAGAGTGTAAAGAATACAATTTAGTGCTTCAAAGAAACTAGAATACTGGGTAAACATCAAAGCTAGCATCGGTCTAAACGGGATGCACACGCAGATTAGACACACCAGCGTCCCTATATGCAGAAACAACGGTCGAACATGTGGTCGAACATGCGCTGCTCCCGTGCTTGCGGTTAGGGTTAGGTTAGGTAGGTTGTCGGTCTAATTACAGTCGGACCAATAGTATGTCTAAACTAAAGCCTGTACCCGTCTAAACAACATAAATAACATTATTCTTAGCATTTGTGGTCAGCAAAAATATATCTGCATTCTGCATAGTATAAGTCGCAATGATTATGACAAAGACAAAATAGAATTCTGGTAAAAACAGAGACATACAGAAAAATAAGGACAGATGGAAATGTGCTACAGATGGAAAGTACCGGTACACAGTTACAGAGTTAGTCACTAAAACAGTACATTGTTGCAGTCTGGTTGAAACCTTGTATGTTCCAAACGTGACTTTTCAGGAAATAGAAAAAAAATAACCTTTTATTTTTTTATTTTTTTTTACAAAATGTTACGGCAATTTGTTATATACTATAATCCTACTAGACCCCATGGGAAATCTGGCCACAAAAGATCACAGGAGCTAATGAACGTGAAGAGGGATACTAGGGGGATGCCATACAAGCCCCCACAACCCCCACCCCCCCACCCAAGTACATTCCATGTCTGCACTATACAATGATAATTGTAATGTGATGTGATGTCTTCTTACCCCCCCCCCCCCCCCCCCCATTTATTTTTCTTCTGAAGATGCAAGTAGGCCGGGCGCAGCGCACGCGTGCGACCAGCAGCAATAAGTTTGGTTTGATTGATGTATGTTATGTGTTTCAAGCCTTATGACCTGCTGTAAAACCAATTGCCCTTCGGGGACATAAATAAATAACCTGTGAACAGTTGAACAGTTGAACCTTGAACCTTGTGTGTCCTAGGCTCAATGTCAGTTTGTCACCTCCTCCTACAATGTATGCATTTAGCAGACGCTCTTAATCCAGAGTGATTTACAGTAAGCAAGACCAAAAACATGGTAATACATCATAAACATAAAAATAGTCATCATGAATCATACGTAAGCTAACAACCTAACAGTGGAATAGCTATATAATGAAACTATGGGTATATACTACTGAGTGCAATGTCTACATAAAATGATATCTAAGTTACATAAATTGAGCCTTTGCATAGGCCTGTAAGGTCGTCGAGGCTAGAGCAAGTGCTACGGGCTAAGATGAGGTCTGAAGAGGTCGTTTTTCACACTTCACATTCAATAAATCTATCCCGTGATCTTTTGTGGACAGAAGACATTTTCTGGTGTCTAGTAGGACTATAGTAAATAAATAAACTATAGTAAAATATGGAGATACATATTCTGCCTGACAGTGACGATGCGCACAAGCATGGCCGCACACACCTATATGCACTTAAACATATACATAGACACACTTGCCTGGATCTACAGCCTGGACCCTCACAGGCGAGTCAGAACAGATGGTGAACCCATATCCATCCTTCCCTCGATGAATGGTCACCTGTAGAACACACACCCAAATATTACAATACAATACACTTATCTCAATGTCATGAACCATTGTATGGACGTTCCTTAAGCTGCGTTCAGACCTGAATATATATTCCCTCGGTTCGTCCCGTTTGTGCCGCACCAAGCTGCGCCGCGCCCGTTCGTGCAACTTCTCGTCTTTGCAATGACTTTGTAATCGCGCCGCTCTAACCATCCAAGTCTGAACGCACGTTTACAGGGCAGATAGGACAGATGAACTTGAATTTGGAAGTGAAACGCATGCCCGCCCGCCCGCCCGCCCACAGTAACAAACTCAGATAATACAGCTGAAAGCTCTTTAATATTTTCCTCAGTGAACCAAATTATTGAGGGAAATTTCATGCATGGGATGTACTGAAATGAACCAATCAAATGATTGGTTAATCTCTCTCTCTCTCTCTCTTGCGCACACACACACACACACACACACACACACACACACACACACACACACACACACACACACACACACACACGTAATGCATTAAAAAAACTCTCATAAAGATAATGGTCTTTCCCTCCATTCCTCTGTATGTGACCCAACATGGTCAAACATTCAGAATGTGAGCCAAAGTCAACAGAAGTCCATCCAAAACATCCCCGTTTCCATCGCATCTGGTGACAACCAGGGGGCCCATTGGACAAATACCTAACCCATTTCTTTCTTCACTGGATCCATCCATCTCTCTCCCTCTCTCTCCCCCCCTCTCTCTCTCTCTAACGAGCAGGTTGTCTGAAATTCCCTTACTGCCGACACAGCAAAAATCCAGAGATCCATTGTTTTAACCCTTTTTTTAAATCATCGTCCGCCCGCCCCCCATCATCCCCCCCTTTGTGTCCCACTTTAGTGATTCTGCCTATTCCTACTTCCCATTTCACTGTGTAGTCCCTTGTTGCTGCAGTGCTGTGCTGCGCTGATTGTGTCCCCTGACTCCACCTTGTGTCCCCTGACTCCACCTCACACAAGGTGATGCTGCCAAGCCTGATGGTGACTAATTTCAACAGTACGTCGCAGTCCCGCCCCCTTTCATGACGACGACAGGCCCAGATAATTCCAATAGTTTATTGTAATGATTTGTCACAACAAGAGTTGGTTTTGTCCGAGGCTTAAATGTCTTTAAATAAATAAATATTCTCTTCCGGGCATGTTGTCTTCATGAAAGGGGGCGAAGGATTGTGTCAAAAGGTTGTGTCAAACCAAACACAGAAGAGCAACGAGACAAAAAACATTGTATGTGAGTTATATAGTATTAATATACTACAGATTGGATCAAATGCAAATTTACATTCACAAATAAGTTAGTGCCATGTCCAAAGCGAATTTCCCTATTAGATGTTAAAGTAAATCTTGTCGTAAACATGTGAGGAACTTTGGGTAATAATAATAATAGTAGGTCAACATCAATAGAGGGTATGCGCATGCTTAAAGTGAATGGCACATCGAGTGGCAAAGAGACAGGCAAAGTGAGTTTAACATTGTTTAATGTTGTTAAATGCAATCAGATAGGACTTTTCTGTTTGGATGTATGGGCTGTCAAGGCCAGAAAGTAGTTTTTTGCCACTCAGTAGGCGTTCCTGCATAACTTCCGGGTTTGATGATGTCACACGCATACCCTCTATTCCCTACGTACTAGAGATGTCCCGATAGGCCGATACTGTATCGGTATCGGAGAAGTATCGGTATCGGCCCTTATTTGTCATATCGGTATCGGTGAATATGCCAGTCTAACCACCGATCCGACACAGGGGTAAGGGGTTGACACTATGGCAAGTCAATAAAATGTTGGGGCATGTGGACTCTTGTAGAGTTTGCTTTCGAGTTGCCCAAACTGCAAGTGCACATATGAGTGAGGAGTCTGCTATAAACACAACACGAGATATATAGCTAGCTAGATAGCTATAAACAACACGAGATCACAACACTGGTATCGGTATTCGGTTTCGGCTAACATAAATTGTGGTATCGGGATTGGATCGGGAACGGAAAAAGTGTATCGGGACATCGCTACTACGTACCTTTACCATAACCGCAGAGATGTCCAACCTTAATCATTAACCTAAACCTAACAAAACTAAAATTATATTAAGGTTGAACGCCTCCAAGTTTCAAGTTGATTGTCAATGTTGAGATTTCCCCATGCTTTCCCTCATGTTCAGCAATTAACCTCAAAGCTAAATGAATATTACTTTTTTCAAGCACAACGATCTACTGTACATATTTTATTATAATTTTTTGTATGCGTATGTCACAGGAGTTTTCCTTTTTCACTTCTGCTTCAGTGCCCTTTCAGACATTTAGCCTGGAGGGGTCAGGATAACCAGGTGCATCTCTGCTGAGCATAATTCCGTACGTACAGCACATGTACAGTATACATGTACATGAATCAGCTGGCTTCACATCATGGCAGACATGTGCATGTAAACTATTTACACACAGTGTCCGTACATGTCCATGTATGCAGAAACACGCAGGGCTTTACACATGCATTCACGTGGAAAGACTCACCTCAAACTTCATGCTTGAGCAGTGTGTGCATTTTGAATTGCATAATTACTCCAATGTTCACTGACTCATACACCCGCGTGCGCACGCACACACACACACGCACACACACACACACACACACACACACACACACACACACACACACACACACACACACACACACATTGTGTGTGTGTGTGTGTGTGTGTGTGTGTGTCTCTTGTACTTGTTGTAACCAGGTAAATTCTGTCCTGTTGTATTAGGAATCATTTTGTACTGGTTATTGCTAATGAGGGCTTTAAGAACAATAATGAGCTGACTGAGTGCTTGACTAACCCTGTAGTAGATCTGCTATTTTTGGCAAATGTTGCCCCAGAATAGGGAAGCTAGAGTTCAAGGGGTTAAAGAAAACAGGACTCGGTTAAGTAGCATAAATTGCTTGTTCTTTCCCTCTCCTCTCTGCTGCCATAGCATCCTTCTCTCGCTGTGTCAAGATAAATTATAAATGTGGCACATTAATGTTCTTTTCCTCTCTTGAAGCGCCGTTTCTTGCCAATGCCTCCATTAGTTAGTGTATATCCCTGGAGAATGACATTCCTGATGTATTCAAAGTGCTTGTGAAATTGCTGCAGCTTTTTTGCAATTTTACCTGCCCAGAAAAGTATTGTAAACACTTTAAATAATGGCTGTGTGTGTTCACACTTTCAATTCACTGCAAGTTGTACACTACATGCACAATCTGCACGTGATAAATCAAACCTTGCACATGCAGATTTACATTATTTAGTTTTCTGCCACATTTCCGCACTTTTAAAATTAAGAAATGTGTTTAGTTTTATATGTTTAACGATTCATCCAGCAGTGTGATCAAAACGGCTTCTTTCTCTGAAAACTTTCAGTTTCCCACTGAACTAACTTAACCACATAATTTATAGGCCCTATTTTTCAAATCGAAAATGTAAAAGTAAAAAATGCATAAGCTCATAACCCTTGCATACATTGGTTAACCGCCCACAGTTAGCGTCTTTCTGCACCTTATCTTTTCCTTCCCTCCCTTCGTTGATCCCTTTTGGTCGCCTCCTCCCTCCTTTGATCTCTCTTTTTCCTCCATCCTCCCCTCCAGGTTTTGATCTCAAGTACCACAGGGGTTCCCAAACCTTTTCGTGTCAAGGACCCCCAAAATAGTACTCATTAGCATGTGGACCCCCATTTGAAAATATATGCCAAGGACCCCCATAAGAGAAGATTTTACGGCTCTAGCAGTGATTTTCAACCATTTTCATTTCAAGGGCTTGATTCAGGGTTTGACCTGAATTAGGCTACGGTCCCTCAATGAATGGCCTTTCTATCTCTGGGACCCCCAATTTATATTGTAAAATCAATGTTAATTTAACTGGGGACCCCCTGGAACTCCCTCAAGGACCCCTAGGGGTCCCTGGACCCCACTTTGGGAACCACTGAAGTACCACACAAACAGACCTGAGGCAGTCTACATCCAGAGAACCACTGAAGTACCACACAAACAGACCTGAGGCAGTCTACAGCCAGAGAACCACTGAAGTACCACACAAACAGACCTGAGGCAGTCTACAGCCAGAGAACAACTGAAGTACCACACAAACAGACCTGAGGCAGTCTACAGACAGAGAACCACTGAAGTACCACACAAACAGACCTGAGGCAGTCTACAGCCAGAGAACCACTGAAGTACCACACAAACAGACCTGAGGCAGTCTACATCCAGAGAACCACTGAAGTACCACACAAACAGACCTGAGGCAGTCTACAGCCAGAGAACCACTGAAGTACCACACAAACAGACCTGAGGCAGTCTACAGCCGATGCAGAGTCGACACAGTCCGTGAAGGGTGTGAATCATGCCTCCTCCTCCTCCTCCTCCTCCCCCCCCAGTGTCCAGGTCTGCCGCTAGCACACACACACTCCTGCGCTGAGCCTCCGCTGGACGCTCCTCGCCCCGACGTCCAGAGTATCTCCACAGCCTCCTGGCCACGGCCGAGTGCATGGTCCTGGGGCTTCGCTCTGCAGGCTGTGTCAACTTCAGGGTGTTGTGGATCATCTCAAAAGCCACAGCTTTGTGTGTGTGATTTTAAGGTTGCAATGCAACCTTAAAATGCAGGGGGGGGGGATACAATACAACTATCCTGCACAGTAGAATGATGCTCCCCTTGTGGCTTATACTGTATGTGTACGATTTTCAACAAAAATGTTGTCTTCAGAGCACACCGGTCAGAACTTTTTCCTTTGATGAGTCTATTGCCAGTGTTTGAGGAGTGGACATCCCCTTTAAAAAGTTGTTGACATTAGTCCACATTAGTTACTGCACTCTTACCCTATTTAGGATTCTTGAAAATGCAATACACATTACACACTCCCGTATGTACAGTAAGTTCCTGTGATCCCGTGTTACATCAGCAGCTTGCAGTGTTCCTTTGACAGCATCCCAGCTTTTGGTTTTCTTTACACAACTGATGAAGTCTCCTGTTGCTTATTTCTCTTCTCAGGTTGTCATTTCTGTGATTTCTTCCGCCACCTACGTAGGCTGCGTTATAATATATTCCACAAGATACGGTCCCGAGTGTCTTCTGTTGATCGCGGCAGTGACACTGGCCACAACACAACATCAGCTCTGTGTGTGTGTGTGTGTGAGAGAGAGCTGCATGTGCGACTCTGTGAAAGTGTGTCGGCGTCACAGAGGCGAGACTGGTGCTGGGTCGGCCTGTTCGGGCCATACTGCCGTTCCTGGCAGGGGCGCTCATGGGAACTGTTTCACAGCAGAAGAATAGAAGGAAGTGCCCCCTCCGCCACCCCTACACACACAAATACACGTTCATGCGCACCACACACACACACACACACACACACACGCACACGCGCACACACACACACACGCGCACACACACACACCTCATCAGGGAAGTTTTGTGCAGCTGCCCTGGATAAATCCCATTTGCTTACCCAAGTCTACACTACCAGGCTGAGAAAGAGGTGTGATAGTTCGTTGAGCGTGAAAGTGAGACTTGTCTCAATACTGTACATGTGGATAGTGTCAAGAGTATGATTGAGAGGGTGATAAGAGTGAAAATAATGTATGAATGAATGGTTAAGTGATAAGGATATAAAAACCCTGTATTGATTGTTTGAGAATCTAAAAGTAGAAGCAAGAGTAGTTAAACTTCCACAGAAATGTTTGATTAGTATTGTAGCATCATTTGATCCACTTTAAGCCTTATTTATTAATTGACGTATGGTGTGGTGCTTGGCATAAATGGTTGGTCTATCTCTCCAGGTCGAAAAACAGAATAGTAATGGTCTATGGCCAAATTCCATTATCAGCCTGACTTTCACCATCTCACACACGCGCGCGCGCGCACACACACACGCACGCACGCACGCACGCACGCACGCACGCACGCACGCACGCACGCACGCACACACGCACGCACGCACGCACGCACGCACGCACGCACGCACGCACGCACGCACGCACGCACGCACGCATACACACACACACCTCAATCATACCTCACACCTCGTCAGCTCCTGTCCGACCCTGCTCCCCCCTGGTCTGCGTCCAGACATTATGCTCTTATGTTTGTTATGTTTTTGCCTTCCATACTTCCTGTGCTTTTCCTTTCATTCTACACTCCGTGATGGAAACTCTCAGGTCTGTGAAATCAGACAACATCCTCTTCACTTCCAGTTGGGGCACATAACACTCATATTTTCGTTATCTCTATAGTTGGGGAAAATAGGTGATGATTTATCAAAATTAACAAATTACAAATACCATCATGTCACTGTGGGAATAAGCCGATTAAATTAAATTAATCTCTTTCTTCCTTTAGTGGTCTAGCACACTGGTTCTCAATGTGAGGTACGGGGACCCCCGAGGGTCCTTGAGGGCATTACAGGGCATCCCCAGCTAAATGGACTTGGTTCCTTTTGGACATAATTTCACACAAACCATTTTACAGTGTAGATTGGGGTCCCAAACGTTGTATCAAAGGGAGGTCTGTGAAATTATAAATAAATGAGAAACACTGGTCTAGCACATGGGTTGCACAGCCAGAAAAAGAAACTAGCTATAGAGAAGGGTTAAAAAGAACTATAATACACTAGTTGCTACAACGCTATAGTCAATAATAAAGGAGTCCCCGGTCTTAGAATCTCTTCATGCCAATAGTAATGACAGCTCTTCCCTGTTTGCCTTTTCAAAGGGGGGAAGGTTACCCGTCAAGCACACAATAAAGCATGAGAGGCCTTTTTCTCTCTTTCTCACTGCTCTGTTCACTTCTAAATAGGCAGAAGGACAGATTAGACGGAGGGGAGAGAAAGGGAGAGAAAGGCATGTCTTGGGGAGAGGAGAGAAAAGAGGGGAACTGAAAAACGATGGCGATGCCAAACCGGTCTTTAGGAGTGTGGGACCACTCTACCCCGAACAAGAAAGACTGTCTGTCTCGCTCACTCGCTCCCTCTCTCTCTCTCTCTCTTTCTGTTTTTCTCATTTTGACCTGAATAAACAGTTATCAAAGGCGCAGGCATCTTCCAAGCCAGTGAACATACAGGATTAGGGCCAAGGCCAAATGCAGGACCTGTAGTTAAGGTTGCACAGGGTATAAACAGCAAAGTGTCAGGAATGCAACTCTGAATGTAATTATACTCAGGATATTACTGTCTAATTATACTGGCATACTTATACTTGCAATCAAGACTAGGGGAATACTGGATGCTATACAGTAGTATGAATGATGTAATACTGTATAGACATTTTGTCTAGGAGGGGGAGGCCTTGCACAATTATTTGACCTAGTTCCAGGCTTGATACTTAGTAATGGTCTTAATTGAGGCCAGAGTTCCTGGTTTGGCTATAGCGATATGGAAACAGCGACATTTTGGCTGACTTACATCAGGGTTCCTACTTCCTATACATTATTACCAATTAATTTCCAAAACTTTTCCAGAATATTAAACCCAATTTCTAGGCTTACATATACTACAGTATAACAATCATTCAGCGCAACAATAAAGCATAGAATTCTCAACTCCGTTCGAGTTTATTTCTTTATTGCAATATCGTTATAGTGATTGGTGTAGACCGCCCATAAGTGATACAGGGGAGGATGGTGTGGCTTTACTATAATTTGTGATTTGTGATGCCAGATACATTTTAAGTATGGTAATAGAATTGAAAATGATAAGTTGCTAAGGACATTTACAGTATGGGCGAAGAAATAAAGACAGAAGTACCCTCAGCTATTTCTGTAACGCATCGATTGCTCTTCAAGCACCTAGTGCATGTCAGGTACAAATCTCACCAAGAGCCCGGTGCACTCAAAAAGTCCCGAAACTGTGTAAACTATTAAACGTATAAGTCTGAAAAGCCATTTGCAGGAGATATGAATTCGGTTGAGCAGGTTGAAAGTGGGCACTGGAGGATACCCCAGAGCATTCTAGGTGTTTCATAGGATGATGCCCACACAATGAGAAATACTCAGAGAGAGACTCAAGGGGGTGAATATGCAGTCATCTGAACAAGAGGAACAGCAAAAACTGTTTAACAAAACCAAAGGAGCGCAACAAAGACCATTAGCATCCCTATTTTGGGCATGTCACTATAGCTGAAAATTCTGTCAACAAGCCTAACCAATATGCTTATGGCTTGTGAGCATGTAGATTAGTAGCTATTTTCTACGTGTGACACTGACACCATCATACAACAAAGTATAAATCCGTCTTAGGGCCGATTCATAATCCTATTTTAGAGCCGAATAAAAGTCGGTACGGCTCTGTAGAGCCTACAATTTGAAGTCATTTGAGGTTCGGGGGGCGGGTACCGTCCTAAAGTCGTTTCATCGGTGCTACTGAACATTTCTGACGAGCCAAAATCATTTCGGCACTACAGCGCCGAAACAGCGGTAAAATAGGAGTATGAATCGGCCCTAAAGTGGTTACGCTTAATTTACTTTATTGCATGACCGTGTTGACAAAAACAACTGATGCAACATGTTTTCAGTAGAAAATCAGTCATTTTCATCGAGCAACATGGTTGATTGACCAAGTGAAGGATAAATTAGTCTGTGGATCTCTGTTCACTCTGTTAACTGTCTCCCTTGAGAGAGACCCCAAACAAGTTATGGACCAATCAGCTGACAGCTACCACTGTCATTCACCTCATGATAAAAGGGAAAGAGAACAGAGAAGGGGGAGAGGGACAGTGAGAGAAAGTGAGAGATTAAACAACAGTTCCTTGTCGACAGGGATTGTAACCTCACTACAAACATGTGTCTTTATGTCGTATTAGATTAAACTAGAAAATACTGATTGACACCCACAACTACATTGTCTGTATTGTAAGTAGCCTTGTCGAGCCATGAGGCCCATAGGGCAGGAGCCTATCTCCTGTTTCTATGGTATGACCCGGCCGGGGATCGAACCCCGACCTCCCAGTCTCAGGGCGGACACTCTAACCACAAGGCCACTGAGCTTGTCTGTATTGGCTATCTTATATTGTTTCCATGATGTCTACCATCTACCTGCTCCACACAGACTACACACACATCACCAGAAGAGTCATGTTCTTTTGACTTATCCAGCACCTCCAATGCCATCAGCCACTCTGGCTAGTTGAGAAACTGTCAGTGATGCAGGTGGGCCACGGCCTGTTAGCCTGGATTACGGACTAGGTCAGCGACACTGTCTCTCCCCAAGGAGCCTTTCCTGTTCACCCTATACATCTGTGATTTCTGCTTCAACTTGGGTGCTTGCCAGTTGCCACCAACAGAAGTTCTTCATTTCATTGTCGGCTGCATTATGGATGACAACGAGCAGTACAGAGCCCTGGCGGAGAGCTTTGTAGGATGGTGTGATAACGATCACCTCCAGCTCAACATCAGAAAGACGCAAGGAACCGTGGTGCTGGACTACCGGCAGTGCACAAAAGAGGCACCCAAATCCATCACCATCCATGGGGAGGAGGTGGAGCACACATACACAATAAACTGGGCTGGACTGACAACTCCGAGGCCCTCTACAGGAAGGGACAGGGCAAGCTGTTCTTCCTGAGGAGGCTCCAGCCCTTCAACATGTGCAACAGGCGGATATACAGTCTGTAGTAGCCAGCTTACTGCGTTTGTTTATCTTGGTTTCGTTATTGATTTTTACTTTTAACTATCCAGTGTTTCACTCCCACTGCTGTATGACCTGTGAATTTCCCTCTAGATATCCATTAAGTATTATCGTATATTTCTGATCTTATCTTATCTTACATGACTAGCAGTTGTCTACTATACCTAGTCTTGCGTAGCCAGATGATCAGAGTTTGCCTGCAGACTTGTAATTGTCAATCCTGCTCTGAGACAGTGGAATACTGCATATATTCTAGATACTTTACACACGATATGAAGAGAAAAATGGGTCACAATTTTACGTCAACCCTGCTAAATATTCTTTTGTCAATCCAATCCAATCCACATCATATAGTACATTTTACAACTCCAGGTTTACAAAGTGCAGCACAGAAAATCTAAAACTAAATACACTGTATGAGCTAAAATCAACAGCAAAATCACACAGTGAAAGATAAACAAAATAAACAAGGACATCACTGACGAAATAAGTGTCAGCAGCGTCAACAGACCATAGAAACCATTGACCATAGAAACTCTCAAACGGAATTAAAAGCCAAAGTTTAAAGGTGGAACTTAAAGTGAGATGGTGGGGAAACTGTTCTTATGAGAGGGGGAGCTTATTCCATAATGTGGGGGCTACAACAGAAAAGGCTTCGTTACCTCTGGTTGTTATTAAATGTGTCTTCTTTGTGACCTTAAGTTTCAACAGGCCCGTAGACCGCAGTGACATTGAGGGAGTATAAATCTCTGAGTTCAGAAAGATACTGAGGTGACCAAACCATTCAGTGATTTAAAAACAAACAATACAATCTTAAAAATCAATTCTGAAACGAACAGGGAGCCGGTGAAGTGAAGCCAGAATCTGTGTGGTGTGGTCACACCTGCGGAGGAGGAAACGTGCCTCAACATTTTGGACTAAGGTCAAGGTCAACTCTAATCTACCAGTAACCAGAGCAGTGAGAGCATAACACGCCACTAAAAGATATAATTTTCTATGACTGTAATCTATCACACTATATCAAGTTAAATGTATTTCCAATGTCAAGTATATTTACACAGAATTTGTCCTCTGCCTAAAACCCCAACCTTGAGGTGCAGTGGCAGGCATTCTCCAGATCTGATGTAACTACACTCTTATGGAACAAGACAGAATTTAATAAACTATAAGTATACTGGATGTGTATAATGTGAATAACAGGCCAGCAAACAAAAGCAAAAAAACAAGGCAAACTCTTTTCACTGGGATGGGGGCTCTTGAAAACATTGCTATTGTTGGTACGCTACTTGTAGGTCCTACGACAAGCAGGCCTCTAATATTTCTGATTATCCAAAACACTACAAAAGAGATCATGACATTATTCACGTTTTGCCGTTGCTGTCATTTTTGTACGAGTCCAGCTAAACTGACTCAGCTCTCTTTAGGTTCTGCTGTGAGACTAGGTCAACTGAGATGTGATTAAGTGCATAGTGTGTGCATAGAGTGAAACCTCAATCTTCATATACTGAACAGTGGAGCTGTCAATCAACGTTTAAAAATGGAATCATGTGCATCTCGGGATCCACATGGCAACGGCGTGGCATCATACGTAGATGTCAGACATCATAGATGTCAATCATTATTACTCAATATGAATCCAAATTTGTCTTCCATCCATAATAAAAGGCAAAAATTTGAATAAAGTAGTATAAAATGTACTGTATGTGAAAATAAATTTGTAGAAGTTGACCTATAGACCTTATACAGACTGTAGCCAATAGCAGGGTAACAATGAGCCGCAATTTACCATTGACAGCCCATACATTCAAACAGAAAAGTACAAAAAGCTTGAATTATCCTCTTTCTAACTGCAAGTGTTTGTTTAATAAAAACCCACTGTAGACAGTGCTACTTTCTGTCAAGATATTCCTTGCAGGTGATTATTTTGTTGTGTTGGAGTTTGAAAGTGCTTGTTGGAAATGACTCAACGGCCCTGCGTACCACCTGTTTTTGTACATAATGCAGGAGGCAGCAGAACGTTTCTTTGCTGAAAGCGAGCGCTTCCAAACTCTGACACATTCTTGACAAAAAGTAGCTACATGTATATGGTGGACTTTTATGAACAAACAATTTGCAGATCGAAAGGATAATTCAAGCTTTTGGTACAGCTGCAATGTTGGTGAGTTTGACATTGTTTAATACAATCAGATAGGACTTTACTGTCAATGGTAAATTGCAAATTGTGACTATAGTTGCCACCCTGCCATTAACTTAATGGCAAGATGGCCGCGGTCTGCATAAGGTCTATAGGCAATGTGCTCAGGACATTTGGCACTGATCGGTCCAGGGGTTCGCGAGATTAGCTCAGGATACACTGACACACACAGAACCTTGTATAGACGGCTAGACTCTTTCAGAGCCATACTTTTAAAAATGCTTGTCCGAGAAAAATAAGAAAACAATGGGATGTGTGCCAAAAGGGTCATTTGCAGACAAATATAGGTAACTGGATCAGAATTGGGCAACATAATCTGTTTCCTGATCTCTGGAGACTAGCCATCGTTCTGGTCCAGATGTGACTCACATGCCAGTGAGTCCCCCATAGTACTCCATTCACTGCATGCAGATCCACAGCATGACACAAACTGCTACTTTGGTTGCAAAGAATGTGTAACACATTCCGTGTTATGTCTTCAATGCGTGTTTGTATGCATGATGTGTCAGTGGCATGATCTGTAAAGTTATATCTCAACTACTGTACTCGATGCATATTGAGTGTAGTTCTGTGTATCCATAATGAATGCAGATGAAAGCAGAACTGCACAGTAACATGCACACAAACCACAAAACACATGCAAAGACAGGCCTATGGAGTCAGACACATACAAGCATGCACATTACACAAACCATGAGTCCATAGCACACACACACACACACACACACACACACACACACACACACACACACACACACACACACACACACACACACACACACACACACACACACACACACACACACACACACACACACACACACACACACACACACACACACACACACACACACACACACACACACACACACACACACACACACACACACACACACACACACACACAATATTTTTCAAAAGTCCAGTTTGATAGTACTCACCGTTAAGCATTGCATATTCTCAGGGTGATTGGTCTCGGGGGCAGCACCATGGTTTGACAACACAGCCTCTGAAACATAGACAAAAGAGTCACAGGCTGACACTGTGCTTTTTGAGCACATTTCTTTCTCACTGTCCGTTATTTCCCACTGGAAGCCAGTGCAAATTGCTCTCCTTCTGGACACGGTTCAAGAAAGAGGAGAGTCTTCAGAAAGTTCTCAAACAGTTCCCAGGAGTGTCAAACAGTTGTCAAGGAAGAACGGATATAAGACAGCTGGGATGTAGACTTCATAAGCACCCCTAGACTGGCACAGCTCAGTGAAGACTATAGCCATGAGAGAGGGAGAAGTGGAAGTGAGGACATGTAGAGAGAGAAAGAGAGAGAGAGGGAGGGAGGAGTAAAGAAGAGAAAAGGAACTCCTCACACTCCATTATCTCTTCGACTCAGGGCTCCTATGAGGTTGTCATGGTTACAGGGACTCGCCCCTGCCTCTGTCTTTTTAACCATTGCTCATAAAGGCAGTATTCAGCTGCGACCCTCTCTCTCTCTCTCCCTCTCCCTCTCTCTCACACTCTCTCTGAAACAGATGACTATACTGCTTCGCTTTCATTTAAATTCTGTATCTCTTCTTTCCCCATATATACCTGTCTCCCCCTATAACTTCACACTCGTGTCTGGGTTGCGTCTGCTTTCTGTCCCTAGAGTCAAAACCAAAATCTGCAGGGTCTGGACCAAACTCCCAGAAAAACTGCAGGTCTGCTACAACAACTCTTCAAACAGAAGCCTTTTTTATTTGTATTTGCTACTGCTTTTTAGTGGCTTTTGATTAATGTCTTGGCCTGCACTGTAACTTCTTCGTATAGGCCTATGTCCCGTTGATATTTTTGAGGGGCACTAGCCCCTCCTATATACAGGTTTAATGTTTGTTTTTAGTTCAATGTTTGTTTTAAAAACGCCATTGACAATGAAGGGAAAATCCTGTCCCTAACACAAACATTAAATGCCATTAACAAAAAAGAGAATTTAATGTTTTAGCCGGGGAGCCAGCCATCCAAAATTTGAGAGGACCTGTGATGTCATGACATATCCACACAATTGTGATGACGGCTACCGTTTTTAGGCCAAGGAGTGTTTTTCGTGCAAAACGAATTAACTAACTATATTAGCGCCCCTCACTTCATACGGGTGTGATCACTCAAATAATGTATAATTATATTCAAATCGCCTTTTTAACGTCTTTATTTAGTACTTTGTCTTTGCTTCAATTTGGTTTAAATTTCTCGCATTGCTCAGCAGGTGTACTCTCTGGGAAGTGTCCTTGAGCAAGAGACTGAACCTCTATCTGCTCCCATTGAGCAGGTTGACGCCTTGCATGGTTTCCTCCCAGGTCAGTGTATGAATGTGTGTGAATAGGTCAATGTAACGCACATTGTAAAGCACGATGGATAAAGGCGCTATAGAAATGCAAACCATTTACTTCGAATTGCCTTGTTGAAATGTGCGATACAAATAAACTTTGTGCACTGCCTTGAAAATACGGCGCGTCAATTTAAATTGACACACTGGATTTTGCAGTGCAACTTGTATACAACATTTCCACAGCAAGGCAATTCAAAGTGCTTTACATTAACCATTAACAGAAATCTGAACAGGAGAATAATTACAGTGCAGAAGAAAACCTCATTAAAAGGCAGTGACAAAGAGAAAGGGCTTTAACTTTGATTTAAAAGAACTGAGAGCTGTAGCAGACCTGCAGTTTTCTGGGAGTTTGTTCCAGTCATGTGGTGCAAAAAGAGTCAACGCTCTTTATTCATGTTTTGTTCTGATTCTGGGTTCAGAAAAAAGACTTGTTCCAGATGACCTGAGAGGTTCATGATGTAGCACAAGATCAGAAATGCATTTTCGACCGTAAATCATTCAGTGCTTTATAAACCAAAATCTATAGATTTAAATATTTTGAAATCAATTATATGAGAGACAGGGAGCCAGTCTACAATTGGAGTGATATGGTCCACAGTATTACCTCTCGTCATGCCCATTACTCCCGGGTACAGTGGTACCCAGTACTATGGGTACCGGGTACAGTGTGCCAATGCATCTACCGCATGCAACACACAAGTTTCTTCATTCATACTGTAGAATCTAATCCTTTAATCACTCCCAAAGGAATCTGAACAGATGCCATGTGTTAAGAACAACCACACGTCAAACCCGTGAGAAGTTACCATAATTACGTTACAAATGCTCGCATGCACACAGGCTTCCATGCATACTGTACACACACTGACTGCACTCACACGATATTGACCCATGATATCACTGCTGGTTCACAAACGCATCCACACCCTGCACATGCAGAATTCAACTTCCAGGCACACTTATGGACGCACACTGCTGCACAACTTTTTCTTGTGTAACCTTAGAATCTGCCACAAAGGACATTCCCCCCATCCCATAGTCACGGTTGCCAGGGTAACCAGGAGGCTTAAAAAAAGGCTTCCCTCACTTTTGAAACTAAGATCTCCAGGGATCTAGGGAAAGGAGAGGGGATAACCTGGCTGGCTTCAAGCCCAGAAGAGGAGCCTTTTGTCGAGGAAAAAAAAAAGATTAATCACACTGGGTTTGAGGGAAGAGACACAGAGCAGCTGGCAACAAGATACAGGGGAGTTAACACGCATCAAGGAAGTGAGGAAGGCAGTGAGATAGCCTGTGCACAGGATTGACAGAGAAGGGTGAGAGATCAAGAAAGAAAGAAAGAAAGAAAGAAAGAAAGAAAGAAAGAAAGAAAGAAAGAAAATACGGGGAGAGTGAGGGACACAAAGATTGATTGGAAAATAAGAGAGTGGAAAATAAGTAGAGGACACAACATATAAAAGCTCAACTACTTGAGCCCTAGATGTATTTGATACTTTGAAAATAGCCGCTCTGCAAGCTCACAATGTGTCACCTCGCGGCGTCTTGTGAGCTTGTGTTTTTTAAATTCTGTAAAAGTTTTATAATATAAATACGAAAATAATAGGCTTGCTGGAGTTCAAGTGGTTAAAGGTGTTGGCAGCCTGCCACAGTCCTGCCACAGACCTGTCAGAAGATAATACCCTCAGCTCTCCCCAAGTACCTCGCCACACCACTCACTTGACACCCAGCCTCTCTATTCATGTCCTTTCACTCGCAAACAAATAAACACTTAATGGGATCGAGCGGAAAAGCCAAGAAAGGAGGAGTTAACTTAAACACAGCATCCACTTCTCCTTTTCATAGACCTTTGAGATCGCGTATGAGACAATAATTGTTGGCACTGATAACAGTGGTCAGTATAGTGCACCCTTGGGACTCCATTGGCAAGGACAGGCATACAGCACAGTATTAAAATCTTGAGAGTTAAATTAACAGAGTGTAAAAAAGGACCCATAAAATAATTTGCAGTGTAGCATATTCTGAAGACTGGCACAAAGATGAGTAGAGTCGTTAAAATAGCTGTCTCTTGTCCAACGTATGGACAATTACTGGACACGTTCAGAGTCTGCGTTGCAGGTCTCAAAGTGCCTGGTTTTGATATGGTATGAAGTATTTTATCAAAGACTGGTCAAGAAAGCTATTGCCGCGTATCTGGCGAAGGGTTAAAGCAGTGGTTCTCAACCTGGTGGGTCCCACAAGATTTTTGGGCCATTAAAATGCTGAATACGGTACATAAACAAAAAATAAATAAAAAAAAGGAATGGAAAAAAGACCATTACTGCTTCAAATTAATCAACAAACTGTTCTATAAAAACTGAATTGTCAAATAATATAAGAAATAGGCAAGAATTGTGAAAATAGCAGATCTATAACCCCTCATCCGTTGCAGACCGGGTCAGAGTCAAACTAAATTGAATGCCTCAAGTCATACAATTCCAAGTGTTTGTCAGAGTTGCAGGTCCCCAGTTTCAAATATGATTCATTTGGGGTCCCCCAGTTCAAATATGATTATTTTGGGGGCGGCCTGAAAAGGTTCAGAACACCTGGATTAAAGTACATGAAGAGACTGACGTTCGATTCCTCCACGATGCCAACAGCTCGGCTGGGTGGCCCCAACAATAGCATTTGGCCATGGTGGGGGGTGGAAAGCCGGCAGGGGAGAGAGCTAGGCTACTCTGTCGCTGCACTATAGCCACAGAACTGGGAGGGCACTGTCAGGTGAAAAGAAGTGGCTTTCGTCTCCAAGTGTATTCGGAAGAGACATGTTAGTTGCAGTATCTCTACACCCTGCCCAAGACCAAACAGTGGCGGTTGGCAGTGACTATAGGAAAACATATGGGGAATTGGCAGCAACTACATTGGGGAGAAAAAAAAGAGTGTGTGTCATTGTAGTTCTTCATGTGGGAATGAAGTGTAATCTCGTGAGAAGGTTCATGTGAAACTTTGGAGAGGATTATGTGATTTGATAAAATTATCATACTCAACCATTTTACTTGCTTTATTGGCATGAGAAAACATATGTTTTCATTGCCAAAGTAATGTTCTCTCTCACTGCAATTTACTCTCTCGCTGTTTGCCAGTTTCAGCAGTAAACATTTACGTACATTATCAAGCATTAATTAGGATGATGAAACATCAAAGAGGTCGACACAAAATGCCTACTGCAGGGAGCGGAATAATGTCACCAGTACAGCCACTGATTCTAAACTCAAAGCCATAGCCACAGCAGCAATGAGCAACAATGCATGCATGCAGGGCCAGGCACATAGTAAAATCCTCAATGTTAATTTAACTCAGTGTACAAATGGAACGAAATAAGTTAAATTTAAACAGATTTCAGTTATATATATATATTTTTTAGCTCATGCCACTATACACATAGACAAAGGAAGCACACACCAATACTCATGCAAGGGCATGAAAATACACTTTCATGTCTACATTAGCACACACTTGACAACAAAGACAGATGCATTTTGGTAATGCATGGGTTGTCTGAACACAAACAACCTGCATGCAGACAAAGGAGGCAGGATTTGCTGAAGCCAATTCAAAAGGTGGCACAACAGGATAATTTAAACAGATTCATGCCTCCCTTTTATGGACACCTCTGCAACCACTCTCCAGGCAGTAGACGCAGTCTTCCGTGGATCTTTATGTTTTATTTTAAATGTCAAATCCCTTCACACAGAGCCGTCATCTGTATGACAGGGCAGGTCTGACTTCATTATCCTACCGCAGATGGCTTCGTTGGGGCTACTCCCTGATCATTTAAATTTCCTTTTTTTTAATTTGAAAATAAATTCACGCAACCTCTGCTTCCCTGAATCTGATACTTTTTACCGTCCCTCGTCTGTCCAGAGAATTTGGGAGGACACAACTTTTAGTTTTTATGCTCCATGGTCCAGAAAGACATTAAACTGGAAGCACTTTATTGATTGCTTTGGGTTTTAATTTACTTCAGATTTTACTTGAGTTGGTATTAATGTAATTTGAGTTTTGCTTTGTGTTTTTATTGTTTTAATTATGATGAACATACATATTCCTTACTGGCTGTACATTGCTTTTTCCCTCAGGTCCCAGGCTTTCTCTAAATAGTTTGCCAATTTAAATAAGTATTTCGAATAAACTGTTAATTAGTTGTGCATCATTCATATCCATCATATTAACATAGTTTATATTATTAAACAATTCTTCTCTGACCCTCCCATAAAAAGACAGTACAACACAAAATTATACTCATTCTCAACTTAATTTCTACAAGCTCACAACTTAATGTTTTATTTTTATGTATTGATGGAAATCATTAAAGTTTGTCATTTTATTTAGTACAAAATTTAGAATTATTTTTAAATATATGAAAAAATTAGATTTTCTTTTGTTTGTTTAATCATTTTTAAATTTTGAATATATATAGATATTTCGTGACACTACTTGAGTAGTGACAGCCATGTAGAGTTGTTGACTCATCTCTCGTATGATGCCACCTTAGATGAGTAAGGCCTGGGACCGAGGCTAATGCCAGCTAGGATTTTGGACAGCCAGTGATTGACACATAACATTAATTTCCTCCTCCCGTCCTAAGGGTGGTGTGGTCCTGCCAAAGGGATTATAACTTGTGTCTGTCAACACAGTGTGATGTCAGTGTCCCTGTTCGAGTTACAGGGGATTTAATGAGAATAGTGAAACGTAAAGAAATGGGAGCTCTGTGTCCTGTTGCGTGCATCCATCAAGTTGTCTGAACTGTCATGGTGCAACGGCATGTTGCCTCTTGTGCATCACTCCATTAATGCCACCGGCAACCTGTTCTTCTAAATTAAATTGTACTAACATCAGAAAAGGTGAAGTCCACGTGACACAAAACACTAGACATTCCTAGATAGTAGTCCTGCCAGCTTAGTGCCTAGATAGACAAATACAATTAAATTAAAAGGATTTCAGGTCTTTACAGTCCTGAAAATTGTACTACAGCAACTAGTGTAAATACAGCAAGCATCACTACATCTCAAGCCTGAGGTCAAATCAGATTTACCAGCTCACAACGTGTCGTGATGCAATTAAATAACACTGTGAGCTGTGAAGATGTGCCATGTTTGCTATTTTTCCAAATCTTTAAACATTTCTGTCTAAAAGGACATGCCCAAAATAGGGATGTCGTCAGGTTCAAAATGGTAAAGAATAAGCATCGGGCACATACATAGCATCTCAGACATAGCCACAATACAGCACTTTCAGCATGACTAAAACATACATAGATGTATGTCTGTATGCAGCCATGCCACGATGCGATGCAAGACTGCGGACTAGCCAACACCGCCTCGGGACTACTGAATCGCTGCCCTCCACTCCCTCTTTTTTTTTTATATATTTTTTATCCCACGATTTTGTAACCCATTTTTTCACCCCTGTGTCAATCATCTAATGTGATCCTGGGCTCTACACACCCTCCGCCAACCTGGGGAGAGCAACGGACTTAACTCATGCTTCCCTCCACTCCCTCTTGAGCCCTTCGAGGTCGCTATACTGTAGCTCCACTGTCACACTGCAGTGTGCCTACATACATAGGTGGTACCGTGGTCGTGGTGCACCACTTATCTCTAGCTGATCTACAAGCTCACAGAGGTATTTTTAAATAGCCAATGTATATACAAGTTGTGTATGAAATGCTAGTTGAGTACGCTAACCTCTTAATTATTAGTTACTGTGCAGCGACATTCTAAAGTCTCACAGTTTTTTGGTTGATAATCTATAGTTTTAGACAGTGATGGAGGTGCGCTGTCTCAAGCTAACTTGAGCCACGTGAGGCATCACCGAGTGAGTTAAAGCGAGCCTCTCACTCTGTGCTTCTGTTCCAGGCTGTGGTGAAATGACTCACTGTCAATGCCCTCAGTTGGAGGTGGCACGGACATGGAGCAAAGAATCAATTTGAAATTTGATTCTTTGCTCCATGTTAGTGCCACCTCCAGCTGCGTGACAGAGGGTAACAGCAGTGTAATTACACAACCGCCCTGGAACAGAAGCAGAGTGAGACAAGTGAGCATTATTATCCCATTAAGATCAGGAACCTTAGCTGTGTCACCTTAGCTTTTAACCGCATTCAACAGTATTTTATACTATAGTTGTTGGAAATTAGCAGATATACAAGCTTGTAGATCTGCTTTTTTTTATCATGAAAACATGTGCACATTTTTAATATATATTCTTTCACAGCAAATGTTTTTAACTCATATTTTTGCTTTGGTTATGATTTAGAACTTAAGAAGACATTTGTAGAATCTGGTCTCAGGTCTTCAGAATAGTGGAGGTGAGATGCTGAGCAATACAATGTCAGTGACATAAGAGCCGTGGCTGCCACAGTCCTGTTACTTCTCTTACACACGTCGTAGGTTTAAAGTGGTAAAAACTGATTTTCATGCTATATGAACTCATTTAGCTGGGGACACCCTGGAACTCCCTTATGAACTAATTTAGCTGGGGACACCCTGGAACTCCCTTATGAACTCATTTAGCTGGGGACACCCTGGAACTCCCTTATGAACTCATTTAGCTGGGGACACCCTGGAACTCCCTTATGAACTAATTTAGCTGGGGACACCCTGGAACTCCCTATATGAATTCATTTAGCTGGGGACACCCTGGAACTCCCTATATGAACTAATTTTGCTGGAACCCTGCAAGGATCCCTGAGGGTCCCCACTTCTGTCTTAGAAAGATCACTGCAGCCCATGACATCTAAATTGTATTACTATGACAAACTGTTAATCTGATGATCAAAAGACATGGCACACCATCTGTCTGACAACAAAAAAATATCCTATTTGCATGATTTTTTTTATGCACCGAGTAATTAAACATAAATGTAATAAAATGTCAAACTGCCAAAACAGTTGCGTTTTGGCAGTTTGCACTGCACGCACACACAGTTAACTAGAAGGATGCGTCATTATTCATATGACATACTTTTCAAGCGCAGGCTCCAGACACAGTCATTTATTTCTCCGAACATGCAAACCACCTGACCCGCATTGTAAGATAAAGGGGGTGAGGGGGAACACATTATCCATGGTTAAAGACACACACACGTACATGTCACTGTGGGTCACTTGTCCTCACTGACACATTATGAATCTAAAAATAAAATTAAAAACCAGAGCATGAGGGTGGCCTGAAGCGGTCGCGTGGAAAATATGAACAAAAAAAAACCGCTAACACTTGTACTACTTCATGTAGCTAATCCCTGATGAACAGACATAAAAGGGAAAACCCTGAAATGCTTTGTAAATTCATATAACATACTACTGTAGCAACAACGCGCTATACAAACTGGCTCATCCATAATCCAAATCATACTGTAGTCTGTAGGAAGGAAACAGAAGTACAGCACACGTGTAATGTCCATTTAATTGTAAATGATGTCCCCCAAAACTCAAACATTTGTATTCTTTAAATTAAATTGCCTTTAGTCCAATACAGCATGAACAGCCTGAGATGTGAAGTCCTCCTCAATCTCTTAACTCCATATACCTGTATGGCGTCCACAAACCATTATTAAATGTCTCACTCTTCGGCACAAATATTGGGTGAACCACATGACATTCCTCTACCCACTCAGCTACGGCCACCCATGGCCATCCATATGGACCCCCCACAGTTACACCGGCAATTATAAAAGTTACATTTACAGTTCAGCATGCAGAAAATAGGAGAGACGTTGCAAACAGTCTGTGTAGAAGTTTTAAATTTGAATCTGAACAAAACACCTGAGCACCAGCAATGTCACGGTCAGTCCTCGATCAGCGTGCAATTCAACACTACTTTCAAGGACGCTTTATGCGTTGGAAAGACGTAATCCTAGAATAACAACGACTGCCACAGCTTATTTAAGACATTTTGAATGCCACTCTCACAAAGCCTTTCACATCATATGCACCATCCTTTTGTTGCTGATGACAATATAATTAGTTTTGCATAGATGGCACGATCATTAAGTGGCACATTCATGTGTATCATTATGTGCACTGCACTGAACGCCACAGTGTCCCCAAGGGACACTGTGACAGAGACATTATGTGTTTCAAGTAATAGAATCTGCTAACGAGAAGCAATCAGCACTGACAACATTTTCTATTCCAATTCCGTTGGAATAGAAAACTGTTCTCACAGTTCACAACAGGGCAGCTGAAATAAAACACATATTGCCTTGTATATTTTAACCCGTTAAGGCCCAGCGGGGTCCAGGGGTTGCAGTAGAGACAGAAATGTAATGGGCAAGTATTAAAGATTTATAATATATTTAGGGACCAGTCAAAATGTAGGAAAAGGGGGGGGCTGGAGGAAAATAGGGGAGGGTGAGGTGCACAGTCAGCGTAATCCGTCAGATTAACACACACAAGTGTTATTAGTTCAGTTTTCTAATAAAGTGCTTCTGAATTGATCCTGTTTGTCAGTCAGCGTGTTCGGTGTTTATATATTCAACAGAGATAATAAAACTTGTCACGCTGGTGCGCAACAAACCAGAATGCCCTCATATAACTCTATGCCTGGGTATGGGCTCAGTTCACCTTGTAGTTGGAGATCCGGTTTAGACATGGAAACAGCCTTTCTCCGTGCCTATGGTGTGTGCAAAATATTAGCGGATACGGGCTACTAATTAATTACTTTTAAAACATGTTTCTGGTTGGCTGACAGACTGTCAGTTATCACAGTTAGTTCTGAATGGTTTAACTCAGAGTCACATGTATTTTCTGGAAGAAAAAATAAATAAAACAAATACAAGGTGAAATAAATACGGCACGGCAGGCAACTTGTGTTGGAGAATGCAAGTTATAAAAAGCAAGGCTTTTTGCACACCTACAGGCGACAGGTGCGTAGAAGAGGGTACGGTGCCCAACAATGAAAAAGGAACAAACACCTTGCACACACTGTCTTCAAATGCAGTGACCAACTTTTATTTAGGGAAACAGCAACGTTTCGGCCTTCATCAGGCTATCTTTATGGTACCATAGGCCGAAACGTTGCCGTTTCCCTAAATAAAAGTTGGTCACTGCATTTGAAGACAGTGTGCGGGTGTTTGTGTTCCTTTTTCATTGTTGGATAATGTTAAAAAAATCATAACCGTGTGAAGTGAGGGGCGCTCAGGCATCACCTCATAGTGGCCAATGCCTGTTGCCTGTTGCCACTAATTTACATCATATTTGGCGGACATTTGACCTAATTTCTCCTTCCATTGTTGATGGCAAATATGAGACGTGTGGGGACAAGATTTGGCGGGGATTTGACCTAATTTCTCCTTTCATTGTCAAATGATTGTCAAATATTGAGACATGTGGGGACAAAAGCTGTATAGGAGAGGCTAGTGCCCCTCAAAAAATAAATGAAGCACAATGCAATTAATGAATACTCATATGATTAAGAGAAAAGAGAGAGTTGAAGAAGCTGATAATGTGGTTAAAAAGACGTTTTGAGACACATGGGGAGTATGCAGTCTACTGAGGTTAGACACCCAGAATGAGAGAAGTGACAAGAACAGGGTTGCCCACACTATTTTGACTTGAGAGCTACTTTCAAAATGACCAGCTCAACAAGATTTACCCACCCCAAAAATATCCCATTGCTGAAAATCGCAGCACCGTTTTCTTTTTTGTAAATTGTATGTAACTTTGTAATGCTACTGACATTTTTGCAAGTATCCACCACCTCAGCACCACCGGTGGGCTCTGCTATTTCCGTTGCCCCTTGGGGGGGGTTGTTATTGAATCCATCTCCCTGCTCTTAATGTTTAATGATGGTTGTATAATTGTGCAGAGAGAAAAATGTAGCAGAACGCCAAGATAAAATATTATATGCAGATTATGCACACTTAAATTCTCATTCTATCTTATCTATAAATTCACCACGTCTCTTTATATCTGTACAGTACATGTGTAAATAACTCGAAAACCGTTCACCTCATCGACTCCCCACAGGGAATGCAGTGCCCGGTATCGAGTAGGTCGGACCCACGGTTGTCCAGAACCGCCACAAAAGGCCTCTGCCCGGGCTCTGGACAGGGCCCCTGCCAAGGCTCCATATATGGGGCTGGCCTGTTCTGACATCACAACACTCCATATGTGGGCATGCCTGACACAGAACTCCCTATACTGTATAGGAATAAAGGGACACAGATACAAATATATGGACATAAAAGGAGACACAGACAGATGGAACGGGTACTCTGACACAGGTACAACAGGTATTGCAAAGCCGGGTGGGACATGGATCTCCAACTTCCATCGTTACCGATTCGGTGCTCTACAGCCTAGCACCGGTCTAGTCCATCTATAAATGCACCACGTCTGTCTGTGTGTACGTGTGTGATGCATGTAACTTGAGAACCGTTTGCCCCACCGACTTGTTGATTGTCCAGAACCGCCACAAAAGGCCTCTGCCTGGGCTCTGGACTGGGCCCCTGTCCAGCGTCCATAATGGAGCTGGCCTGTTCTGACATCACAATGATGTTCTGAAAACTGCAGAGACTCCATATTTGAAAAAAAAGAAAAAAGAGACTCCATATATGGACATGCCTGACAAAGAATGGGCATAATGGCATAAAGGGGACACAGGAAAAAGGTTGGATGTCCGCACACCGTTGTTTAGTTCCTAGTAGATTCATTGGCACATATAGTTCAGGAATCAACGTTTCGGATGAAGCTCCGGAGGGGTCGAAACATTGATTCCTGAACTATATGTACCAATAAAACTACTGGGAACTAAACATCGGTGTGCGGACATCCAACCTTTTTCCTGTACAGTATGTATACTTTTGTCCAGCATCTGTAAACATTATTTGAGATGTGCGTGCTTCCCGTCTGGATTTTCATAAAATGGACAGACATAATAACTGGGTGGGACATGCATTTCCAACTTGCTCCATTGTTCCAAGTATAGGCCAGTGCCTAACCGGCACCACTCTAGTAATAATAATTGTTCAATCTATTCCTGAGTTATCTGACTGTCATGTTAATTTTAGGGGAGGATACTTCTATTTAATTTTCATTCAGAGGGAGGGGCATGATATTGTACATCAGGGCACATACATTTCCTTAGGAAAGTAGGGTAGGGTTACCCCTACTTACATTTCAACCTGTCGTAGAATATAACTGATATACATTTACGTTACATGAATGTGCGTTTTGATATGACGGCACATAAAAGTACAACCTTGTCAATTACACAAATCAAGGTTTCCCAAACCACTCAAGCCACGACCCCCCAAAATAATCATAACATGAACTGGAGGAAACTGAAATTGGAGGCATTTGGTAACACACGCAAATGAGACGTGTTTACATATTGGATGGACAGAACATTTTGCCCTTTTCAGCCTAACTACCTTAAAGCCTATCAGATGGGATGTTTATACACTAGAGTTATTTGGGTTATTTTCTATTACAATTGCCATCATCTTGATTTTCTACACTTCAAATCAAATTATATTATTCTTAACAAAAATGCACATACTTCCTTCCCATTTTATTCATCTGAATCTCAACTATCGCCCACCCATACTGTACAATGCTATACAGTATACGCCATAGAACCACTGATTTATAATTCTGCCCCAAACACTGTCATACGAAATAGGACTCAATATGGCTTTGTTTCTTTTAGATGGCTGCAGTTAACCCGATGTAGCCAATGTCACACGTGCGAAATCCCGGGTTTATTGCTTAAACCCTCTTTTGCCAACCCTGAAGTAAATTTGAGATGGATGAAAGATGAATGACAGAGCTAGCCCCATACCTTGGGATTTTATTCAGTAATACTGTATAATTGCTGGGGTAAAAAAAGATTGTGAAAACATCAACAATAGATTAAGAATTGGTGATAGTTGACCTAAAATATGACATAAATGTAAAGTTTCATTATCTCCGCCAGGCTGAATGCAGGGGGGGTTGGTTTTGTCTGCGTTTGTCTTTGTGTCCGTGGCTAATCTCGCAAACCACAACACCAATCAGCGTCAAATTCCTGCTGGCACACTGCCAGCAGGCAAAGGAACTCAATCCCTGAATCCTATTATTCTCACCTGCGTGACTTGAGTTTGCTTGGTGCAATAATAGGGAAGGAAGAAACATGGAGAATACTACAGAGAATACTATAGAACGTATCTTGGTGTTAGCTTTGTGCGTCTATGTGTACTAACTTTGCGATTATTTGATTGGCTGAGCACAGAATGTGATGATGTATGATGATAAGAGTGCCCCTCGCTTCACACGAGTGTGATTTTTAATACAAGGATGAATGAACAGAAACATACAGCCACTCAAGTCTTCATCAAGAGATTGACAACAGCGCGTGCATTGAGAGTGCGCAGGTCATTATAGGTCTGTCCCGTGCCCACAAATACAATCGGCTGGCCTGTGCTGTAGGTCATGGAAATGGCAGCGCCAACCTTGTCATCGATGGTGTCAAACTTGGTGAGAACAATTCCATCAATGAGGTGGGGCTCGTCAGACGCAGAGTGGTCGGCCAGGGCCTGATTAAATTTCACCAGCTGATTGACGGCCTCGTTGCCCACCAGAGCCTCCCCTACAAACAGCACCAGGTCGGGCGTGTTGATGGCGACAAGCTTAGCCAAGGCCGTCATCATGGGGGTGTTGTCCTGCATGCGCCCTGCAGTGTCCACCAGCACCACATCGAAGGCCTGGTTACGGGCGTAGGCAATGGCGTCCATAGCGATCTTGGCCGCATCCTTCCCGTAGCCCTTCTCATAAAGCTGCACAACCGGCCGCCCACCGTGCTGCTCGGGGGGGTGCTTAGAGTTCAGACGTCGCTGGTGAGTCCGGAGCTGCTCCACAGCCCCGGAGCGGAACGTGTCACAGGCCGCGATTAGAACGGTGAAGTTGTTTTCAATCAGCCAGAAGGCGACCTTGGCCAGGTTGGTGGACTTGCCGACCCCGTTGACACCACAGAAGGTTATGACATATGGGCGTCTCTGACTGCGGGCCTCTTGGACGTCTCTCAGGATGTCCACCCTCCGCTTGGGCTGCAGAATTTGCACCAGAGAGTCGTGCAGGGCTTGCTTCACTGTTGAGGCCACAGTGGTGAATGTGCCCATGAGTTTGCCCACAAGTTTCTTGGCAACAGAGTCACAGAGCTGGGAGGCAACGTCGGAAGCTACATTCTTAGTGATGAGGTGTTCCCTCATCTTTTCCAGCATTGGCTCCATATCCTCCTGGATGAGGGCCTTGGATCCCACCAAACCCTTCAGCATTCTAAACATGCCGCCAAAACCACCCGTTTTTGGTTTCGTGTTCTTTTCAGCGACCATAACTCTCTCTGGCTCCGCCTCTTCTTCCTCCAACTCTTCCTCGCTGGACTCACACCCCACAGACTGCAGCTCTCCCTTCATGGAGCTTAGCTGCATCTCCAAGTCACTTTGTGAGTCGTGGGCCTGGTCAGCATCCTTACGAGTAAGATCCCCACTTTTCTGGCTGTAGTCCAGGTCTTTGCCAGATGTCTCACAACCCCACCTTTGCTTTTCCTTAGGCTTATGGTGTTTTGGGGACTTGGTGGGTTTCTCAGGTTTCTCAACAGGTCCCCTCTTTTGCTTGAGGACGAATTGTTCTCTATTCTTCTGAATAATCTCATCCGGGGTTAAGTTGTGATTGCCGTTCTCAACCACCTTTTGGCTGGCAGTGGAGCCCTTGCCTTGTTCCTCTTTAACTGGCTCAGCTGCAGGAGACTCTTTCTTGGCATTCTTTTTTTTAAATACACACTGGTCCTCCATGCCTTTGTCTTCACCCTTTGCTTTGATCATTGACTTAACAGTTTTTTGGGACTTCGGGGAATTTTTGAAAGTCCGCATCAAGACAGTGACTCGATCTTTGCTGCTCTCTGCCTCCTCAAGAAACTTCTTGAATTCATAATCGAACTCAAAGCTGTGGATGAGAAATTTCATGTCTCCGTTCTGCTCTAGCTCATTCTTGTAGCAATCCCGGAAGCGAAGGTGAACATCATCTACCAACTTATCCACATAAGTCAGCATCAGGATTTGTTGAAAACCCACCACAAAAACCAACTCAAATTCATTATCCAATTTGTATCTAAGACTCAAGGACTGGTGAGTGAAGGAATTGTTCCCAGTGCGTTCCTGAAGGACCACGGAGCGGATCAATGCGTTGACGGGACCAGTGAAGGATTCCTTCACCCCAGCTCCCTGAAAGGACCACAGCACTACACCGCCCATGCTGAAGATGGTGAAGAAATCCAGCATCTTGGCACAGCGCAAAAACAAGGCCTTTAGCAAGTCTATTAGCAACAAGTATCGTGTCTACATGTGTCATGCACTCTCTCTCACATTTGAAGATACCTTATATAGACTGATCAGCGCTCTGGCATGACATCACACACACACAGCACAACACCTTTATATGGGGATCTTTGTACTGTATCTGTCTGCCTGTGTCTCTTGTATGCCCATGTATGGAGATCACTAATGTCATCAATATGATGTCATAGTCCTTGACAACATTCGGACGGGATACACTCAAATGCAGGCTAGCACGCTCTTCTTAAACGCAGACATATTGTTGTTCTGGACAACCGCTGATAAACTTCCCACTATAAGCACTAAAACTATACCCACTATAACACCAGGGTTCAACTTAAAAAGAAACAGAGAGGGAGACATTGTCTTAACACTCTGAGAGGTCTCCGTCCTATTAAATAATTACGCCCAATGCCCAGGACGGAGATTAATCAAAAGACGGAACATTACTTGTTTCATCACAGAGGGGCAGATGTTCAGCTGTGGCATTCAGGGAGTGTGTGTGCAGAGTATGGCTGCGATCTAGCCAACGGTGCCGGAGATTAGCTGTCCACAGACGGACGGACGGATGGACACACGGACACACACACGGACAGACGGACGTAGTGCAAAACATAATCTCTCCCCACGCCTTTGGCCTGGTGGAGACAATTACGAAACAACATCCACCGGCTTTAAATCCGTCCGAACAACAACGCGGCTCCACACGTGCTAGACACTTCGCTCTTCTCTAAAACACCCTGGGCAACGCTCCAGACTCTCCAGACAGACAGACACACAGACAGACATGATCTGCTAGGTCTCATTGCGAACGCAGTGAGCACTTACTATGAGACCTAGCAGATCATGTGTGTCTGTCTGTCCGTGTGTCCGTGTGTCTGTCCCGCTATCCAAATATGGAGTATGTTGCATCAGCAATCACTCAGCTCCATATATGGGCACAAAAGGGGCCAGGTCCACTCAGCTCCATATATGGGCACAAAAGGGGCCAGGTCCACATATACAGTAACAGCGGGACAGACACACAGACAGACAGACATGATCTGCAGGGTCTCAGCTGCGTTCGCTTCCCGCGTTTGCGCGTCTTACTGGTAGTAAGTGCTCACTGCGTTCGCAAAAACACCCTGGATAAGGCTCCACCCGTCCCAGACTCTTCTCGTTTCTCTAAAACACCCTAGGCAACGATAACCACGTCCCAGACTCTTCTTCCTTCTCTAAAACACCTGGAGGACAGTCACCATCATCGGGACAAAGATGTTTGTATTTGGAGGGAATAAGCAACATGTAGTACCCATTCCACTCATCTGACTGTCCCTTTTATGCCCATATATGGAGAATTCTGTATCAGTCTCTGTGTTCCTTTTTTAACCTTTAACCAGTAAAACCACATTGAGACTGAAGTGTGTGAACTGGCCAAGAGAAGAGGCAAAAGAAGTACAACATACAATGCTCATTAATTTATTCCTAATCCTATATATGGAGTTCTGTGTCAGGCGTGCCAAAATATGAAGAGTTGTGAACTTGTGATGTCAGAACAGGCTAGCTCTATGCCCATATATGGAGTTATTTGTCAGGCATGCCCAAATATGGAGTCTATGCAGATGTCAGAACAAATTTGTGATTACAGGCCAGCTCCATATATGGAGCCTGGGCAGGACCCCTATCCAGAGCCCAGGAAGAGGCCTTTTGTGGTGGTTCTGGACAGCCATGGGTCCAACCGACTCGGCACCAGGCACTGCACTCCCTGTGGGGGTGTGGAACACGTGTTGAATTTGAAGTCAAACGGCAAACGGTTTTCAAGTTACATGGATTACAGACGTACATACGACAGACACAGAGACATGGTGTCTGTCGTATTTGAGGTCCTCTCAACTTCCGCTCGCTCGAGCCATTGAGTTATGATGATGGTACTTCCGGCAGTCATCCGGGTGCTTCAAAACACCACTGAGCAACTTCTATTGAGATTAATAGCAGGGGACGGGGCTTTTATAACTATGTTTTTAACCCATAATTGTAGATTTTAGCTATAGCAGCATACATTTTTCAGAAACCTCTATAGGATTCTTAAAAATAGCAGATGTGTAAGCTCACAGCACGTCACTTTGTGCCGCGCTGCAAGCTTGTACATCTGCTATTTTTTAATGTTGAAAGTGGGGGTCCATGGCACAAATACGTACTGATTTAGAAGGCATTTGTAGAATCGGCCACATGTCTTAATGGGTTAACAGTATGGCCCTATTAACTGTTCATAAGGCTATACTGTAATGTCAAACTGTTTTGTCAAAACCAGTTTCCACATTCTGGCATACTGCTTGGTTACATAACAGACGCACGCCAAAGTCTAACAAACACATAATGAGATGGAGATGAATATAAGGCTGAGGGGGAAAGAGAGAAACCACAAATGATAAAGCATGAACAGAACGATAGGAAAAGAAAGAGACAGACAGGGAGGGGGAGACGAAGAAAGATGGATGTTGGATGTTAAGCAGAGTGTTGTTGGAATGAGTCTTTTGGTCATTCCAGTGTTCCATACATGATGAGACAGAGCAGTGGCAACATGGCCTACATTCTGCCAGCTGGCAATGTGCGCACACACACACGCACACACACACACACACACACACACACACACACACACACACACACACACACACACACACACACACACACACACACACACAAGAACACAGACTCAAATCCATATACACACACAGAGCCTCCAATATACATGCACGGAAACAAGAACACAGACACGTGCGTGTGTACACACACACACACACACACACACACACACACACACACACACACACACACTCATGTATCAGACTAGACAGTAGTGGGCCAGTGTTGCCTTTGGGAAAGACCTCGACCAAAAATCCATTAACACAGCCGAGCAGGGACGACATCATAAGCTAATCTGTAGTTTGCCTTGCTATAATCTCAATCTTAATGTGTCATTCCTGTTTTATTTTCAGCACACCAACTGACTCATACATTACAGAATGTAATATGTATGTATGTATGTATGTATGTACTGTATGTATGTATGCTATCTAGTCATCTTTTGTCTTCCCACTGCCCCAGTTACAGCCAGTACCGCTTTAGTCCAGTATTTTTCTAAATCCAGTTTTAACCACTTTCAGCCACTGATGTCAACAGCAGTTACAGACTCACATGTCACATTAAAGGCTAGTAGATTGTCGACTTTTTTCTGAAAATGTTTTAAAGTATAAAATAGGGCATAGTGGTCAAAGTTGCAGGGAAAACCTTATGAAGAAGAATTGGGCTGCATAAATACTGTAGCTGTGGATGACCCTTAGACAGAACTACAGAGAGAAACACAGTCAGAAAGTGTGTGCGTGGAATGCATGCGTGCAAGTTGAGTTACAGACAGAAGGAGAAAGACTGAGTGCACGAGTATGCATACGTATGTAGCCTACAGTAAGTTATTTGCTAGGGTAAAGGTTGAAATAATTCATCCTCTGAAGAGGATACACTGAAGAGGTGACTTCCTTGCAAAGTCAAACAGACAGACAGACTGAGTTACAGAAGTGACAGCACATGCATGCTCACATGGTCTGAGAAGCCATGGGAAGTGATACATTAATTGTACATGAGCACGAATGGAGGGGGGAGAGAGAGAGAGAGAGAGAGAGAGAGAGAGAGAGAGAGAATGAGATATAGGAATAGGGAGTAGAGAAAGTGAGTGAGTGAGTTTGTGAGAGAGAGAGAGAGAGAGAGAGAGGGGGGGGGGGGGGAGAGAGAGAGATAGAGAGAATGAGAATAGGGAGTAGAGAAAGTGAGTGAGTGAGTTTGTGAGAGAGAGAGAGAGAGGGAGAGAGATATTATGTGGGATGATGACAGAGACCATGCAGTCACCGTCCAGTCCCTGATGTAAATATTTCATGTTGCCCTGCAACAAGCAGCCCCACACACAACCAAGCGTCCAACTCATGCACAGTGGGACCAGCAAGTATACAGTAGTAATACGAAGACGGTACTCACCTAATCTAGGCTGCCCTTATGGCTGGCAATGAGTAGCATAACTCCAATAATACACACATGCTGTGCCGCCACTACATGAAAGCCAAACTACTGTATAGTGGGTGAGAGAGACGGAACAGACACACTTCAGAATACACTTCCAAATGAATGAGAGTGGTATGTGTGTGTATGCACTGTATGAGTGAGCACAGAGCCACTCCAGCACAAGCTCTCTCTCTCTCTCTCTCTGTGACGCGCCAGGGTTCATCCAGACCCCTCCCCCCCCCCCCCTCGCTCTCTTTCTGTCATTTGCTCTCCCAATCCCTCTCCCTCTTAATCCCTTGCCACCCCCACCCACCATCACATTGCCCCACCTCCCGTCCAAGAGAATACTACTAAGCCCTTAGAGACACACTGACCACGTGCACGGCACACGAAACACACACTCACACGCGGACACACACACACACACACACACACACACACACTCACACACACACACACAGCATACGGACAAACATGCATCTGGGTGTGCTTGCTCAAGTTCAGCTTGAAGTATGCAGAATGTCTTCACAAGTTCAAAATGAAAAAGAAAACCGAAAGATATCCGATCTACAAGCTCACAATGGTGAGCTTGTAGATCACACCAAAAGCACCAAAACCTAGACATACTGTAGGAGGGGCTACCCTAAAAGAAAATACCTCAAAATGGTACATAAGTACAGTACTTAGTTACTTCTTATACCACTGCTCACACATACAAAGTACTATTGCCAGTTATACTCACCAGCGGTGTGGACAATTTCATGAGTGGGTACTTTCAGGTGCTTCTTCCTCCCCAGGTTTTCCCATAATAGGTAGTACCAACCCTGCACCTCCTACAATACACACACACACACACACACACACACACACAGTCACAGCTTTGGGTGCGTAGAGCACAAATGCACACAGAGTCGCAGAGCCAGACTGGCTTGGGGATAGAACATTTAAAGTGAGTCCATGTGATTTCATAAACAAGTCATGCAGAAATGCATCTCTCTCTCTCTCTCTCTCTCTCTCTCTCACACACACACACATGCACACGCAGTCGCACACACAACTTGGTTGTTCCTCCAGGGCTACAAACATACTACAAACAAACATACACACACTCACCACTCACAAAGGAAAGGTTTAACGCATTCCTACAGCTGATGTCTCTACTTGTGAGCCAGATGGCTCGTATGTACGGTATGTGGGTTACATAAAGCCAGAAATAGGGGACTGAATCAATTCTCATGTCATCATCATCATCATCATCTTGCTCTCCCTCACACTCTCTCCTTAGTTTGCACATACACGCATACAGTACGTAAACATTCACACTGGCTATCCGCTGGCCAAGTTTAAAAGCATCTGTGTCTCACTCCATCTTCCCAGTGTTGTTATTGTTGCCTGACCCCTCCTCCTTTGTGCTGCATAATGTGAGGCCATCGACTGGGACAATAATCGCCGTTTTAAAAGCATCTTAGTGGACAGATTTCTGCAGGCTGTGGGACAAGGAGGGGGATGGGAGGACATCTGTACTGTAAATCAAGGGATGGCATCTGAACCAGAAGTGAACGTTGGCGTACATATTTAATACAACGTGCACCAGGAGACACCAGGGCTCGTTATAGAGGAGAGCAGAGGATGGGAGATTAAATAGAAGGGAGGAGAGAAAGAGAGAGAGAATGAGGGAGACAGCAAGGAACAGAAAGGGAGAGGTAGAGTGAAATTGGAGGACGAGAGAGAGAGAGAGAGAGAGGTGATAAAGAAGAGGAGGATGACACAAAAGCATATTGTTGGGGAGTGAACATGTTGGGGAGTGAACATGTTGGGAGTGAACATGTCAAATGAATGACACCATGTCACAACATCAAGTATGAAAAGCAGAATCCAAATAAAAGCTGAAATGAGCAAATACTAACAAATATAAGATAATAAAGCACATGATAGGGACGGAAGTAGGCGAGGGTGAGTTTGCAAATCGTTGCTGTCGGGTTGGAAACATTGTAAGTCCAAAACCGTTCCTTTTCTAATATTTAAAAAGAAATTGAAAAACTAGAAAAAGTGCTCCTCCAGGCCAGGTAGGTTATCATAGCCTCCTGGTGGCACTATGTGAAAAGGGTGCTATTTCTTCTTACGCCTTTGATGGCAATTCGACATTTCAAAGTCACGATTTGAGGAATTTTGTTCCAAAAATGGTGGCGCTCTAACAGGCCAATGTGAAAAGGATGGGATGTATTCCTCGGCCTAGTAGGAATGTGCGTGCAAAATTTCCCTCAAATTGCACTATGCATTCATGATTTGAGGCATTTAGACATTGGAGACTTCTGTTACTGAACAAACACTATATATAGCAATGAGTATTATCACAATATAGAGCTTTTAAACACTTATTTTAATCAAAGAAAAATCACTTATACTACCTTTAAAGACCAAAGGAGATCTGGCTTTCAGCACTACAGCTCCAACACTTTGGAATGTACTGCTCTTGGAGATCAAGCTAGGTCAGTGGTTTTCAACCCCTTTCATATCAATTATTTATTCTGCATTTAAGCCACGGACATTTAGCCTCTCAGACCCAAAACTAAAAAAATATGTATACATTTCCATGCTGTATTGCCATTTGTACCATATGAGAGATAACAGGTAAACGTTGATGAAAATAACAATTATTCTACATTCTCTAATGTTTAACAATAATAATAATTTTACAATAATTTAACTCTTGAGCATAAAATGAAACCAAATGGACCACTTGTTGAAAACCACTGAGCTAGGTGAATCACTCTCCTCTTTTAAATGCCTTTTGAAAATGCACAGCCTTCAGTGCTACTGCTAACTCCTATTAATATTTTTTAATTATTATTATTTAACTGATCAAAATGTCTTCTGTTTATTTTATTTTGCTCACTGTCGGAATGTTTCCTGTTGCTTCTTGTTCTGTTTGTGTTTTGTATCCTTATGTCATGTGTGAAGCACTTTGTAACACAATTTTGAAAAGCGCTATATTTTTTTAATTATTGTCTCCACCAGGCCGAAGGCATGGGGAGAGTATGTTTTGCACTCCGTCTGTCCGTCCGTGTGTGTCCGTCTGTGGACAGCTAATCTCTGGTTTGATCGCAGCCACACTCTGCACACACACTCCCCCTTGATGCCAGAGCTGAACCTCTGCCCCAATTATTTTTACATTGTCCTGTTGCCACCAGGAGGCCGCTTTTTCCAAAACAATTTTTTTGACAGTACACCTAGAGATTTTGTCCAATCATCACGCAAATTGGTACACCGTCTCTATAGCCATTAAACGAAACGGATCTTTCAGATTATTTTTTTCTACGTTTTTATCCCAAGATTTTGTAACCCATTTTTTCACCCAGTGTCAATTATCTAATGTAATCCTGGGCGCTACACTTCCTCTGCCAACCTAGGGAGGCAGCAGACTGACCTCATGCTTCCTTCTATGCATGAGGAGTCCAAGCTGCTTCTTTTCACCTGACAGGGGGGAGTTTCCCCGGCCGGACATGTGGAAGGAACACGTTATCCGGCTGGCCAGGGGGAGGTAGTTTAGTGACCAGGATTACTGCATGTTTTTTGTGACGGTACCTACCCAAGGGGACACGGGGAGAACATGCAAACTCCACACAGAAAGGCAGATTTTTCATACTCCATTCTGATTGGCTAAGATTGGCTTCCAAAGTTCACAGCAGTGCTCCATTTCGAACAAAATTCTGCAAATCATGAACACATTGTGTGATTTCCGTGAAAGTTTTCATGCACATTCCCACTAGGCAGAGGAAGAAATGCCACATGAATATTCTCAACTCAGCCTCATGGTGGCGCTATAATTCGTGTTTTCACCTGTAACTGCACCGATCTGTGTTAAACGTTGTATGCACACTCCCTAGAGGCCAAGGAAAATTAGTCCTGATTTTATCCAAAATCCTGGTGGAGACCTGTGCCCCGAGGGACACTTATTCTAGTTATTGTGGGTAGAAATTCTTATCACACCGTTTATGGTGGTTAGGTTTTCCCCCCCATGTGTGGAGCCGTCGCTGGTGTGTCTTCAGGTGACTTGATTGACTGAAACTCTTGTCACAATGTTGACAATGGAAAGGTTTTTCTCCAGTGTGGCGACGCTGGTGTTTCTTCAAGTCACTCGACTGAATGAAACTCTTTTCACATTGTTGACAATGGAAAGGTTTTTCTCCAGTGTGGATATGTTTGTGTGTCTTCAGGTGACTTGACTGACTGAAACTCATGTCACAATGTTTACAGTGGAAAGGTTTTTCTCCAGTGTGGATGCGCTGGTGTTTATTTAGATTACTTAAATCACTGAAGCTCTTGTTGCACTGCTTGCAGATGAAAGGTTTTTCTCCAGTGTGGAAACGCCGGTGTTTAGTCAGGGCACTGGAATCAGTGAAACGTTTGTCACATTGTTGACAGTGGAAAGGTTTTTCTCCCGTCTGGCTACGCTGGCGAGTCTTCAGATTGCGCAACTGAGAGAAACTCTTGTCACACTGTTGACAGATGTGGGTTTTCTTTCCAGTGTAACTCGTCTGATGTGTCTTTCCTTCTCCCGTCATGGCTACATTCTTGGAAAACTGCTGATGACTGTCAGGTTTTGGATCGGGGTCTCCATGTTTCTGGCTGGTTACAGAGCAGTTCATTTGCAGACGGGCTTCTGAGGTGATCAGTTCTTCTCTCAGTGTAGGGGCAGTAGAGGTCGTTGTGGCTCCTCTTCACGTGTTCATGGAGGACGGTGGAGGCACGGGCATATGGACGCTCAGAACTGGAGACCTGAGAGTCTCTCCTTCCATCATTATATCTTCTGCTATGAATGGACGTTGATGGGAATGAAGTGGGGACCGGTTGCCCAGAGTCTACAACCCACCACAGCTGTGTCCGGTAAGAACTTAACCGAGACGTCTAGATCCCTGTATAATGCAGAGATACCTGGGTTGGTTGTGAGGTCAAATATACTGACTGGTACGGAAGGGGGTGGAGTCTTCTCTTGGTGAGAGCTGCTCAAGCTACTTGAAGGTTGAAGTCTCACCTGGCGAGGACCGTGGAAAATACTGCTTGTATATGTTATATATCCATTTATGGAGTTATTTTACATTAGCATGATGTCAGCACTAGACGTCTCTGCCGGTTCCATATATGGAGCTTTAGATCAACCACGCTCAAATATGGAGTTTGTGATGTCAGACTTAGATAGGTTATTTAGATAGCTCCATATTTGGATTATCGGTATATAGTGGGTAACTATGGTAGACCTATCAAATAGCCATATGACCATATATGTAGTATCAATATTCAGTCTGTAACTATGGCGACCTATCAAATAACCATATGACGTGACAAAAAATATGATATGCTGAAGGTGACTTTCCTTCTTTACAGCAGTGGTTCTCAAACATTTTAGCTCGAGACACGAAAGAGAAATTAGACATACATCTACAATCTTGTTCATTGGCTATTTTCATTTATTCCTATGCCTTGCAGGAATGTGCGTGCAAGATTTCACATAAATTGCACTCTGCGTTCATGATTTGTTAAAAACTGACCAATTCTGCAAACTTTTCCAAAGCCAATTGGGATGGAATATGAGAAATGGACAGGTCCGTCTTGATCACATGACTATAGAGAAAGTGTGCACCAATTTGCATAATGTATGGATAAAATGTGTACGAGTAATGTAAAGAAATGCGTTTTGCAAAAATCAGCCTCATGGTGGCACTGTAACAGGCCCTTCTAAACTAATTGGGGCAGTGGTTAGTCGTTGCCACCCAGGGAGTGT
>NC_137883.1:19557690-19803943 GCF_963924005.1 Protomyctophum bolini | reverse complement strand
GGTGATTGTGGTGAGGGACGATGTCAGGGGCTCAATAAAAAAAATCTGCGCAACCTCGCAGCTACTATATTAGCGGTTCTGATGAGAGCGATGGTTACCCGCGGTGGCTCGAAAATGGCCGAGAACTACTTCTTCAAAATAACACACACGCTAAAATCCGCGGCAAGGGAGGCTGGAGTAAATGGTGGCCGATTCTACAAATGCTTTCTAAACCCGTAGTTATCCAACATTTTCGTGCCACAAAGACCCCAAAATATATGTATTTGGCTGGCCTATTCAACAACTTCATGATTTTTCGCAAATGTATATACACTCGCACGTGTGTGTGTGTGTGTGTGTGTGTATGTACAGTATATAGCAGATGCTTTCCCGGTTTAATGGGCTAAGTGGCGATCGTCTGAGAGATGAATACTTTTGGGACCATTATAATGCACCTGCACTCATAATGAGCATTCATGTGTCTCCCTATCTTCCTCAGACTCTTCACAAATTGTAGTCAATACTCCTAAAATGTCAGACTCTTCACAAATTGTAGTCAATACTCAAAATGTTTGTTGTATTTGGGCAAAACAGGCTCTGCAAATGCTACTGAGAAACAGTTAGATGAATGAAAGTTGAATAATTAAAAGGTGAAATGGAAAGAGGAAGGGCTAAGACAAGCAGCCGTGAGGCTACAGCGCAGCAGAGGAGAAACCAAGCAGCCTGCAGCCAGAGAATGAAGCTGAACTCCTGGAACCAAGCTCATCTGTCATCACCTGGGATAGCTCGGCAAAAAATACATGTGTGTCTCTGTCGGTATAGTGAGTGTGCGCGCGTGCGTGTGTGTGTGAGATCACAAAATAAATTCCAGTTTTATGGTTGAAAATGATTTGGGGAGTAGTTTTTAGCAAAGGATTCAGGTAAGGGTTAGGATTCGGATTACCTCCACCTTATCGAGTATGTTTACTTCAAGCAGGTGTGTATTATCGTGTGTGTGTGTGTGTGTGTGTGTGTGTGTGTGTGTGTGTGTGTGTGTGTGTGTGTTTATTCCAGATTGCCAGATGTCATTATAGGCTAACTTTTTAAAATTAGTTGATAAAAAATAGTTGATCTACAAGGTCACAACCTGTCACACTGTGATACATAAATGTGAGAAAGATGGGCCATTACAGAAATTCAGATCGTACTAGTCAGCTTGTAGTGAAAACCTGGCCCAGTGCTGCAAGGTTAGTTAACAGGTCTCCCTTTCCCAATGAAACTCTATGTTGGTTAGAGAAGGGAGGGGGTGACTGGGCTAATGACCCTTTCTTTACTGAAAGAGGAATGTGAAAATAGCTGATCTTATCTGAAGGGAGAAGGGCCAGGGGGAAACCATTTCCTTAGATAGCTAATGTCATATCATACATCATCTGTATAATGCCATGTCATCATGTGTTGCAACACAGAAGTCAGCAACAATAGTCAAGTAGAAACCATTATAATATCCTGCCTCAGTGATACGTCCATGTTGAAAGGTACAGTATATGCAAACAAACTTACCTTGTCTGGTTCCATCAGGGAATGTACACCGAAGCTCATACAACCCAGTAGTTCACTTTTCCTGTACAGTCAGAGAAGATGATAAATGGATAATTAGAGAGATTTCTGTTTAATATGTTCCTGTAATGTAGAGTAGCCAATTATTTTTAACCCCTTTTTTCTTAATTTTTTGTCATGGTGCCAATCAAACCTCGCCACTGCTATTTTACCCCTGTGCCACCCAAGAAAGCACCGATGTGGCAGGTTTTAAAAGACAGAAGAATATAGCAATTTGGGGTATCTTGGGTGTCCATCAATTACATTCTTCACTTCGCTGTGTGAAATGCACGGTGTCTCTACATATCGTTGGCGCTATCGGGCAGAAACCAGCTATCTCCATTTCTTCAACAAAAAAAAAAGCAGTGCTATTGAACACTGTTTACGTCTGTGTGTGGATTGTACAAATATTGAACCAATGAAAGTGTGTTTTCCAACATTGATTAGAATGACGGTCAGAAGTCAGACGGAAAAACAATCTCCATGGTCAAAATTCACTTGAGCTGTATTTGGGTAAAGTGATGATAATATGCCCTTTCGAGTATCTAACAATGTATAAAGTTATCGCACCAACTTTGGTGAGGCAGTATTGTGTTGTTCTAAAAATGGGTTTATTTATTTTTTCCTGAAAAGTTGTTTTCTGCACAACAGCAGATATACAGTATTGTTGATGTCGGGACGAAACAGACACTTTGATACTGGCATCCCTATTTTTGGAATGTCATAGTTGAGGATTATAAAACTTAACACCATTCCCATGTGGATCCTAAGATCCACATGATCAGGTGTTAAACACCCAATGTTTTACCACAGAATGGATAGTATAATAATTCATCAGTGGATGCTCTCCCTCCAGCTCCACTCAATAAAATATAACACAGCTAGAAGGTCCTGGGTTTGATTCCCGCTCGGGACGCTGTGGGTGCTGGCGGCGTGTTTCCTCCTCCGCGTCATCAGTGCCCATACCCGAAGGCGGGGTTGGCGAAAGGGCCTTTCTGTGTGGAGTTTGCATGTTCTCCCCGTGTCCCCTAGGGTAGGTACCCTCACAAAAAACATGCAGTAATCCTGGTCACTAAACTGCCTCCCCCTGGCCAGCGGAGGCGCCTGATGGAGGGGAAAGGAACTGGTTGGAATAACGTGTTCCTTCCACGCGCTACATCCAACCAGGGAAACTCCCCCATGCCAGGTGTAAAGGAGCAACTTGGACATTCAGGCATGAAGGAAGCATGAGTTCAAGTCCGTTGCTCTCCCCATATATGGGGACTAGGTTGGTGGAGTGTGTAGAGCCCAGGGGTGAAAAATGGGTTACAAAATCGTGGGATAATAAATATATAAAAATAAATAAAAACATGTGATGATGTTCAGAGATTGTTGGTTCATCTGACCATATGTGCTCCGTCCCCAACCATGAGCCTGTTCCAGCACAAATCTACAGAGGCAAGGAGGCGAGAGTAACTCCAGACACATCACACACACACACACACACACACACACACAAGTATATACTCATGTACGCACACACACTCTCACACATGCACATACACACCAAAAGCTGCCCACTAGAGCAGCAAAATGTCATTTTATAATTGATGCTTCTGCCCAAAAATGGAAAGAAACGATACAGAAAATATTGGAGAGAATAACTTACATAATGAGAAACGATAAGCCTGAGTGAGTATAACAGACGATCGAATAAGTGGACAAATTATGGGGCCATTAAATTTATCATTATTTATATCACTATTATTACTTAAGTGTTATTAATATCACTATATTTATTTTGACTTTTGTTTGTGAAAGTCAAATACAATACTGCCTCATCAAAGTTGGTATTGGTTGGTATTGTGACATTAAATATCGTCAGACACTTGCATGAGAGTGGGTGGAGTTAGCTGCTTTAGCAGACAGTTTGAGGGTCCAATGAAGTTAGCTGCTTTTGTCAGAAGCACTTCTTAACAGACACCGACACACAGACGTAAACCGTGTTCAATAGCACTGATTTATGGGAAGAAGAAAAAAATGGAGAACCGAGTTAGCTGGTGTACTGAAATATGAATTAACTGCAATAAAAGTATATATATATATATATATATATATATATATATATATATATACTACAGCTACGGTACCTAGCTGTGCAACAAAAATGTGCAACATGACTATTCTTCTCACTCAGGTACCTGGTTTTGGTGTCCGAGTTCCACATGGTGAAGAGCAGTCGTTTATGAAGGTCCTTCGCACCGACAATGCTGGGGAACAAAGTAAGCTCAAATAAAAATGATCATACAGTAACAAATCCATAAATCTGAAATAAACATAGGGGGTCCAAAAGGTGGGGTGGGGGGGTCCTTGAAATAAAAATACATAGAGTATGAGCTAACGTGGCTAAATGGTTGCGGGGGGTGGGGGTTGTGTGACTGAGCAGTACATAAAAGGGTTGAGGGCATGAAGGTTAGAGCGACAGACTGGCACACTGTGAGTCATGCTGGCCACAACAACAACTGGAGGCTAGGAAAGCACTGGAGTGAGACTGATAAAAGAAAAGGCCCAGAGTCATTTGCACGCAAGAAATTCAAAAATACTTAGATTTAAAATAATATATTTGTACAACTATGTACTATTACGTATGCTTGCACAATAATGTAAGGCCAGTTTAGAGAGGCACAAAATTCACATAGGATTTGGATGGTAGTAGAACTGTTTTGGATGCTTACAAAGAAAAGGTCTGTAAGAAGATAGGGTTCCTACAATGCGGAACCATCTGGGTCTTCTGTCTGTCTTTAGGGTCACTATCTGGGACCATACCGATCTGGATAACACAGAGAGACACAGAATAACGCTAGAATTGGCTGATATTCCATTGATGTATTTCCATTAATACAGCCATTGGACACTTAAAGTATGTAGTCTCGCTTGTGTAGCCAGCCAGACAATCAGACTTCTCCGCTATACTGATACTGTATGTCTGACGACATCTAAGTTCAATGTATGCATGACCATTGACCACGGGCGCTGACAAACCTATGCCCACCGCTTTGAAAACCAATCCTGACACCGTCCCAATATGAAGGACTGCCCTTAAGTCTTTGTGTTGGGTCTGTGATGCTGTGATATGATCTCTGATCGTTTGACTACACGAGACCAAAGAACATTCTATGAAATTTCTTGGAGGAAATATGAATTGATCTCTGCAGCATTCTAATTTGTCGTGCTCTGTGTCTACTCGCCCAATAATACATTGCTGCGAATGGAGGTAAGTCTTTGTTATATAGTGTAATTCCCTTTGATCGTTTTAGCAGAAAATGTGGAGCCAAATATTTCCACTTTTTCACAGGATTCGCACAGGTTGTCATTCGCATCAGCAGTAAACATGCTGATGTCTTGATGAAAGGGTTGTCAGGAGCTCTCTGGTGGAGCTGTTGCCCCCGACTACAGATAAACGGTTGAAGATTTATCCATGGATGGATGGCTGGATGGATGGACTAAACATAATAATAATACATTTTATTTATATGGCGCCTTTCAGGTCACTCAAGGTCGCCTAACAAAACAGAAAAGAAATACAATACAATAAAGCAAGTTTAAAATACACACAAAGGCCTGCAGCAGACTTTTACTCAAGGTGGGAGTAAGCTTGTCTGAATAGGTGAGTTTTGAGGTGGCATTTGAAGGTGGGGAGTGAGTCCATGTTTCGAATGTCGGGGGGAAGGCTGTTCCAGAGGCGAGGGGCAGAGCGGCTGAAAGCTCTACCCCCCATGGCTTAACATGTACATTTCCTTCATTGAATTTGAATCCCTAGCCTACATTGAATTGCATTGAGTGTTCTATTGCTGTATATGAAATGCTATATCAGCCATTATCTCACTAAATCCTTATTTATGAATTTTGTACATAAATACTTATTTCTTTTTACATGTTAACCCTTCCCTTTGTTTGTGGCTGCAACGGAAGGAACGTATTCATATACAGGAACCCCTAGACTGGGTCATAACAGCGCTTTTTGTGTTCTCCTTTTTAGCATCATTGTATAATCGTACCACTGTACTATTTGCAAACTGTTACTAGAGTATTCAATCAATCAAAGCAATTAAACCAAATATATCATCCTCGGCTCATGTAAGCTAAATTACATGAACAGTGCCTAAATGTTTACAGTATATTCAATGTTTACATACCTTAACATAAGAGTCACATGTCCCTGCATCATCTACAAGCATGTCCTTAGCCTCCAGAACTGTGGACAAAGTATTACATCAATAGAAATGATTATTTATTGACCCGATAGTTCCTACTATATATGGTCTGTAACTGATAACACCTTGCAACAGGGTCATGTTTCTGTTTGTCTCCGAGTGTTGAGGGTGCACGCTCGGCAAGTGCCGATGTTTAAAGACAGATAACCTGCACTCAGGTTCCTCTATAATTGACAAAACATTACCAAACAGCAGCAGCTCCTTTAAAGAACCTGTAATCCAATTATGTATTTGATCGTACAATGTGCCTAACAAACTCAAATCTAGCCATGCAGGTTGGCTATTTATAAGAAGCATTGAGGGTTAAGCCAGTGCCCAGACATTTACTTGAGCTGAAATAATAATGATAAACCTTATTTACAGTTTGTATAGAACAGCTTTATTAACAATGTTACAAAGTGCTTATACCAATTATCAAAAAAATACATTATATTAAAACAATAAGAACAAGGCAAGTAAACAACAATATGGAACATACAGACAATAAACTTAAACTTGGAAACTACTACCTTAAAAGGCTTTTTTGTTTGTTTTGTTTTTTAAAGGGGTGGGGGGTACACCTTAACCTGACGCTGCCAGATCCAAAAAGCTTGCTACACAAATTTGTTTAATAAGCTGTGAAACAAATTTGTGTAGCAAGCTTTTTGGATCTGGCAGCGTCAGGTTAGGTACACCTGTGCACATTATGACATGAATCATGATGGTTGCAGTTATACTAGCCTTAGCCTATAGCACGATATATGGCCTACAGGCATAGTAGTATAAACATTACATTGGCCCTACGCCCTGATGCCAAATTCACAAATTATTAATGCAGGACTTTAGGTAGGCCTAGGTCACGCAATGAAATGACATGCAATATATCACGTCGTCTACTCGCCTTAACTTGCCTCGTCTCTCTCTCCCTCTCTCCAAAACAGGTTTGGGAATTGATTACATGAATCCGGCACGTGAGCAGAGTGCGCATGTACCCTCAATGTTTGTAAACAATTAACCCGCCTACCGGTATAAAACGTCTAACTAATTATTGTTATGGACTGCTTTATCAAGACAATAAATAAGTGAATGTTCTTACACCCTACTTTAGAAAATAAGCAATGCATCACTCGCTCTGCGGCTTGGCCAGACCTGTTTTGAATTTGTGCAGGTGTCGAGTGGAAAACTTAAAAAAAACGAGCATTAGCCTAGCCTATGGCTGCAATGTATAGCGTACTACATCAATTGTTATCCCTAATAAATATAGTAGGCTACTTGTAATTTAAACAAAATACCAACCTCTTGACGGTGAAAATCACTGGTTCAATCACTGTTCTCAAGTAGAATTGGTTACACATTCACATAATATATGGCCACACGTCTGTATGAAGTGAAGGTAACCTCGTCGCGTCACCAGACTTTGGCAACCTAGACTGAAGCAGTAGAGTACTGTAGACAGAGTAGGAGCAAAGCGGAGGTGCCTATGGGCTATACTATAGTTCCAAACACTGCTCCTATGGCTGGAACTATCCCATTTAGCTAGAATGAGCACTTCCGCATTCCATTGTTACAATGGGAGTCATCAACGCTAGTGTCGCCACAAGTTAGAGCATGAGCTGTACTGTAATGAGTCTAATGACACGAGGTTAACTGTGTAATTAAAATGTCTACATTGTGTAGCCTATGCCAATCAACTGCTCCGCCTAAAGTCCCTCCGCCGGAGAAAGTAGTCCTTTCTTGTTCACCAGTACGTCCTGAGCGTTCGACCTGAGCAGTCGCATTCCCAGGAGCTCTCTCCAACCAAGAACCGGTAGCTATGTTTTCAACTTGTTCCGCCTTTTACCTATTCTTCATCCTATGGATTACGGACGCATGCTTTAATTCAACATGGAGTTTACACCAAGAAGAGATGGAACGATACGGAAACGAAGCAGAGGAGTTTGAGTTTCACAGCGACTATTTCCTCCTAAATGGTTTGGAATGCAAACACATTTCTTTTGGGTCGGCGGCGATTCATGGCCTGTTAACAGCGAACCCGAATCGCAAGTACAAGCCCCCGACTGGCAAAATGGATCGCAGAACTGTGATTATTTTATGCCTGTTGCTATCGGGAGACATTCATTTCAATCCTGGACCGGTTACACGATCACAAGCGGTCTCACAAGCGAGACTGCTCCTACAGCAAGAGGTACTTCCGCAAGCCACAGCCGTTTCCATCGCAACGCGCCACGGCTTCCAGAGCGCCGCCTCCATGGACTTGACCACGGACGCAACTCCAAGATCAGCCTGGGAACGCTCTCCAGCCTCTCCCCCACAGCATACAACCAACGCCAGCGGACCCCCTTATTTCACCGCGGGCGTTATGTTTGCTGAAACCAACCCGGCTGTGATCGAAACCGAGGAACACCCCCCCCTCCCCCACACCCCCAGTCAATCCAGGACTACTGAGGACAATGGCATTGACATGTGCAGGACATGTCCTGACATGCACAGTCAATCCAGGACTACTGAGGACAATGGCATTGATATTCCACCGCCCCTCCCCACTCACACCTCAGCCACGGAAATTCCACCGCCCATCCACATTCACACCTCAGACTATTTCAACACCGACGAAATTAACACAATCGTCGAAACCAACGGCCTTCATCTGTTTCATTTGAATGTGAATAGCCTCAGTCGCAAACTGGCAGAGATCAGACATCTATTTCAAAACGGTAAGGCAAACATCCTGTGTTTTTCTGAAACTAAGCTTGACGAGTCCACTAAGGACCCAGAGATAGAAATAGAAAACTATACTGTCATTAGGAACGACAGAAACAGGCATGGTGGTGGCGTGTGCATGTATATTCACAAAGACACTGAATATGTTACTCGTACTGAATTACAGCATGATGAAATTGAAACTGTGTGGGTTGAATTAATTTTCAAAAATGCTAAATCAGTACTAGTTGGCACCGTCTATAGACCGCCTGATCAGCACGGGTTCTATGATATTCTTGAGGGGTGCTTAGCTGGGGAGGAATCTGTAGAGAAAATCCTGATTGGCGACTGGAATACGGACATGCATCGTAAGGAAGTGCCTGTGTTTAAATCGTTTAGTCGGCTCTGTGATCTGCATGGTTTCAGCCAGCTAATTACCCAACCCACAAGAGTGTGTGATTCTACTCAAACTGTCATTGATCTCATTCTGACCTCGGACAAATCCAGAATCTCCAAGAAAGGGGTTATTGTATGTGGGCTCAGTGATCATTTTATGATTTTCTGTACCCGCAAAATACAGAAACTAAAATTTGACTGTCACAAAACAGTCATATCTAGGGACCTCAAAACCTACTCTAGTGAGGCCTTTAACCTAGAACTGGAGAGACTGGATTGGTCCGATGTGCTCAGGAGCTCACTAGTCGAAGAAGCATGGCTTGGCTTTAAAACCAAATTTACAACAGTACTAAACAACATGGCTCCTCTGAGAACCATCAGGGTCAAAACCCGCTCGGAGCCATGGATGAATTCGGACATACTGACTGCAATGAAAGCCAGAGACAACAAATGCTCTGAACTTCTTAAATGCAAGTCCAAGCTAGCTAAGCGCTTCGACAGTGATCTCCAAACCAAACTGTGCATCCTTAAAACCCAATGTAACAAGCTAAGAAACGGTGTAATTGCCATGACCAAATCAGCCAAAAGTAACTTTATCAATGATAAAGCCGAGGAAATCAAAAACAATCCTCGGGAGCTCTGGAAGCTACTAAACAACCAACTAGGCTGTGGTCAGAAACTTAAAACCAGGTTTACTAACATAAACATCAAATCAAATAACACCCTCATCACTGACAAGGTTGATGTAGCCAATCACTTGAACATCTTCTTTACAAACATTGCAACAATGCTGGTTAACAAACTGCCCTCCCACTCTGGGCGTTTTGGTGTAGAGCACATCAAAGGCTTCTACAAAAACCTAGGTGTTTGTAAAGATGATTTTAAAATGACAATGGTAACAACTGAGGAGGTACTTAAGAAACTGAGTGCCCTCCAACCCCACAAGGCCACTGGCCATGACAATATTCCCTCCAAATTTCTCAGAGACTCAGCCATTTCCATAGCTCCAGTCATCACCCACATAGTTAACCTCTCCATCAAACAAGGACAGGTCCCCAGAGATTTTAAACTGGCCAAAGTAACCCCCCTGTACAAAAAAGGGAGCAAATTAGAACCCGGCAACTACCGCCCTATTTCTATTCTAAGCTCCATCTCGAAAGTGATGGAAAAAATAGTCTATGAACAGGTTGAAAAGTATCTTGCCACTAATAAATTGTTGTACGAGTTCCAATCTGGTTTCAGAACATCCCACTCCACTGACACATGCCTTCTCTATTTGAGCGACCACATCAAACACGAGGTGGATGCTGGAAAATACTGCGGCATGGTCATGCTGGACCTCCAAAAGGCTTTTGACACCGTGAACCACTCCATACTGGTTAACAAGCTTAAAGCTATTGGTTTTGATAGCACATCAGTGAGCTGGATGCAATCCTACCTGGAGGGGAGAGAACAGATGGTGGAAGTGAACGGAACACTGTCCCCCCCCCTCCCAGTGAGCTGTGGCGTCCCACAAGGAAGCATACTAGGGCCTTTACTGTTCCTAATATATGTAAACGACATGACTTCAGCTTGTGACTGCAACTTGTTCCTGTTCGCAGACGACTCAGCACTGCTGGTCTCGGACAGGAACAAACTGCAGGTTGAAAAGACCCTCAGCTCTGAACTCGGTAGAATCTGCACCTGGCTCGCTGATAACAAACTATCCTTACACCTGGGAAAAACTGAATCCATTCTCTTCGGATCAAATAGTAATCTCAAAAAGGCAGATGGCTTCTTGGTTAGAGTTGGTGATGATATTATCACACGGAAGGATCAAATTACCTACCTAGGTTCCATCCTGGAGGCCAATCTTTCCGGTGATAAGATGGCCACCAACGTAATCAAAAAAGTCAATCAAAGAACAAGATTCCTCTACAGGATCTCCTCACTGGTCGACAAAAACACCTTGAAGACCTTAACAGGAGCCCTTGTACAAGGTTTCTTTGACTATGCATCCACCTCCTGGTACCACAGCACCTCAAAGGCCCTTAAAACAAGGCTCCAGACCTCCCAAAACAAACTGGTCAGGCTCCTACTTGGCCTCACCCCCCGAACCCACCTCACCCCTGCCCACTTTGACAGGCTGGGATGGCTTAGGGTCGACGACAGAGTACAGCATCTTGCAATGGGTCTGGTCCACAAGATTAGATACACCACCAAGATACCCATGTACCTGTCTAAATACTTCCTTAATGTAAACGAAGTCCACACCCACAACACCAGAGGGAGTGCAACAAACCATGTACAACCCAGATTCGGCACAAACAAGGGACTAAATTCTTTTCGCTCCTATGCGACCAAAATGTGGAACGCCCTACCAACAGTCATTAAGACATGTGAATCCCTTGGCTCCTTCAAAACTGCTCTCAAAGGGCACCTACGGATGGCTGCAATTCGAAACTGGCCTCTGTAAAAGCTGAATTTGTATCTGGATTGTACTATGTTTTTGTATGGACGTGGTGTTGGGTGCCTGCACATATGCACACATGGCATCAACGCATGGTGTTGTGTGCAGGCGCCCTACACTCTGTCTTTGTACTATGGATTGTACTATGTTTTTGTATGGACGTGGTGTTGGGTGCCTGCACATATGCACACATGGCATCAACGCATGGTGTTGTGTGCAGGCGCCCTACACTCTGTCTTTCGTTTTCTTTTCTTTTATCCCCCTGTTCCCCTCACTGACTGTATATATACTTTTTTTCCCTTTTCGCTTCCTATATGATGAATTCCTGTTCTGTTCTTTAACTACATAGAAGTGTCTATTTGTTTGTCTCTAAATGTTTTGATGAATTGAACAATGTGGACCCTGTTGTAAACAAGTGTAAGGCTTAATTGGGTCGTCCACTCACAGTTAACAGTCTTTGTATTGAGTTTGTGCTTGAAATGTACTGTAATTCTGCAAACTGTTAATAAAGATTTCAATCAATCAATCAAAACCAAAGTGTCTATTTTATTTGGAATTTCAATATGTCTATGTATACATTAGTGGTGTAAAGTACATTTACTCAAGTAGCCTACTCAGCCTACTGTACTTGTAAATTATGATTTTATTTATTTTTTACTTTACTGGAGTATTTCCAGTCCCACAGACAAGTGATAACGGATTATAGCTGAAACAGTAGGCCTATAGTTCATGTGATTGGTCTTTGTAACCGGCTCAATAATTACGGGACAGGAGACAGCAACAACTTTTAATATTTTCCTTCAAGTTTTTTGTCTTTATTTCTGTACAGCACAGCTACAGTATATTCACCTCTAGCCTAGGCTGTATTATCAGTAGATGTCACCACACACAAATAAAATAATAATAGAAAGGGAGTTTGAGAGGAATGTAGCCTACATTCAATTTCAAATCTACAAAGACAGTGAGCAGTTGAGACAAATAAGCATATAAACCCAAAATGTATTCTGACCTCTCCACGAAAAGGCCTATCTGCCCTGACCCCTTATCCATAGTTTATACATTATGGATTTAGCATGGACTTAAATGGTTATTCGTCATCCGTTAACTGCATAATAGGTATATTATTGAAAATAATGGGTTTAAATTAATTAGCATTTGACTGCAATGTAACAGAATTAGTGTTTGAGTGGAATGATTGATAATGAATTAAACAATTTAAAACATAAATGATTTTGAAAGAGAAGAAAACAATGAGTGAAAGTAGCATGCGCAGCCGCTCAGATTGGTTCTTAGGCGGTTGCTTTCAGTGGTGGAATTAAAAGTATTATTTTCTTTATTTTTTCACATAACTGCAGTGATATTGATGAATTCCAAATCAACGCATTCTAATCTAAGGCACCCCTGGAATGGTGTCACGGCACCCACTTTGAGAAACCCTACGCTCCATCCCATAGCTCTATCCTCACTTGAACCAGAATTTAATTGCGGTCCGCCTGACTCCGCCATGATGACAGTCACGGAGGAACTCTTATTCTTGATCCAAGCAGTGAGGAGCATGGATTAGGAGGCCTCTCTGAGGATCTGTGAGCGAGGATACACGAGTACATCCTTTCCAGCAAGTCTTTCCAAATTGAAATAAGCCCCATGATGAAAGCACCATAAAAAATGCCACTGTGTGACTCATCATATCCCAGAGTAGCTGAATTACACTGTGACAGATGGGTGGTTTTAGGGAAATAAAGTCTGAGGAGATTCATCCTGAGGAGGATTATTATGTGCTGAAATTGAGTGGTGAACTTTTAGCCAAATGTATTCTACTTGTTGTACCTTGCATTTCCGTTTGCTGTGTCGTCCATTCCACTGTTTGCCTCCATGGAAGTTTTGAAAAGGGTTTAAAACGGTTTCAGTCTCTGAAGTCACTCAGGTGTGACAGTAACTATTCCTACACAGTAAATATTATCCAGATACTGTAAACGGTGAAGGAAGGGAGAATGTGAGGAAATTGAGTTTTCTTGTTAGCTCATACTGCAGTGGAGGGAAAAGTATTCACATAAGGATCAATACTGCAATGTATAAATACTCTGTTACAAGTAAAAGTCACAATTTACTACTTGTAAAAGTACAAAAATATTGGTATCTAAATGTACTTAAAGTACCAAAAGTAGAAAGGACACATATAGAATGTCCCACTTCACATGTTTTCAAATGTATAGATTGTATAAGTGAGATGGGTGTCAGCTGGCATGGAGCAAGGTGAGTCGCCAGGCTCCGGAGCAAATGGACGTGAATCGTCGCCCAATGTTCCAATAGGAATGGGAGGAACTAAGTCCGAGTAAGATTGTATAAAATCATTTAGAAAATAGCAGATCTGCAAGCTCACAATGCTTGCTTCATCATACACCCTTCCCCACACCCCTGCACCGCTTCAAACACACACAAACCCAAAACAATATCATCATCGTATAACCCACACAGACAGAAAGATGGCAAGAGGTATATGGCATGCCACCTGGCAGAGTTTTGCACTCTACCGAGTGCCCGGTGCCACTTTCTAGTTCACACATTAAATCAAAACATTACCATATAGTAACAAACATTTCGGAAGGTAATTGTGTTTTGAAACCCTTTAGAGGCATATTTGCATGAGGATTTATTTAAGACTGACATGACATACGCACAAAAGAAGTTTGTGTGGTTTTCACTTTATGGGTCTTTTCTACTCACAATTGTTTCAGAGAAAGAGGCATCATTTGTAATAGATTGATTGTCTGTCTGTCGGACTGTGTCTGACTGTCTGCATGTCATCTGTATGCTTCAACAATTTAATCACTTTCAACCTGGAAAAGGCTGGCATCCATATTTCCATATGTCCAAACATTTCCAAAAATCATAGGGCTTAAGTGGTTTAAGTGCCCCCTTCCTACAAAGACTCTAGAGGTTTGCAGACTAACGAGAATGATGATGGTATGAAGTGAATCAGACTTGTCTGACATACACTGACAACTGAGGTTATAAAATTAATGGCTATAGCTTTGGTTTTTATCCGATTATTAATTGCATACTCACCACTAACAACAAGCAATCCATCCCCTGGAACAACTGAGAGCTTCAGCTGTCCTATGGGAAAACAGAGAGAAGAAAAGCAGGACAATTATGATAGGGCTCTGTGAACTGTACCATGGTTCATTATAATAGTAGACTTCATGGAATCCAAGTTAACCAGTTAACCCGCTCAGGGGTCTATCCATGGCACACTCCTCCACCATAAATAGACGATTTTCATGCTGTGAGCATCTGCTATGTTCACTGAATGTTTGATTGTTCGCCTATTGTGACAAAGCCAGAATAGTTTATGGTGTGACTGTTTTTCTAGTTGAACTTTCCCAATGTCTCCTGGTCTCTGTAATTTCACTGCTGTTTTCTCTCGGTCTCTCCAACTCTGCTAGAGGGTCCCGCCTGCACTGTTGACATAGGCACTGTTAACACTGGCATCATGATTCTAAATTAAATCCTCCTCATAATAGCAAACTAGGCAAAGATGTGGGAGACTTGTAGTGTGATCACACTCCTGGAACTTCAGGGTTTGGGTACACGAGATGTTTGTCATTCCCACACTGAACTTGGCATGGTAATCAGCTTCTGGCCACCTAGGTCAAAATACTGTTTAAAATACCTTTTCTGGGAATGACCAGACACAATGGGACTAGCCTCGGAAACCCAGACCTTTAATTTCCAGGGACGAAAGTGTGCGGGTTGATGAAAACAGGTTTGACAACTTATATATTTTGGGTAAATGTAGGCCATCTATATTAAGTTAATATTACTATTTTTTACTAAGAATGTAATGTTTGCTAAACCATTTAAGCCCTCTATACTCTGCCATACAAATAGTGGATTTCCTTTTTCCTTATTACCGGTAGTTTTACATTTTAAATGTTGAGCTATTAGCATATTAGTGTAGATGGCTCAAATATATAGTGTAAATAATCATAGTTGCAGCATTTGATCTATAGCCATTGTACCCCTAAAATCACAAATGACCCACAATAATTTGATGCAATTGAATCTCCTCCCAAATTCACAGAAATTGAAACAGTCTTCATTGTATTTGTAAATTGTGCTTTCCTGTTCTTCGGAAACTCAAAGCAATTCACTGCATTTACATTTGGTAATTCAGATCACACACTGTGGTCAAGCTGAGCAGACGGTTTGTACGAGTATCATATGGTCGATGACAAGGACAAGTACATGGAACAGGGTAAAGAGGCCAACTGGGAATCAGGAGTCCAACTCGCTCGCCCTTGTATACACGTCCAAGTGTCCCTGAGCAAGTCACTTAACCCCTAACAGCTAGCCCTATCTACTCCCAGTGGAGACAAAGAAAACAGAGTAGACATCTTGGTGTCTCAACCCATACACACACATATCGTGTAACATAACATGAAATTATGTCTTGATCACAGCACTCAAAGGTGTTATTTTGAAGCATTCTCATTTGGCAACACAAATGTCTGTGATTTCAACACAGTGCTGAATTAGTGTTTATTAAGTTTAGGTGCATGCTTTGGCTGTGGGGAAAAGCTTTTGTTTAACTGACTTAAGACTAAGACAGCTCGTACGGAGAGTAATTTGTGCAGACAATAATAAGACTCATAATTAGCTTTTAGTTTATGTTGGCACAATATAAATGTATATTTTATAGTGAATCCAACATTGGTTGTTTGTATCAACAAACTTGTTTAAGCCGCAGGGACAGGACTCGGGAGCATTGTAATTGGCAAGCCTGGCTTGGCATTTATCCCATAGCCTGTAGCTAGGTACGACTAATTGAAGAGATGGCATAGTTGTCATTGACAGATTTGAGAAATATGAGAATGGAGGTCATTGATTGGCCTGCCCTGCTGTCAGTGTGCAAAGAAATATGATGCTGATCGGCCTAGTTGGTAGAATGTGAGTTTTGCTGACATACAGGCTATTTTACATCTGCTCTATGTGCAGTCAGTGTACATACAGGCATTTGACTCCGTCCACAGTGGAAAGATGCTGGACAGCACGCTGCTCATAACCATGACCAAGTTCAAATATATTTGAGCTTACATAAACTACACTGATGGCCTCAGGAGGAGACTGGTGTGGTCAGCATCAAAGTGTGGATGAGGACTCTCTCAACGACTGCAGTCAATCCTTCACTACTGCTCAGATACGTAGACTGCCATGGCCGAGATTGAGAAGTCACCAGATGGCCGCGCAAGGCCCTTGGTTTAACGAAATGTATGACAGCATGCTTAAGAGTAAGAGACAAGATCAAGGGTCGCTGTCTGAAACCTTCTGGCCACAATACCCGACACCCTGAGCATGCCACCTGTCAAACTAATCTGTTTGAGAAAGCAGGGCCCTGCCTCAAGAGGGACAAGACGACTGACCAGCTCAACGGGGACAGCGGCCTCACAACCGCAGAGGAGCTGCACTCCTGCATGGAGGATTGGGACAGCTGGAGGAAGAGGACTAATCTTACTGGCTCGTTGCTACTACCCACTAGATTTGGATTTGAAGTATTATGCTCCACATGCAGATAATTAAAATATATAAATAGTTGAAGGTAGTAAGTGGAAAGGAGGACTTACTAACTGTAAGAGTTATTAAGACATAATTAAAGTATTGAATGTATTGGTCAGTATTCTCTGTGTGTGTGTGTGTGTGTGTGTGTGTGTGTGTGTGTGTGTGTGAGAGCGAGAGCGAGAGCGAGAGAATTCTCAATTTTTTGGTCAAATATCAGTCCAATAATGGCAATGGGCAGCTATAGACCGGAACAAGCCAATTGCAGTAGGCAGTGGAACATGCATGCTCTGACATTGGTGTTACTATTTTACAGAGACAGAGATAGCGTGAGAGACACTCATTACGCCACCAAACCATAGTTCTATTAACTATAAGGGACTATAGTTTTAGTTATAAAGCCACTATTTGGGCATTTAGCATTGGGGAAGGGGCTTTCCCCTACTAAAGTGGTTATTTTGGTCACCTGTCTAAATCCCTAAAACACCTCCGCTACCCGTTACATTATGCATATAGGTGTGGTTACAATAATGAAACCAATCACCGTGCCACATGCCATTGCCTTGAAGAGATCCCTTATACGTTACCCGTTATGCCAAGTGCTATATTGCTTCATATAGCCTTACGGTCTATGCTCATAGCCCATGGAAGAGTGATGCGTTGCTGTCTCACTTGTGCATTTCTTTTCCCACGCACACAGAGCCAAGAACACTCATCTTTTCATTGAGTAAGAACTCGCTCAGATCTCGCTCATTTTTTACATTTCTGTGCCCGGCACAAGTTAAATAACTTCTTTGACTATTATATAACTATTATCCATCTATAAATGCACCGAAAAATGTCTGTCACTCAGTCATTCTGTCTGTCTGTCCTTCTGTCTGTCTGTACTGTAGCCTACACTTCATTATATTAACCAAACTCCGCCAGATGGGGCAGTAGAGAGTACTCTCTTGCTGTTCATATATTCAGAACGGGTAAGGACTAGTATACTACTATTATATAAACACAATCGACACAAGGAAGTGACAGGCACTCACTTCAAGTTCTGCTGATTATAGGAAAATTACAAATAGATGCGTAGGAGAATAAGGAGAGATGACGCAGCCTGACTGCCAAATGTGTGACACCAAAATAGCCATTTAGGGGAAAGCGTGCCAACACGTCCATGACCACACCTCTAGCGGGTGACGCTGGACCAAAATACCATTTAGGGACAGAGCAAGACCAGTGGCTGACTGGGTAACGGCAGTGACGAAAATAGAGCCCTATGTGGCACCGCTAAAAACACCCCGACATTAAACAATAAAATATAGGCTAAGTAATAAAAAGTAATAAAGTGCAGGGTGGTTAGCTTTAAAATAAAGGCAGAGACAGAGACTCTCAGACTCTAGGTAATACTTTTATTTGTTCACCTTGAACGCTCTGTGGCCCTGAACCCCTGCTAGTGCCCTCAGTAGCCAACACAATGGCTACTTTTTTCCATAATTTAATTTGTGGGACCCCAGCAACCTTTGCATTTGCTCTTGCCTTTAAATGTAGGCAGCCAAGGGGCACCTGGGGATACAGGCATCATCATTATTTAAAAGCTTTTGGCTTTTAAAAGGTTGTCCTTGCCGACTACGTCAAAATGTGGCACCGCTTAAAACACCCTGCACTTTATTAGCCTACTTTATCACTTATATTTTATTGTTTCATTTATAAATGTACTTTTTAGTGTCAGGGGTGTTTTTAGCGGGGCAACACTTGGATCACAACTCAGCCAATTTGTGTATAGCCCCAGATTCCCAGTCATCTGACAATGATAATATCAAGTGGAAGCTCCCAGTGGGAACTATGTAAGATGCTGTCTAACACTTTGTCAGATTTGACAGAGAGTAGAGAGAGGCCGACAGAGAGTAGAGAGAGAGAGAGATAGAGGATGATATTGCTTGCTTCAGACTTGCATTAAAGAGCAGTGCATTAAAGACATGTTTGGGGCAGCATATATGGTATAAATACTCCACCATCTAGTGGACTCTTAACTGTAATGCAGCAACGGCAACCAAATAAATAAAACAAATCTGACTTTTGAACAATTAAGCTAGGCAGGCTACACTTGGTAGGCTGAACATGGTTGGACATTATTCATTGACACGGTCCCAGAGGGCAGGGTCTGTACTTGGCCCCCTTCATTTCCCCCCCTTCATCAAATCTTTTTGCAGGAAATCTATGACATGACACAACGCAATGTGAACTAACATTTTCACCAAATGGATCCCATATGTCTCTTTTAAGTGCCTTCTTAAAACTCACCCTTTCATGTTGTCTGATTTGAATGGTTACGCATTTTTCTTTTCTTTTCTTATTTTCTTGATGTAATTTTTACCATGTTTACTTCCTACTGTGAAGCACTTTGGTCAATTTTTGTTGTGTGAAATGTGCTATATAATTAAAGCAATACTGGCAATGTAGAACTCTGGTAACAGATACACGTACAGTGAAAGTCTGAATTCAAAATTACCTGAGTAAAAAAGTACAAATGTATTGATATAAAAAAGTACTCATTCAACAGAATGTCCCATTTCACAAGTCAAATGAATACAAATATTAAAAAAATAGGCTAGTTGTATTCAGTATTAAATGCAAACATATAGTAATTGGCTTAAACAGTACTGTACATCCAATACCTAGACATACTATACATACTTTAGTGGTAGACGATTGAAGAAGAGGCATAGTGAGAATAGCAAAGAGACAGCATGGGCATGGCAATCAATTTGACTGAACCCATCATAGCTCAGTGAGGACTGTAGATGTTCAAAACACAAAGATAAGAAATATGCAGAAAGCATGGTTCCCATCCCATACATATCATTGCAGGAAGCACATTGAATGTTTTCAAAGATGCAACCACCTTTCCAAAGGAAACCCTGATCCTGTTGTGTTGCTCAGGTTAGGTCTGCTCTAGGCTTGTAAATCCTGATACTGTTGTGTTGCTCAGGTTAGGTCTGCTCTAGGCTTGTTGTGTTGCTCAGGTTAGGTCTGCTCTAGGCTTGTTGTGTTGCTCAGGTTAGGTCTGCTCTAGGCTTGTTGTGTTGCTCAGGTTAGGTCTGCTCTAGGCTTGCCACCTTTGAGATCTTGAAATAAGGAACATACGACCACGCAGCGAAGCAGCACGGTTATCGGATCACACAGACTGACTGGCCTTGGAACGCCTCAGGATCCCCCAGGAGGAAGTTACTAATGTTGCTCTGGAGAGGGAAGTCTGGGGCTCTCTGGTGGAGCCGTTTCCCCCGTGACCCGACTACGGATAAGCTGTTGAAGATGGATGGATGATTTCACATACCATATTAGCCTCTGGGGTCACTTGGTGGTCACTGTGGTAACATCAGCTATTCCTCCTCGGCTATTCAGGTTGTGAGCTTGTAGATATTATATTCAATCACAGTGGGGCTTTCCTAGAACTGCGGTGAGATCCATAATAATGCAGCACCGAGCCCTTAAAACAATGTACAAGGACTGTGTGGGCAACTGGGCATACATCGTCGTTAGAGTTTGTCAAGTTGAGTTGCATTTTTCCGAAAGACTTTGGTTGTTTTCGAATGTGTGTCATGATTTGTCAATGTGGCTGTTGGCTTTGTCCGAGGCTTACAGGTCTTTAAATAAATGTGTTTTGAACCGCCGGCGTCGGGAAACCATGGGAAAGTTAATGGCAAATTCTCTTCCGGTGCCCTTGCAGGGGGCGGGACTGGGACGCTCTATTACCTCACCTCCCTACTACTACTGGGGGCGAGTCCTACCTGGCCCTCCTTACGTAGTATAGTTAATCTACTTCTGATATAGTGCATCTTTTGTATGAAAATGTATTGATAAAATTGATTGGATTCTGTGTTTGTAAGATGTCCAGGTCCACATACAAGCACACAAAAATGACATTCACCACATCCCAAAGCCCACCTTTTAAAACCATGTAATGTCTCATGCATATTACAGGTGATAAGCCATAGTCTTTTGCAGAGCAGATGCACCCCCTCTCATCTGCCTGTTACACCATCAATTATTCAGGGTGTCATTAGATGAGGAGGGACACCCTCATTACCAGTCTAAATGACTTGTTGCTACACCTGAGCCCACTCAACACTGCAAATATCGATGTCATGGTCAGGTACACTGGGAGGCGATGAAGCCAGGCTGCCAGCCTATTTCATAGTAGGCAGTTTAGAGAGATAAAGCATGGCCGGTAGCAAGCATTACACAGCAGCATCTCGTAATAGTATAGTAAAGTATAGTACAGTACAGTATAAATTAGTACAGACAGACAGAAAGGCACTTAAGGCAGATAGATACGAGTTTAGATATAGAAAGACAGATAAAGACAGGCAGACAGATTGAGAGCACCCTGTTTATGCACAGTAAAGAAACTAGTCGGTTCCTACTGTAGGCTACCCCGAAGACAAATGTATGCTCCATCGCACGACGGCATTGCATGCTGAAAATAGCAGACGTACAAGCTCTACGGTATGTCTTGCGGATGCAATGTAGCTTGAGCTGCAGCGTGAGCTCACTGAAGTGCATCCACCAACAGATTACAGGCTGGTCCCCTGTGTCACATACTGACACACTCAAATGTCAATACCTGCCAAACTGGCAATATAGTGGATAGTTCTCACCGTGAGTTTGGAGGAGGAAGGAGGAGGCGTCAGGGGAGTTGGCTGATGGCTTCCCCAGGTGGATTTTATTGACTTTCAGACAGGCCATCCTGGAAGAAGCTTGCGACAGTATCAGTGGAGCTACAGGCAAAGAGAAACTTGACGCTTGTCTCTCTGTGTGTGGGGAGGGGGGGGGGGGGGGGGGGGGGGGGGGAGAGAAAGAGACATTGAGAGAATAGTGTCAAAACACTCACGACAACTTGAGAGAATGTATACTAGAAGAAGAAACCACCTAACTTTTTCATTAAATGATTTTTTTTTTTTTGAAACCTTATATTTTGAAAACTAAGCAATAATGCCTCATCAAAGTTGGTTTTGTGACTTTATATATTGGCAAACAGAGGCTGAAAAACAGCCAAAAAGAGACACAAACTATTAGGCTGGGTTCCAGATAAAAAACAGTGATAGTTCAATAAATAAAAGAGTCCGCACACCATTTTCAGCTCCAAGGAAATGTTTTTTTTAACACAGACGTAAAGGGTGTTCAATCGCATGAATATGAATAAAAATATAAATCCTCAAATGGAGGAGTTGGGTGGTTTCCTCCCGACAGCAACGTATAAACAATAAATGTAAAAAAATAAGCAACGAATGGGGAAAGTGGCCTACGTGCATGTACGGTGAATGGACAATATATGTATGGTTATGCAGTAGGCTATAGTAGGCCTACTTTAAATTAGTGTTTTGGCTTCACCCAGATTATCGTGTGACAGGACATAGCACACATTCTGGGAGAAACATTATGCAGTGAAACAAATGCAGCAAAATTTATATTTTGTCGTGTAGCCTTGTGCACCGAGATTAACTTTTGATATAATCCTGATTACCTCCCAGAAGGTCCCCAAATCAAGCTTAATGTAATGGAGATGAAAAGCTTTAGTGGAAAGAGAGGCTTAACTAGGGATTGACATTGATGACACAGAGCATTTTACGACAACAAAAAGCATGCACACACTCACACAGTCAGACTTATTAGCAGACAAATATCAGTTGTCTTTTGTTCGTTTCCTTTGTTTAGCTTTTCCCCATAGCTCTGAATCTCCATGAAAGCCGCTGATTCATCTGCTGCTTATCAGTATCAGTGAAGGCAAAACAAAGGAGTTCTCTCAAACTTCTACTCAACTTCCCGAAGGGAAAACTGATCTGAGATTATACTAGGACAGGATGGCAACCCTGTGTGTAGGAATAGATGCAAAAAAGTCCCCACATCAAACTTGCATTCACACACACACAATAGAAATGCATGAGCGTGATAAAATTCTCTATAGGAAAAGAAAAAGCTTTGAATGGCAATCTCCATAAGTCCCCCACTTCTCTCTCATCATAACCTATATAGATATTCCACTGTTAGGTAACTTCTTAGCTTACATATGATTCATGACGACAATTTTTATGTATTTTATGTATTACCATGTTTTTGTTCTTGCTTACTGTAAATCACTCTGGATTAAGAGCATCTGCTAAATTGTAAATTATAACGTTAGATTCTAGTGGAGAGGGACAGAAAAGAAAAGCCGTTTGTGTGAGACAACTCGGCCACCTGAAGTAGGTGGTGTACAGTAAATGGACAACAACTAGTACCGGTAGTTACTAGTTGTCTTTTGACTTTGAGGGTCAACTAATTTCATACTAACCTCACGTCAACTACCTGTCAGTGGGGAGTGTTACTGTGTTGGCTGGGCGGAGGAGTAGGACTAAGGCCCTATATGTCCTCTCTGGGGGGGGTGTAACTACCTGTCAGTGGGGAGTGTTGGCTGGGAGGATGAGTAGGACTAAGGCCCTATATGTCCTCTCTGGGGGGGTACTACATGTCAGTGGGGAGTGTTGATGAATGAATATCAACATCCTAATATGACCCCCCCCCAGTCAAAAAACACTTTGTTTGAAATAGACACTCATGCTTTCCAAGGTGTGATTTGGGGTCCTAAGGATGAATACAAAATTAATATCAACATCTTAAAACCAAAATGTTGAATTGTGCATGGGTTTGAGGGGGTAACTACCTGTCAGTGGGGAGTGTTGGCTGAAGAATGAATATCAACATCCTGATACATCCTAATACATATTATGACAGGCAATTCCTGCTGTCAAAATATGACCCACCAGTCAAAAATACTTTGTTTGAAATAGACACTCATATTTTCCAAGGTGTGATAGTAATCATTGCTATTTTGTGTGTTTATTCATTAAAAAGGGGTCTACCCGGCTCTTCAATAAAGAGAAAATTCATTTTCAGGTAGGTTGCACATTTTCAACTAACCAGGAGAGAGAACCAAATCAGCTGTTATATTGTTCCAGTTCCAATGTTGTCTGCTAATTTCTTTGATTTGTTGTGCACACTACAATTGTAGTAATGTAAACTGCTATAGTAATGGTATGTGCCTTTCTTCACAACTTCCTAATTATGGGAAAGGCTTTTTTTCCACACTCTTCACAGAATCCCCAAACATAAAATAACAGAACAGCACAACCTACTGGGAAATATGTGCAATATCAAAAGGAAAGCAAATGCTTGCTTTGCTACAAGCAGAATAAAGGCATTTACTCTTTTGCTTGGAAAGCAGACTAATACTAGGCCAATACCTTGTAGTCAGGCATGTGGTGTTTTTATTATTATTTTATTTGTTTTTATTTGTTTTTATTTATTTTATGTTCTTATATTCAATTTTGTTCTTTGCCATTGTTTTATCATTTTAACTACTTATTTTTATTGTATTCTATTTTTGCCCTGTGAAGCACTTTGCGCTACATTTATGTATGAAAGGTGCTATACAAATAAAGTTTATTATTATTATTATTATTAATACCAATACTAGACTAATACCTAGGCGTTACAGGGCCTGCCATTATTATTGCTTGCTTTACAATACATGAAAGATGGTGGTGATCACAGGCAGATCCAATAAAGCCGACATAAAGCAAAGATTCTCAAGCGACTCATACTAGTCATGTAAAAATACAGTATTTAGTTTGAAATTCCTATGGACTTTACAAATCAAATATTTCTAACACTAGTACATATTGTCAATATTAATCAATTCATAGGTTAAGGGAGTGGTTTATATACCAAAACTGCAGTGGATTCGTATTAATGCTCTTTTGTTGAAAAGCATCCTCAAGTATTTTCGTTGGGCCCACATGAGTTTGTTATTATACGCGAGAATCGACCTATAGTCCACAAAAGCCATAAAAAAAATACTTTAAGCCCTATACGGAGCCCTGGAATGGCCATAGAACAGAATATCTCGACCGGTCGAGATCTTAATATAACTAAAAGATACATCGCATGGATGCACCTGGGACGTATCCTCAGTGATGTTTCGGGTTTTCCAACATAACAGTCACCTTTCAAATAACCATTGTACACACACGCGCGCACAAAAATATGGTTTGTGGACAGTCAACTGTTTCCTAGCTGCAATATGACCAGCAGATGGAGGTGTTGGATATCACAGTCAGTCTGACATTTAATAAAGCTTTAATTAGTGTGTGTATGAATTTGCCATCTCAAGTGAAGTGTTACTGAAGAGACATTTTCAGTGTCACCAATTGCATCCAATCTGTACTTCCATTTGAGTTCCAATCCAGTTTCAATGTTCTCTGCTGCATGCTTCCATCTTATTGTTTATCATGTTTACTGTAAGGGAGTTCTCTGCTGATTGGATACAAGTATCCCAACCTGAAAATGCATTTTCTAAAGAGCTGGAGAGACAGGTCTCTCTCCTTGTTATATTACTGAACAAGCCGTAACTGAACAACATAAAACCGAAAAAGATTCCACGTAAATTGCACACTGCCTTCATGATGAGTCATTTTCAAAAATCCACCTTATCCGCTTATCAGCTTGTCAACATTGTGATTTGAAGCACAACGTACTCTAAAATATCCTGGTTGTGTTGAAACCTCAGTGTTTTATCATCAAGTCCAGTCTCAACACAACCGTCTATATAGGCTATGTCATAGCCGCTATGATATATTACAGCACTGTGGCTTTGGCCCACAGTGAGCTAAAAAGTTGTGAATCGCTTCAAGTATTCAAGATCTCAATCATTAATGGAGTTCATAATAAGGTGGCAAAATGTCTTTTCAATGTGCTTGTTCACCCCCGCAGCCCCGCTGTAGGTTGAGAACAAACAGTGGTTAGATGATCCAATATTCCAACAAATATTCAGGTTAGGATCAAATCTCAAAGGTTTGTAACTTACGCACACAAGTGGAGATTGGAGAATTGGTTGTGCAGGAAGATTTCGGTGTAGGAGAGGTTACAGGTAGAAAGTTTTGTGAGGATCTGAACCATTAGGAAGTGAGTGTCTGCCTACCAGAGTGTAGAGTAGGAGAGTAGCGACACGCTTTGATCTCTATGGGCTATAGTTCCAAACATTTCTCCTGCGGCTGGAACTATCCCATTGAGATAGAATGAGCACTTCCGCATTCCAGCCATTCTGCATCTGCAGTGCTGTCTACCTAAGTAAACAAGCTGCCATTCACTCAGGCTTGATTGGATGTTGCCTCTCCATGAGCCTTTTGACATACATGGAGCACTTATGCCATTTTTCACTATTTTGAAAATATTTTTTTAATAATTCAGCTAGCCTACATCATAGCTGTGTCACATGCTGTAAGCTTGTAGATTGGTTATTTTAAAAGGTTTCAAAATAGTAAAAAATTGCAAATAAATTTAGGGATAGGGATAACAATAATCCGTGCCTTTTCTGGTTTTATCCTCTTAGCAGACTTTAACCTGTAGCTTCCTCAGACTGTACCCTTTCTGCAAATAATTTCAATCAAAACCATCATCCTGTCTAGAACACAATAAGCGTAGCAAGGTAACCCTCAGCATCAAGCAGCCACAGACAACGTAATGTCACCACTCACCATAGGGCCTTTCTTGGCCCCACCCCTCTCTCATTTGTTTATTGCGAACGCAGTGAGCACTTACTATGAGACCTAGCAGATCATGTCTGTCTGTCTGTGTGTCTGTCTGTCTGTCCCGCTTTTGTGCCCATACATGGAGCTGAGTGATTTGTGTCACCATGACTCAGCCATAACCATATAAGGAGTCCCCAAAGCAGCTATACGTCCAAAACCCAAATACCCAAGTACGAGCTGCGTTCGCTTCCCGCGTCTTACCGGTATTATGTTAAGGATCCAAGATGACCCCAGCACCAGGAGGGGGTGGGGTGGAGGCTTAAGGCCTATTCATAATAGTCAGGATTTTCGGTGACGAGGTGACCACCGCTCCAGTGGTGAGCTGACCACTGGAGCGGTGGTGAGTAAAAACAGAGAGAAGGGCTGGAGTGGTGGCGGTGGTTTGCTCTTCACCGCGGCTCGTGACGTCATGTTGTAGTTCGTGGTCACCTAACCACCGTAAATCCAGACTATGTATGAGCCTTTAGGGTGCGTTCGGAAATGCGCACCGGGAATAGTCAGTTTGTTGAGTGTGGTGGGCGGTGACGTCAGTGTGCCTTATTTACGAACGACCACAGCTGTGACGCATTCACACCACCTACACCGGACAACCCCAGCTTCAGGGTAGGGTTGCTCAGTGCGGGCACTGGGCACACCCAGTGCGCAATGCACTGGATTTTCGAACAACAACGCACCGAGTGCACTGAATAAACGAACAACAAGAGAGCACAACAGTACGTTCAGGGCGCATTTCCGAACGTACCCTTAGATATAGGGTGTGTGGGGTTGTCCGGTGTGAATGCGTCACAGCTGTGGTCGTTCGTAAATAAGGTACAATGAACGCACTCTGTGACGTCACCGCCCACCACACTCAACAAACTGACCACATTTCCGAACGCACCCATATACTCTAAGGGTGGAGGTGAGCGAGAGGGGAGTTGCACCACTCAGTTCACACAGGTGAGATTTTTCTTCTTACAAATGATTTGATCGGCCCAAAACATTGTGTTTACGGACAGGATTTGTCACAACTCGAGTTGGCTTTGTCCGCGGTGTAAACATCTTTATATACACCGGTAAATACTTTTTGAAAAGTCTGAGGGAAATGAACAGGGAATTCACTTCTGGTCCTCAGGAGGGGGCGGGACTGCGAAACGAAGTTACCATGCCATCATGGAAGCCATTGTTCTCGAGATAATAAAAATCCTATATATTACACACACACACACACACACATGCCGATATATATTTCAAGTAACACAATTGCTTTGTATTTTATTGCAACAAAAATTGCACCAAGGCTAGAGTGAGGAACAAAGACAAAAATAAATGATCTATTTACAAAAATAGAAATGAAAAAAAAAAAAGTAGTGGCATGATTGGTATTAAAGGAGGAAGAAATTAAAATGACTAAGAACGAGCCAACATTGACAGTACCATGTTATGTTGAAATCAAGGCAGCTTGTGGTCGACTTGTGTCCCTAGGCATCGCAGTCAGACAGGGCACATGGAGTACAGCACAAATACTGTCAAATAGAGTGTTCCCACAGGAGCTACAGAAGTGTGTACAAGGAACATATAGGCTACAGTGGAATTGTTTTTGGCATTTATTTTTTTACAGTTTATAATGGTCAGCTTGGTTAAAAATCTTGTAAGAGAGCAAGTGACAGGTATCATCCACAGTTATATTTTTCAGTCCAGTGTTTCCCCCAGGTTGTTTTTTAATTATCTCTCTTTTTTTATAGCTGGGGTGTAAAAGACCTCTGAAACAGCATTTGAACCATGACACCAAAATCCCAATTGAGAGCAACACAAATTAAAAGCTCCCTCAGATGCCTGTTCAGTGGTAGGGGAAACACTATATTCAGTCCGATTTCTCTTGACAGAAGAGAGAGAGAAAGGAAGGAAGAGAGAGCGAGAGATTAGGAAAGATGCTACTGATGGCTTTTGTGACTGGTGCGTACTGTAGATACTAGATACTGTTGAATAAAAGTCATTAAAAACAGGAAAGCACTCACTCTCAGGACAGCAGAAAAACATTCAGATCCATAGAGTCCCTGACACTGCACCCTGTGGTTCCCCCTCCAGTGTAGACTGGAGACAGTGGTGTTTGGTTTACAGATCAGATGATTCAGTCCAACAGAGACAGATTAGCAAGGCTACCACATTGTTGCACTTCTTAACCACTTTCAACCTGGCATCCCTATTTAGGGTATGTCATATAGGTGGTGAACACTTTCAAAACATGTCAAAAAAAGATAAGAAAATGGTAGATCTACAATCTCATAACATTTTGTGACGCATTGTGAGCCTGTAGATCGGCCATTTTAGTGTGATACCAGAAGTATATAGTAAGGCTTTAGAGTGGTTAAGGTGGCAACGTTTCTTTTATAAAACGTAGTACTACTGATAGTGTTTAAGGCACTATTATTTATTGCCAACATGTGCTGAGAAGTAAAAATCCGTCTAGTAGGCTTGCATCCATCATTCCTTTATGGCACATAATTGCAAATACTGCAATACGCATTCATTCAGACTAAATACTGACACACATGCACTCGTTTCCACCATTCATACTGTATATATCACACAAACTGCAGAGGAGTCACGATGCATTGACAAGAAATACATAGTACAAGCTACGGGCAAAGGTGATGTGGCTAGTGACATTATGCTATATACACTGTGCGATTCCAGAAGCTCCCTAAATCTTACAGGTTGAAATGCAAAGTATGAGATTAGATATTTTAATGTTAGAGCTAAAGGCATCCTCAAACATAGCGAGGTTTAGCGTTGTTTTTGCACATTGTCAATGGCAACAATGCCAAATGTAACACACTGACAGTAGAAATGAATGTGAAAGTGTTTTAACTAGTAGTGTCATCATAGAGGATAAACAACTAAAAAAACGTAAGACATGATCATTTAAAAAAAATGATTGGCAAAAAGTCATGTTGATGCAGTATTGGCCCCCAGGCCTCTCAGTAAGGCCACTAGACATCATGTCCATTCATAGTTAACATTTTTCAATATTCAACTCAGTTTGAAAACGTCTAGCGAAAGACTCCTTTGATTTCACGCACGGTAACCACAGGCTTTAGCGTTTTGAAGTGTACCACAAAGTGTAAATGTACAACACTTTGCTGTAACACTACCATGCTCTACCATCTCCTCTCCAGCGATCAGCATGGACCACCACATTATCATAACAACCATGGTTCATGCAGTCACCCAGAGAGATGGATAGTAGCATACAGTTATCTATCAGTTCAAGTTTCCTCTCTTATAAGGTCGAGGGGGTCTGTGGCGCTACCTCTGAACAATGTCGCTGATCTCTTTGACAGAGCAAAGCAGTTTGCTGAAGTCCTGCTGGGCGCTGGCACCCCCAGTGGCATTGGGGCAGATCTGCAACTCACGCAGGCTGCTCTCAAGCTTGTTGATGGCTTCACGGAAGGCAAACTTATTCCTCATTTGCTGAATGGACTCCACGTAGCTGATGCAGTATTTCGATAGGTTCTTGCCAGCCTCTAGTACAGCACTGTGGCTACCCGTCTGCTCAGAGTTGCGGCCGATGGCGGCGCGAAGCAGCTCCGTGCCCTCCAGCACCATCTCCCGCGTCACGGCCGAGTTGGGCGTGCGTTCGGCCGGCTGGCGGGGTGCCGTTTTGCGGAGGGAGCGTCTGGTATTCATGAGGGGGATGAAGGCCGTGGGAGAGGTCTGGTCGCCCGCTGAAGAGAGGGAGGAGAATCCCCCCATGCTCTGGCTGGAGGTGAAGGTGGATACCGAGGTGGAGGAGGCGGAGGTCTTTAATGGTTGAGGTTTGGAGCTTGAGCCCAGAGACAGCTTCTTGGAGGCTTGGTCACAGGGAATGGTCGGGTGGTGAGGTTCAGTGGGAAGCACCTTGGCTTTGGTGTCTGAGGGAGAGGGCAACTCATGAGTGGGGCTCCGGGAGTTTTTGCCAGATTTGGCATTCGAGGGTGGGGGTGGAGGTGGCGCTGGCTTGGGCTTCTGGAACCTTCCTCGCTCCCTTGTGGACGAGGAGTCAGTGGTGGTGTGTTTGTTTCGGCGAGCCCTGCACTCGTCGGCAGCTGCACCCAGAGGAGGGAATACGTTGGGCTTAAGGAGCTCAGCCTGTAGGGCACTGGTCTTGGAGTTGTCCAGCATTTGGCCACCTAGTCTCCTGACCAGCTTGGGCGTTAAGGCTTGGGGACTGGAACCCGGACTGGGCTCAGTGTCTTTAAACACTTCATCTGGTGCATCCTCTGCCTTCTTGGGCAGACGTGGTGGGGGCGTGAGGGTCCCCAGTCTAGGGGCGTTCTCCCCTTTATGCTCACTGGCCCGTTTACGCGGGAGCGCCGGCTTGCCCCCAAAGGTGCCCGAGTCAAAATGCCGCTGACCAAGGTCTCTGGGAAGGGTGACAGACTTCCACTCAGTGCCATGTGAGCCAGGAGGCATGCTAGAGGCAGATGAGGACCGCAGGAAGCGCTTGGAGTTGGACACCAGCTCCTCCTCACTGGGCGGAGTGGTAGCCGTCTTGACCCCCTGACCGGGTGCCGCAGGGGCTCCTTTTTTCCTGGGAAAAAGTGGACCTGGAAAGTTGGGTGCCCCGTTGGCGATGCCCCCTGCCCCATTGTTATTTGCTCCAAGGAACTTCAGAGAGTTTAAAGAGTCATTTAATGCTACCGATGCGCCATTGTTGAAGCCATCCATGTCTCTGTGCTCTGGGGTTAAGCCCCCCCGCCTCTCCAGGGTGCCATCCATCTCTCTGAAGGAGGAGCTGCGCTTGGGTGGGGCCGGGGCGTTCTTCTTCTTCTTCTTAATAAGGTTGAGGAAGCTGCTGCCTCGGGTCTTGTCCTTATCCTGGCCTTTAGGTATTAAGCGGTCATCTTCACTCGGGCTGCTGTCGAGAAGCGGCCGCTCTTTCCTGGGTAGCATGGGTGATGATATGGCCCCCTCTGGCTCCACGGGGTCTTAGGGGTGCACGGAAAATACAGGGAACAATCAATGAGTCAGTGACCGGAAAGAGTAAAACAATTTAAAAAACAAACTAAATGTATAAACATACTGTAGGTCAAAGGTTTGCATTTTGACCATGACCTTTTCAAGTATTTTTTGGGGGGAAAGAAATTAATAGCGCAGGTTGGTTGGCTTAATCGGATTAGTACTGTCAGTTATCGCTGTGACAGACACGGATAGACGGAGCGTGTTAACAATACACCCCTGAACCAAGGGTGTAAACACAGAAAACAGGTCTACTCTGGTGTATGTATGCAAGTCTCACCAGGACTGTCTCCGTCTCGGTTTTCCATGTTCCGTCGTACAGGTCTGGTCTTGGTGGGAAGCTCTGGAGCCTGCTGGATAGGTCCCAGTGTCACCTTCTTCCCTTTCTTCCCAAGCTCTTTCTCCACCTCTGCATACAGACATAACAATAGTGAAACATTGCTTCTTTCTGACAACATGGAGCGTGCGAAAGGGACCAAGGAAAAAAAAGATCAGACCCGTCTGAACTAAGTGGTGTACTGTACTACCTCCCTGGCCTGTGTGTGTGTGTGTGTGTGTGTGTGTGTGTGTGTGTGTGTGTGTGTGTGTGTGTGTGTGTGTGTGTGTGTGTGTGTGTGGCTGCACAACAGTGACACTTGCCAGGATCACACATTGTTGGGCAATGGAGTGGCTGCACCACTCAAATAATAATAATAAAACTTTATTTGTATAGCACCTTTCATGACATGAAATGCAGCTCATAGTGCTTTACAGAGCAATGGAGAAAAAAAGAAAAGAAAAGAAAAGCAAGGCATACAATACAATGTCATAATGAACACTTATTATATGGAAAATGTTTATCATCTCGGATTGCTGGAACTACAATATAGAGGCCATACATGTATGAAAGCAAGTACTGACCATCACAGATACTGGACTCTTGAAACATCGTCTCGAAGGCCTGATGAGTCTCGGCAAAAGACGGACGCTCTGCAGGGTTCCACTTCCAACCTGGTATGAATGAACACCAAAACACCCCATCAGTCTGTACATCAATCCTCCAGCTGACATTGACAAGTACTGTATATATTGATCGATTTGATAGTTTATTTTATTTTCGTGTCCTGCACACAAAGTGCCTAACACACACATGCGTTTAAAAGACACCATTTTACACTTACAGCATGTTTACAGTAGATTCATATAATACATTAAATTACATTATATAAGACATATCTAATTGCAAGTCTTCTTTTTGTCTGATTGACATTTTTATTTGATTTTGTTAGCTTTTATGTTTTGCTATGGGTTAGCAGTAGCAGATAGAGACTGAAAATAGAAACGTTGCCCTCTGAACTATCACTAGAGTTCTCTCCTACAGCATGTTATCAACCCTAGTGGAGTACAGCAGTGGTCCGGACTACCTGTGGTCCTTGATGGGGTTCCAGGTGGTCCCCAGCTAAGTGATGAGTTTGTAATGTACCCTTATTCATTCTTTAACTTTTGAGAGTGTAAAATGAAACCAAATTCAACGATAACAATTCTTTAGTTTTGGTTCAGCAAGTCTAAATCTCATCAAATGGTGGTCCATGGCTCAAATGCCTTGACATGAAAAAGGTTGATAACCACTGGAGTATATTTATGATTTTTTTCAACTCACAGGCCCTCATGAGTTCATAGACCTTCTCAGGGCAGCCCTCTGGCCGGTCCATACGGTAGTCTTTCTCCAGCAGCTCATAGACTTGGGACAGGTCAATGCCAGGGTAAGGAGACATGCCGTAGGTAGCAATCTCCCAAAGCAGCACGCCAAATGCTGGAGATGTCACAAAGGTTTTATTAGTGGTTTAGTTCACAAGTTCGCACAATAATGAATGACGGTGACATTATCCAATTGTAATGGCATAGTGAAATGGACATATTTGGCAGATGTTTTCCAAGACATGATTTGTGTATCTTCAGCAAGAAGCAATATGAAAGCAACTTCTCTAGTGACAAAGACAAACCAGGCATAATCTATACATTACCAATATTTGGGTAAACTAATATTATGTCCAAAACAGATACTTTTCTGGAAATGCAACAAAGAACCTGTGTTCTTGCTCTTATTTAGTCAAATGCTCTAGTTTGTGATAGCTACTACAAGTGAGATTCGGTGTGCTCACCCCAGACATCTGACTTAATCGAGAACTTGTTATAGGCCAGACTTTCTGGAGCAGTCCATTTGATGGGAAACTTGGCTCCAGCATGTGCTGTGTAGGTGTCTCCAGTCATCAGCCTGCTCAGGCCAAAGTCAGCTACCTTCACCAGGTGGTTCTCCCCTACCAGACAATTACGAGCAGCCAAGTCCCTGGAGCAGAGATGACATACAGCAGAATCCAGTTATTTAAGGACATAATGTGCAAATCAGATTTTGTTTTGTCAAAATGTTTTTCATGTTTTGAGATTATTAAATAGACAATAGTTATATTTAAAAAATAATCAATGTGTTTTTATCACATCCATTGCAGAGTTCGCATTCCACTTGTGTTGTGTGTAGAGCGGAGTAATGGGCCGCGTCTCGACAGGCTTGAACATTTGGACGAAGATTGTCAAATATAAAAAGACATAAATTATCACTGCCTCTAGAGGGATACCTCATTAAACATGCCAGAACAAACACTAGCTATCTTGCAACACAGCCTCGACCACGGCACATTTCAGTATGTCTGTGACAAAAGATGTCTTTCCGTCTGTGAGCTGTGAGAAAAGGAGCTGGACAGAATGGAGAGAAAGAGCGAGCATGGAAGCAGTGAGTGGGTCGGGACCCACATGTAGGTCACATATTTACGGGTACCTTTATTTGTTGTTTCCTACATTTTGTTTTAATTATTATTTCAAAACATTATCAAAAAAGAAAATTCCATGAATTAGAACAAATATTTAAGAAGTAGTGAACGATCTACAAGCTCACAAATTGGCACGAAGCTGTTTTGGGTCACGGGCTAAAAGGTTTGGGAGCCACTGACGCTCCTTGACTTGGACAAGGTATCACCCCGATCAGAGCAAAAAGAGCTGGCAGTGTGTATACTAAATGTTTGTGAGATTAGCATAACAGCCACAGCATCATGCTTTGGGAAGTAAGAGCATCATTTAATAAAGTGGCATTACATGAGCTCCACTGTGACTTTAGAAGCTAATCTATTTGTAGGTCAAATAGGCTAATCTATTTGTAGAGCAAAACAGGCCATTCACAAGGCCTGCCCGGCTTATGAACAGACAACATACCGATCTACAATCTCACAACAGGTCGCACTGTGACGAGTTGACTTTTGAGCTCGTATATTGGCCATGTTCGCCACATGACACCATTGGATGATTAAGTATAAAATAGGGCTTAGCCTCGGAAGCCCCAAAAAAGCAATTTATTGCTTTTTGACCATGGCCCAAAGTGAAGTCAGATACTGATGTGGTTCCGCATACCTGTGAATGAAGTTCTTTCTCTCCAAGTATTCCATGGCAGAGGAGATCTGCGTAGCCATGTAGAGAAGCACCACTGCGTTGACTTCCTCTCTGTTGCACTCCCTCAGGTAGTCGAGCAAGTTGCCATGCGTCATGAACTCTGTGATGATGTAGAATGGTGGCTCTCTCGTGCACACCCCTAGTAAATAAGAAAAAAAAACAGTCACATACTGTAGTGTAGTCGCTCAAGACAGACATTTTCTAATGACATTTTCTAATGACAATGACAATGTGTACATTGGAAAGTGCTGAAATGCAAAGAAAATAAAGCAGATGTGTACTCTCCCCACTTACGTTTCGCATTTGTAGACCGTAAATAAATCCTGCAGTAAATTTAACTCCATCTACTTTCTAATATAAATTAGAAAATATCTTTAAAGATATCTTAAAATACATTATCATGATGAACACAGGCAGCATCATAATTGGTCACCCCACCGTTCCTGTCTGAGGGGGAGAAGAGTCGTCTGCCTTGGTAGACGCATTACGGTATGCCTAGACATACCTTTACTGATGAAACATCCAATGCATAGATTTCCGTACCGATAAAGGCATATTTGAGGGGGTAAGACATGTGATGGACGGGGTGGCCAACATACCCAGTAGCTGAACCAGATTGGGGTGTTTAATCTCTTTCATGACAGCCGCCTCTTTGAGAAACTCCTCCACTTCCATCGTGTCCTCCTTAACAGAATGGCAAAAAAGCACAGAGTCAATGTTTGTCCAAGCACTACCACAAGTAAAGTTGCCAGCTGTTGCATCGCTGCACCACCAGGTGGCGGTATAATGAACACCACACAGCCAAGCAAAATTCAACCTACTAGTGTGTGTGTGTGTGTGTGTGTGTGTGTGTGTGTGTGTGTGTGTGTGTGTGTGTGTGTTTGTGCGCAAGCGTGCGTTTTCAGAAGCCTGGCATTTTAGAATTGGCCTCAGGTCTAAATAGGCTAGTGGTGCACTACAAAAACAAGCTTCTCGATTAATCGAAAAAGTAAATCGACAGTATAATCACTAACGAATATTGCACACCTTAAGCGTCTTGACAGCCACTGTTAGACTGTACTTCTTCCAGACGCCCTCGTAAACCTCCCCGTACTGGCCCCCTCCCAGCTTGTGCTTCATGGTGATGTCGGTGCGCTCCATCTCCCACTTGTCGTAGTTGGGCGACACGCCATAGATGGTGGGCTTATTGCGCTTGGGAGCCGGATAGTGTAGAGTGGTGATGAGTCCGTCGGCCACCGTGGAGTGGTGATGCACCAGCTCCGCCAGCGTGTTGAAGCGGCTCTCCGACGACACGTACAGCTGGAGGAAACGATATACAATGACACCTGATGAGTCCATTGTCATGTTAGCAATGTCATATGGAGGGTAATCTGCTGTGCTTGTCAAATAAGTTATTAAAATATGTCACTCTTGACTGTAAAAAGTCAGGAGATGTCAATGAATATCTAACTTTAACAGCTAATCGCAATTACCTTAATTAAGTCAGCCTATTCTAGTACACTTGCTAAGTTTGTGTATGTAGTCAGTCAGAGCATCTAAATTCACATGTAGGATAATATTCTATTTTGAATTAGAACCAAAACTAAACACAGCCTAAGTTCCTATTAAAGCTTCCATTCTTTAAAAAGAGAGTATATCAGTGTCTGAAATGATTTATAGAGCTCACAGCTCTACCAATATGTACAGATATGTACAGAATATGTACAGATATTCAAAGGGGTTAAAACTGTAATCCGTAACTTTCATGTCCTACCGGAGAGTTGAACCTGAACATCCTCCAACCACCACAGTTATACTCCATATATACTCAAATAACACATTGGTTCTAATACTTTTACATTTCAAGGACCCTAACTCAGTGCATATTCAGTTTCATTTGTAAACTCTCACAGTTAAAGACCTGTAAGGGTCCATTTGGAACCCTCTCAAGGAACCCTGAAGGTTCCTGGACCCCACTTTGAGAACCACCGATTGGTATTATTATTATTCACACCCAATAGTTGCAGCTTGAAGAATTAAAAAATGTGTGCTTAATATTTTCTAAGATCCCTTCACAGATCCCTCACAAGGCTAAGTGAGCATGAGAAAGGCATTTGTCAGGCTGTTTGTTGCATGGGGGGATATTGGTCAGGACTGACTGGACAGTCTTTTCCATTGTCCAGGTCTTACATAACACCCGCAATTACTCATTCTCCACTCCGCTCCATGCATAGCCCGCTTCACCCTGAACACATACAGATCATTTTGTCACTCATGAAAGGGCTCTTTAGCAGTACAGAATTACTGTAAGGGGGGAAAAGACCCTTGAAATCTAAAGGGGATTTTATTGATCTATCATAATCCAAAGCCTTTACAGTATGCTAGCTAACCCTCATGGACACTTTAGCCACTTAAGCCCTATATGCTACTAAACATAATTATACCGAAAAGATGAACACGAGCAATCATGCGAGTTGGGCTTTTTGATCTGCTAGTTTCAAAATGTTCAAGAAAAATCTCGCTTAAGTTATAATGAGGCCCATTCTGCTCCTGTTGGTTTTATTGACAAGGGGCTTGAGTAATCAGTTATTGTTAATCACCCAGTCCGTGTGCTAGTGAGGTTCATGTGTGAGAACTGAAAGTGCTGAACACAGGAGAGGTAGTACTGACTTATTGGAAAAGTCAGACATACCAGACTTGTTAGCAGTGTAGGCAGCAGTACTGTAAGACACTGTGAGGTCTGTGTCATCATACATCTCTGCATGATGTGTGTGTGTGTGTGTGTGTGTGTGTGTGTGTGTGTGTGTGTGTGTGTGTGTGTGTGTGTCACGCTCGCCGTCTGTCCGTTTCTTCAAGCATGTGTCGGCATTAACCACATTTAACATGGCTTCCCTATTTTGGGCATGTCATTGGTGAAAATGTCAATCTTTCCCCACAATTTAAAGATTTCCAAAATGTTCACAAAAGGTTGCCAGGCGACAAAGTATAAAGGCTGAAGTGGTCAAGTGTGCGTGTCGGCCTGTCTGTCCGTGCACGTCTGTGTTTTCATGCATACGTGTCTGTGTAGATGGCCCGTCACAAGATCAGTGTCAGCGTCAGGGCTCGCCTTCTGGTCTGGCCTTCTGTTGACTGGCCATTATGTGCAGGATAGTAGTGGTTAGAGGCATTCCTGGCATGCCTGACGTTCCTTAAACCATCTCACGTCTCTACAGTACAGTTGATGACACAGCCAGGTTGGCAGCCCTAAGCAGACAGTGACATGGCCTGGCCGGGAGGGGGGTCAACTTTATCTTATTTCTTTGAACATCTGACTTCGTACCTCGATCTATAAATTACACTTTATGCAGCCAATGTGTAGTTATGTTTATAAAAGTGCAAGCCAGAGTCAGGGATGTTATTGTAAAGTTTGGGGGACTTTGTAGTTCTCTAAGCCAAATCGAGAACTGAGCTTCAATTTGTAAGCCTAACTGAGCCTCTGTTAGTTCTGTAAAATGCTAATGGTCCATGTTGGTTGGACCACACGTTGACAATCGGTGGTGTAAACAATTGCACTTCCACACCAGCTGTGACTCTCCCGACACCCCCGATGCCTACCTTGCTATCAGAAGCCGTGTTGATTCTGTAGTGGTAGACCCTCCCCTCGTAGCGCAGAGAGATAGACCTCTGGCCGGGACTGCTCTCACTCTCGCGGACCAGGAAGCTTCCGTTGATGCCGGAGCTGAGCAGATACTCGGCTGCGTTGCGCGACACGGGTCCATGGTACCAGCTGTGCTTCTCTAGGCTGTTGACGGGGGTGATGTAGTTGGAGGGCACCCAACCCTGGCCATTCTTGGTCTGTGCCTCACACCATTCACCGTTGTGGTTGTATCCCAGCACACGAAGCTTTTCTCCTGGTTGGGAATACGATGGGACAAAGCATTAGACTGACAATAGCCAGGGCAGTGAGGACATGGTTTACAGTGATTTTTAGAATAACTGGGTACCGAAAGGTGAATATGAAACCATTACACGTGGTTGGCACAGTATTAGTTACACAGTAATAGATACAGGTATGTAGTTATAGTACTGTATAGAGCATTTTCCAACGGCTTCAGCCAGTCATAATCAAGGACAGGAAATATATTTTTTTTTTACGTATTATTCTACCTGCTAGGACCTAGACTAACCACATGAACCTGAGTATCCGTATTCTGGGGGCGAAGGTTCTGCAAAACAATAGCAGATCTACAAGCTCGCAAAGTTATCGGTGTGGTGACATGTTGTGACCTTGCAGATCAGCTAATTTCAATGAAGAAGTTCAGAGCAGATGTAAAAAAGGAGAGGGCCTAGTATAGAGCCGGTCAACAAAGTGTATATATAGGGTTTAAGTGGTTATGGTCTCGTCTCTGTGTTTTTAAGTCAGACATGCAGGAATCCACTGTATCTAATGTCATGTTGACTCAGATTGGGGACGCTGGCTGGGGCTTTTGTTTTCCACTGGTCATGGTGTCGGCTAGGCACACTGACATCACTGCAGTGCTCGTGTGTGAGGTTGGTTTAGATTGGATATGACACCATTGTCACACCATAATGTGTTCCAGACACATCAGTAGTCGTGTTTGAAATATACTGATATACTGTAAAATAATCAAATTATCAGCTAGTATTAATGAATGCATAATCTGTGAAGTAGATTCATATAATACTTACTAAAACGTAATGTAACTGATAAAGCAAGGCTTTTTTGCAGCACAAAACATTAATACTGTATATGTAATTAATAATGGCAAAATAATTATGAATTGTAATCACGATAGTCTTATATTGTAATTTTCGCCACTTCCATAGTAATGGTCGACATTGGAATTATATATATAATTATTTTTATATATATATATATATATATATATATATATAATTATTTTTATATAAAATTGCTTTGAAGAGTGCATTTCCTTGATTATTCCAGTGCATGCGTGCTCTCCTTCCTTCCTCTGTTTGTCTGTGTGCTCCCACTCTCTGCAGTGTTGTTTTCCAGTCGCTTCAGTGGAAAGAACTCATGTGAGAGCCCACGGTCAGGAAGTGAGAGTCACAGAGGCAGTGGCTGATAAACGGGGGATGCGACAGGACGGAAAGCAAATATGTGGCTTTCCAATCAGAGGCTTGTCGTGCTTCTAAACACCTGCAACATATCCCGTCTCAGCCGAGGCTAGTGCCAGGCCCATGCTAATCCCCGTTTTAGAGAAAACTGATTATCGTTTTGAATAATACTACTTAAATTATGAAAATATTGTGTTGGATTCAAATTTGAAAACATTTAACTTGTAAACAAAAAAATATAAACAACCCTAACCCTTTTTTTAAATATAACTTCTATTATAGAACAAGTAAATATAGAATATCCATAAACTGAACATATTTGATTCAACAAATTAAGCCCCATTGCATTTTTTTCAGAGAATTATACTTTAACTATAACTTATATACTGCTGCTGAGACCAAGCTAGGGATGGGAAGTTGATAGTGGTAGCGGTTGAATGCGGAAAGTCACAACATAATGTCTTATTTATACAAATGAACATTACAGTGCATAGCATGACCAACTGACATCAGCATTTCTGAATTCCCCCCACCCCCCCCCCCCCCTTTCCCCTCACTGTATATGTATCTTTTCCCTTTTTGCTTCCTATATGATGAATTCCTGTTCTGTTCTTTAACTACATAGAAGTGTCTATTTGTATGTCTCTAAATGTTTTGATGAATTGAACAATGTGGACCCTGTTGTAAACAAGTGTAATGCTTAATTGGGTCGTCCACTCACAGTTAACAGTCTCTGTACTGTGCTTGAAATGTACTGTAATTCTACAAACTGTTAATAAATATTTCAATCAATCAATCAAAGCACTTGACTGCAGCGAACGTCCAAATAAAGCTTAAACAGTCATCCGTCTTTCTGGAAATGTTTTCCACTACCTTGTGATTTCCTAGATGTCTCATTAACAGCCGTGGTTTCAGATCAAAGCCATTTGTTCATTTGAAAAGACATCCCATTAAAATCCAAAGTGAAAAGTACTGGTGAACACTAGCATCCAAATACAGTTAAAACAGTCCCTGGACATTCTGGAAATGTTTTCCACTGCCTAGCGAAGATGGTAAATGATAGTAGTATTATTTTTTTGCCCTTCAAATCTGTCAGTAAAGCCTAGTCAAAACACAACACATAGGACAGACCTTTTGTGATGCTGAGGGTGTTGTCACCGCTGGCCACAAAGTCGTAGAGGGCAACAAAGAGGTTGGGGTCATTCTCACTGGGCCCAGCCAACAGATTCTCTTTAGAGTTCCAGCGGGCTGCTTCTGTCAGACCCTGGGGTTCAAAGTCTGGTCTCTGGAGAGCTTCTGAAACACAAAGAGAGCAACAACAACACATGAGTATAACTGACTGACATATTACAGTACAGTAGTACACAAAAACACATGGTTGACGGGTGAAAATGTGAAATTAATGATCATGTGTGGATGTATCTCAGTGATATCTGCAACAATTTGGCGTGGTTATATGTTACAGTGTTTGATTTTACCACTCCATATAGCATAGATATTGCTCAACAACATTTATTTAACAGTTTGGGTAATAGTCCCCTTTTCCCCCCCACTGCAGGAAAGGAAACCTCACACAGTCAACAACAATCAATGGTACTTTACTTCAACTTGTCAGCACAGCGGCAGGGATCCCCTCCATATAGTGGAACGATTAACTCCAAAACTTTAATAAAGGGCACTTTAATAACGGAGCATCCACCTGGACATGCTCCCACCATGTCCGCTTTTCATTTCCTGTGCCATCCCCTCCTTTCCAGTTCTACACTAGTCACAATTATGCACTTATGAGAGTGACAAAAGCTAACTTGGCTTCATTTTAACTGTAGAAAGTATTTTAAACATGTCTATAATAAATGATGCAGGAGGATGTGTGTAGAACAGACCTACTGACATCGCTTTTTTAAAATTACATTCTTGCCCGAATGTACTTTTCCTGAGTAATTTAGTTATGTTGTAATTTCTCTTATTTTTGTTTGTCTTGATTTGGCATATTTTAATATAATTGTGTCCATTTACTTAAATACAAAAATCAATACAATTATCAAACTAATTTAGGACAGTGGTTCTCAAACATTTTCATTTCAAGGAAATCCAAAATGTATTGGGGTATGGAGTCATTGGCCATTTGGAAATACCTCGTGCCAGGTACTGCATAAGAGTGCTAGATCAGATTTAGTAGATCATATTTAGTACAGGATTCTGTCTAAATGTAGGTGGGGAGATAGATCTGAATAGTCATATACATTCTGTCACTGGGCTAACTTCTACCCTGTAAAATAATAGCAAAATTAAACTGTCCCTCATCTTGATTAGCCCCTGGAAGCCCATCAAGGACCCCTCTTTGTTGACCACTAATTTAGGAAAACAAAGGTCTGACCAGAAGCTCGATTGTATGCCCTGCAGGCTGCAGCTGCTGTCACGCATGTTAACTAGGGCACCTTACATCTTCACCCCGAAGGCTGGGGTGACATAAATGGCTGCAATGTCAACATGGTCAATACTAAACACTGACACCTCTTCAGCTGTAACAAGTTACAACAGGCTAGAGAACAAGTTTTCAAAGGGTGATGTATTCTGCAAGTAGAAAAGGATATCTGACTATGGCAAAAAGCACTTCATTAATAAATACACAAAAAAGCATACATCTTAAATATTAACACAATGACTGGCTGCCAAGAACGTCTACTCTATAGACATCCTATCAAATCCAACGCTTAGACATTCAAAGGTCTCATCAGTGGTTTACGATAGATCGCACTCTTTGCCAACGTATGAATGGTTCTAGGTTGCTAGATGACCGATACAACCGGAAATTAACCTGAAGTGAAAACTCTGTCCCCATCCGTCTCAATGTAAATAGATTTACAAAATGCATTTTCTGACAGAGACGAGAACCTGTTCTTCTATAAAGCTATACTGGGAGAATGTTCTAAATACAGCTCATCTTTCCTGAAATGGGACTCTGAACCCTACCACACCCTGTCAAGTAATTTCCCCAAATTCAAGGTACCAAAAGTAAACTCTGAACTAGGTAAATCTGCCTTTAGCTTCTGTGGCCCAAATACATGGAACGACCTACAAAAGACATTAAAATTGACCACATTGGTATTACCCTTGCATCGTTTTAAAACCTTGGTGAGCATACAGACCAACAATATGTAACTGTTTTTAGATCATTTTGAAATTAGTTTTAGCTTTAAATTTGTAAACCTATGTAATTCACATGTACAGTATATATATATATATATGTTTTTATTTTCCTGATCTTCTGATTATATTGTGATGTGATTGTACTACTCGACGACACTGAAAATGAGTTTGATTACTCAGTGTAATTTCGAGAATAAATAAAACTTGAATGAATTTATCTCTGATTCTTTTCCCAGATTGCGTTCTTGGTCAAAAAAGAACCGATAAAGAACCGATGATCGTGTCTACAAAATAAATCTTCCGGGTGAATGAAAAGACGATCGTCCGTCACACCACACTGACAGTGGCGTAAGGAAGAATTACTTAATTATTACATGGCAGTTAATGTGTAAATATTAACTGAAGGAAACAGACCACTTGTATTCTTGACTTGTCTTGACTACAGCTCCAAAGATGGAGCCACCACTGATTATACTGTTACCCTATGGGGGAGAATGAAGAAAAGCGAGATTGGAGAAGGAGAGAAAAAAAAAAAGAGATTGGCTTGGAGGCTAGAGAAATACAGACTGATGGACAACTACGTGCAAGAGGCATCTGGCGACCTACTGAGGTCTGGGACAATGAGCCATCCATCTGTTTCACAACATTCATGAGCAATGTCGAACCTTATGCAACACGACACCTACAATGAGAGGACATCATTCCATGGCTTAACCAGAAGGCTTAGGATTTGTCCAATGAGGCATTTGGTGAAAATGTGATTTTAGTGTTAAACTTATCAGACCTAAGGAGTAAAAATACCACTGCTCCATCATCCATGAGCACCGCTCAAATTCTTTCTGACAAAATGACTATGTATTGACCCCATTTACCTTGTGTCCAGAGAAGGGTTATACTCCCCCCAGTTCAAATATATTTGCCAAGTTCAGAATGTATAGTTTAATTTGTCATGAGAAAGTCTAGAGTGTTTAAGCGTGTTAACCTCATTTCCTTTTGAGTTGTACAGTCAGTTTGTGTGTGACTTCGCAAAGTTGGTCTGTTCAGTTCCATCCACTCTCTCCAGCCATTGGCTGTGTGTCAGCGGTCGGAGGCAGAGGGGTCAAATTAGTTTTAACTTAAGTGTAGTTACAGACAGCGGCGATGCGCAGCGCTCACCACGAGACGACATGTCACGACATGATGAGTCTGACAAGCGGCAGCCCACTCCCGATGGATATCAACGGGCCGGCACATTCTCCCTATGCTCGTCCTGTGAAAGCCCCGGCCGTTACTAGTGATGAAGTGTGTTGCCTAAAGGTAATCCATACACATAAATCACACAAACACAAATACACTTTCACATGCACAGATCCACTGAGGAAGCTTAGACTGCACCAACACAGTGATGCAAATAGCCTGCATCCTGCATCCTTACACACTAAATTTGAGAAAGGACGCAATCATGTCACCATCCGGGGGTCCTGGGATACAATACTGTACTTGGATGTCGCCGAAGCAGTACTCGTAAAATGTCCCTGGGACTCATCTAATACCAGTGGGGGTCGAGAAGCCCTAAAGTGCGAGGTCGCGTGCGATGGCACGAGACCTGTGCCCTACATATGGGGCTTTCCCCATGTATGGGGTTTTTAAATGATACACTGAATGACTGACGGGAAATGCATGATGATCCAAAGCCAAAGCGGCAACCACAGTGGTTATCATGAGACTGTCACAATATGATCATATCATATATTGGAATTCCCATGCCCATATCTGACATGGTGTGACATCATAATAATGACTCACTGGCCAAAATCTCTACATTTGACCTCACAGTTCCATATATAGTCTATATAGCTGAGTTGTCATGACATCACTTCCCGGCTGAGGATGTTCCTGTGTAGGATGGTTGTCTAATAGTTGAATTATTCCTGTATAGCAAGTGACAATCTGTTTGAGAGCGATGAAATGTGATGCAATGTGATATGATTATTACTTTCGCAAGCAGAGTGCACAAGTACTAGTTTCACCCAGGACGATATTCGATGCGTATGCACTGTCCCAGCATATTCGATGCGTATGCACTGTCCCAGCATATTCGATGCGTATGCACTGCCCAGCATATTCGATGCGTATGCACTGTCCCAGCATATTCGATGCGTATGCACCGTCCCAGCATATGACGTCAGGGTATAAGTGGTATAACTAGCTCTCAATGATGACGTAATAAAGATGTGGATTAAAGGACCCAATGCCAGAGTGTAATTGGTTTTTGATGGTGACGTAATGACGATATATTTTAGGGTCGGAGGATTAAAGGTAATGCTCCTATGTATGTATGTAATCTGGCACCACTGCCGTATCAGTCACAAGTAGTCATTACGTCATTTTCTGGGACGGTGCATACGCATCAAAAGTGGCGCAAAGTAACCACAGTATACCGCTAATCAACTTACAAATTACATATACACAGAGGCATTTAGTATTAATATCACTATTGTCCAAGATTAAGTAAATTTGAAGCAATTGACAATTTAAAATAAATTAAATAAATATACGTGATAACATATTATATCATTTATATACCTTTTTTTTCATCGGATATCGATGATTTCTGTTTCTTTGAAAAACTAAAAAGAGCCAGAATAATTCTAAATCGATAAAACTGTATTTCTTTTATAGATAGAAACTTGTACCATACTTCATAATACTACTTTTTTACATGCATAAAGTAGGTAGGTAGCAAATAGCTAAACCTAATAATTCAACATTTCAAACGTTCCTTCACAGAGAAGCTGAGATTTGACAGTTTGTAGCAGTCGACAGTATTGCACGCTCTGCTTTCGCAACAAGTAAATAGGCACTCGACAGAGTGCAGTTCTAGTTACCTTTATTGTGTGTCTGTTTTGGTCCTGCATTTCAGTCTTTTATTTATTTATTTTTCTCAAGGTTAATGTATTGTATGCTCATGTGTAGTCTAGTGGTGTATGTGTATGTATGCATGCATGCATGCCTTCTTGTGTAAAATTAAAACAATTTAATAATAATAATAAAACAAAATGCAAGGTTTCATAGTTATCTGCGACCTCTGGTCGCAAAAAAAAGACCACCCCTGCCCTGGGTCCCGGGACCCATTACATTGAAAATCTATTTACATAACATGTAGAAGGCCTACTGCCAGCAACAGTATATACTGTCTGTGTATATATAATTATATGGCTCCATTTCCCATGTATTTGCCAATAAAGATGCCCACGAAAATGATTAGCACAAACATCTGCATTTTAACCACTTGATATGCGATTTCTGCATGGTATCCATTGTCAACACCTAAGAACAATCCCTGTAAATAAACGACTTTGTTGTAATGTAGCAGACACTGTTTCTCAGAGTGGATGATATATAGGGGGCATTCGGAAATACCGGACCGGAACGCACTCTATTAGTTTGCATTGCACAGTGCGCTTAGCGCCCAATATATCATGCGATATATAGTGACGTCATGGTGGGCGTGGTCATGTATTGACTTCAGGTCCATTTGTGTCCACAGAGTACAAATTGTAACCAAATGGACTCCTTGGACATTATAGTTAGATGACAATTGTATAAGTAGCTCTGGATAAAGAATTTGATTTAACAATTATAAATGTTATCACAATACATAAATTGTTTTATCCTGCTGTTCTTATTTCAAAAGTATTAGCCTAGGCTACACTTGTATTGTGCCTTTTGTAATCATTGAAAAGGAAGGCTCTGCCCTCAATTTATTTCTAAGAAAATAAATAAAAGGTTGAATGAATAAAGCACTTTTCTGACTTTAAGGGAAATTCAAGCTTTAGTGCTTTTCATGGTTTAGTCCTCAAAGTAGCCGTTTTTGTGTCGACTTGTGCTTTTGTTTGAAATGTACCCATTCTACACATACTGTGAAGTAAAAATGTCAATAAACAACAATTCAGCATGCATGCATGGATAGCAGCCACAGGTTCATAGTCATAGCCTACCTATCGTGTGCGACTGTCATTCCCTAAACAGAAGCTTTTCACTTTTCAGCACTGAAAAAGCTATGTTTCTATGTCAGTCCTGACATTTTGCTCTTAACATGTACAAATGCAAAATCTAAGGTGCTTACCCGGCACCCCACTTCTCAGGTTAACCTGCGATCTGCGTTTAAAACCCGTAGGTGCATCGTTTTCAATAAAATAAAATAAAAAAGTGTTTTGATCCTCATCTACTGTCTCGGAAATTCGGAATATGTCATCCATCTTGGATCTGTCCTCCAGTGTAACTGCGCAACAGAGCCGCTGGCGATCAGGTTTGCGCATCCAGTCGCACTCATTGGGGGAGACGAGGAGAGATCCAGGATGGACGACAGATTCCACGACAGTGGATCAAAACACTTTTCTCACTTCCTGGACTACATGTTGTCTCAGTAAGACAGCCCTCCGTCTATCCACAAGGAGGAGCAGTGCACCAAAGCATTATGGGAATTGTAGTCCAGGAAGGAAGTGAGCCCAGTGTCCATGACAGAGACACTGGGGGCTCACTGCTAAAATCTAAAACCACACATTACACACATAAAGACCCCCAAGAAAGTGTTCTAAATCTTCTAAACGTGAAAACGTGGAAAATCCATAGGTTTAATCATACTGCTCTTCCAAGATGGAATCTCAGCTTGGTCAGGGGAGATATTAATTGCTCTTCTGAGCTTCATGCAGGGCTGCCTTAGCCTGATGAACCCCTCCCCGTTTACCAGGCTAGGGCTGCCTTTCAACCAGCCTACTGTAGATATTATTTCTCACTAGAAGAGAAGGGAGGCCACTTCCCACCTCTACAGATGTGCTTGTTATTAGCACACTCTTCCATGAAGACTGTTAAGTGAGTGGTGCTGTACTGTACTCCTCCTTGGCCTGCGTGTGTGAGTGTACGTGCACGATCTACTGGCTACTGGGTGTTGCTACACGTACGTACACATACATGTACAAAAAACCCCAGCAGTGTTAATTGAAATCAGAGTGTAAAAGTGGATACAGTCCATTTTGGTGCTTCATTAAAACACTAGACAAACTGTGCATGGCGCGTGTGTCCGGTGCCCTTGAGAGACCTACACCACACACATGTCCATTTTACTGACCACAAACACCACAGGTCTTTGTGAGATAGTCAGACTAGCACATGTACTGAATAGGAGCACAATCACACATTTAAGACTAACTTAGGCTTAGGCAAAACACTGCACGACATGTCACTCAACAGGAAATTACACAGACTTGCCAGAAAAAAAAATGCAAACTTTTCAAGGTGGAAAATGGGTCATTTTGTTTTTGTCAGGGGCACTCAAAGTGATTAAATGAGTGGAATTCTTGAAGTACTCGCGGAACTATGACGGCATCGCTATGCGTAATAGGAGAGCACTTAAAACTCTCACCGCAACATACCGTTATGTGATAAAGAATGTCATGTGTATAGTGTAACTGAGATATTTCAACGACCATCATAATCCAAGTCACACTACTCTACATCCTGGGGAGGGTGAAAGGTACCCTTCCTGGTTGGATACTTTTATGGCATCACCTGGGTGGGAGGGGGTGGAGAACAACACAGAGCTGAACCAGGCCTTAGATCTCAAGGCCCTAAAATGCAGATTGAAGACTGGGGAAGTGTTAATACCAGGGCTGACACGCTACTGAATCTGGGAGAAGTGTTTACAGCCTCTCTGATGGAAGAAGACCATGATGATTATAGTCGTTAGATTAGACTTGAGGAAAAAGTTCTTTGCTCTTTCATTTGTTCATATTGAAGGTGATTGAAGAGTTGGGAGAACCCCAGAAGTCTCTCTATTGAGGCTTACTACCTGACTTTTAGATTTCCTTTTCTTTTTACGAGAGGTTTAATCTACAAAAAGAAAAATAACCATGCCATATTTATGCGTGACATTTTGTATGGCATATCTATGCATGCATGTATGACAGACATTTGACCTCATTGTTTACTGTCATATGATGCCGTTTCAAAAACAGCAGATCTACAAGCCATCTATCTACACATTTAGAGTTATAGATATGCTTTTAGGGAGGCCATGTTGAAAGTGGTTAATCAGTGTTATTCACTTTACTGGGGAGTGTTGCATGGCTTTTTGCTCCATTAAATCATTCGGTTGCACAATCTCTGGCACAGAATGGACTTCACTGACTATTCCATTACAAATCAACTATTCTGCTCGTGTGCCTTGCTTTTCGTTGATTTGCATTAATCTTTCATTCAGACAAGGCAAATTCAATTAGCCCATTTTGCTTAGAGTAAAAAAGTTCCTACGCCAACCTGAAGTAATGGAAAGTAAGTTAACTGTAGCCTGCACACCAACGACAAGGAATTTAAAGCATATAGGGTTTACATTAATGTTTCCACTGCATTATGCATAGAACAAATGACCAGGACGGAAGGATCAAAAAAGCTACAGAAAAGGTTGCAGACTGAGATTAGAGCCCACTCTCCTCATAAACAAACGTTAAATGGGACATGGCTGGGATTCTGATTTCCTTGTATTCTCTTCTCGCTCTTTTTTCCACTTCTCTCTGCAGCTAGCCAGTGTGTCTGGCCTCCCTCACCCTCCCCTGCACTCTACAGCTTTCTAACCCCCTGCCCCTCCTCCACACACACACACACACACACACAGTCAGTCACAGAGAGAGAGAGAGAGCTACGAACAGCCAGGGCTCCAGTAGAGAAAACTTGTCTAATATATCTTGTTCCTAACATTATTTTTCTTTACCATAGATAGACTTTAATGAACAACAAAAACACCCTATGAACGTACAGAAGAGCCTTCCCAAAACATTCTTACCTTCCAAGTAGCAGCTGGATGAGGATGAGAGGCCTTTTTTAGATTTACACCCCACCAATTTCAGGCAAATCTCCAACATTTTCATTTGTTGTTTTTCCACTTCCCGCTTAAAAATGTGCACCTTTTTCAAATCCAATGTCACTCTGATGTCCACCTTCTACTAGTGGCAATAACAAAAAACCTTCTAAAGCGCAAAAGAACCGAAAACAGATGAAAAGGACATAATACAAAGACATCAAGGGTGCTTATATACTTTCTTCTCAGATTCTTCCAGCTGTTGCAACCACTCCTATTTTCTCCAGTCTTCTTGACTTCCAAACAGAAAACTGGACTCCGCTCTAACCAACAAAGTCTACAAACTTTTTCCTCCCAGTGGCTCCATCTTGTTTTTCCCTTTAGTCCTTTGCGAGCCCCGCTTCAAAAAGATCAGAATCAACCAAATAGTGCATCCATTCAATCTAAAAAGTGTGCCGGACATGCAGATGTGTCAGTGGAGTGGGCAGCGTTGCCGTCCAAACACTGCCATTCCTCTCCCCTGTCCCCTGTGTGTGAGTGAGCGTGTGTCCAAAGCAAAGCAGAGGGACTTGCTTCATGCTACAAGCTGCCAACAAAGGCCCTCTTTCAGGCACAGCCTGCTGTGCTGAATGACATCAGCTGGCTAGGCCCCTCCTACCTTCCCTAGCAAACACGCGAGAGAGAGAGAGCAGAGAACCACCACCACACACTTGATAATAAGAACACAAACAAAACCACACCAACATGCAGCACAACGCATGCCAACCAAAGTGATGAAAGCTCATGAGATCCAACTGTAAACAAAGTCAAACTTGGAAAAAAGAACTGGGGAGAAAAGAAATCCCTTGTTCTTGTGTTTGCGAATCACAAGATGATTACAAGAAGCCCCTCCTCCCACATATAAACCCACAACCCGCCTCCCCCCTTTCTCTGCCTTTCCTCTCCCTCTCTCTCTCCCCCCAAGCCATGCTCTTTCCCTTTCCTAAAATGTTTACAGGACAAAGAATGAGTTCTGGAAGCTGGACCGGCTTTTTAAACACAGTTGAAACTTGGGAGTACAGAGCTGATAACACGGAGGAAAGCATAGCCTTCACCGTTCTCCCATCTAAACTTAAAAGCACTACTCAAACAACTGCCAGCCATGCGTTGTCTCAACTGGAGGTGAATTGTGAAATGTATGTTTGAAGTGATCATAATGAAGACATTTGTCTTCAGGGAAACATGCATAGCCATGTGTTTTTGGAAAAGGAACAGTTGTTTGGCCATTTCTGGAGGGAACAAAGAATCCTTGGCAGAAGCCAGGGGCTCTTGCGACATGACTGCACTATCTTCTGCCTTTTCTCAGCTGTCGTCAAGCACGCCTCTACGCAACTCATGACAGGTTGAGTGGTTCGGCCATACTGCTGCAGGAAACGTGCCAAGCAAGAAGGAAAAAAAAGAAGGTGCAAATGTTAGATGGTCTCAGAGTGTTGGCGGCAGTGGCAGCCAACACAGTGGCTAAAAGAACACCCCTTGAAGACTACCCTTCTCCGAACCCAATGGCGGTGGGTTTGGTTTTGTTTAAAGGCCCCTCAACATCAGATTTACATTTGAGGTTGATCGGATGAGGCATTTATGATTTTATTTAGAAAAATAGACCCTTCTTCTGCCCCTTTTTTTTAATGAATATGGAACCTATAGTGCACCTGGTTGCTGCTCAAGTCTTCCACATTGGGCACCAAAATGAGGTGTTCCAATGCGGAAGAGGGTACTTCCAGGTTCTTCATGCACTGGGTGAGCAGCCTAATTGAAATGAATAGGTGGGGGCAGGGCCATTGGTGCATGTGCTGTTAGCCTGTTACGTGTCCCCCCACTGTAGAGCATGTGCACATTTTGTTACGGGGCGGACCGTTTTTTTTTCTAAATCACCTTAATCACTGAATGCTCCTTTAAGTACAATCATGACCTCAGAACCCATTGCAGCTCCAAGTCACATGACACCAGGGCCTACCGCATGACATCATAATGCAGTCACATGAAAATTGAAAAGCACTGATTGAGTTACCGACCGTCGTATGTTATAACGGGAGGAGGCACAGACAATCTATGCCAACCCACTTCAATGACAGATGCTACCCCAGTGCATACATACTCCACCGGAAGTGGAGGTTTGGTCATCAACTTGATGACAATAGAGCGCCGCAGTCCCATTTCGGGCCGAACAAATAATTAGAAAAACGGCTTTGTTTATCGTCATGATTTGTCACAACTCGAGTTGGCTTTGTACGACGCATAAAATGAACCAGGACAATTTACAACACTTGGTCTCATATCACCATATTGAACCATCTACTATACAAGTGAAAAGGTGTACCCATACTCATTCTTTGTGCTCTATCTCCGACCGAACCACACTTTTACCACACATCTCTATATGCAAAATAAATTCGGAACGCTCACCGAACTGACATAGGCTATTTTTTAGCCGTTCAAGTGTCTTATTTACTCTATTAAATATTACTTTTATGAAACATTCCTACACGGAACACGGAATCACTGCTGCCCCAACACGGTCAGAAACAAGCCCAACCAGCCCACAAACAAGCCCTTTAAACCACGCTACTTACATACACTACAACTCGCTTACAATTCGCAAACCTGGCAACACCCTGCCTCATACGTCACCAGCTCTGTTCTGTCCGTTTTTGATGGGCGAGTGGACATTTAATGCAAATAAATTAATTATAGGTCCAGCAAGCAAATCATGATGGTCTGTTTGTGCTCAATAGGTCACAATAACATTCCGAAATTAGGTGTTGGGCTTTGTATGACATTTTCCCCAGTAGTAGTTGCATATCTATCTCAGCTTTGGCTTGATAGCACACATGCTAACAGTGGTGAACACAACGTTAGCAGCATTTGATGACAGGTTGCCATAGCAGCGTACAGTGTGCGCAGACCTAACGTCAGTTGTTTACCACAGAAACACACAATGTAACATTATAAACTCATGTAACCTTGCGTGTCTTGATTGCCCGTTTTTTATTTGACCAAGACAGACCATGCTAACGGTGTTAGCGCGTTAGCATCACACAGCTTATGACAATCCAAACGTTTTTAATGTGAGATGTTCGGGTGAGTTGGTGATCACAGAGGATTTTAATGCAAATAAATTAATTATAGGTCCAGCAAGCAAATCATGGTCTGTTTGTGCTCAATAGGTCACAATAACATTCCGAAATTAGGTGTTGTGCTTTCTATGACATTTTGGCCAGTAGTACTTTCATATCTGTCTCAGCTTTGGCTTGATGATAGCACATGCTAACAGTGGTGAACACAACGTTAGCAGCATTTGATGACAGGTTGCCATAGCAGCGTTGCGCGTACAGTGTGCGCAGACCTAACGTCAGTTGTTTACCACAAAAACACACGATGTAACTTTATAAACTCATGTAACCTAACCTTGCGTGTCTTGATTGCCCGTTTTTTAAGACACACCATGCTAACGGTGTTAGCGCGTTAGCATCACACAGCTTATGACAATCCAAACGTTTTTAATGTCAGATGTTCTGGTGAGTTGCTGATCACAGAGGATTGTGTATTATATCAACCTGGGATTTTATAATAGGCTACAAATTGCATTTCACATTTATTTTTGTCTCATGAAAAGCGTTAATGACCTGACAATGACAAAACAATTATCTTATTTCAATTGAAGTGAAAAACCATTTATTTTATTTCAATTTAAGTTCGTTAGCATCACACAGCTTACAGGCTCAGTGTTGCATGTAGAATACTTTCAAACATGACAATCCAAACGTTTTTAATGAGAGATGTTCTGGTGAGTTGGTGATCACAGAGGATTGTGTATTCTATCAACCTGGGATTTTATAATAGGCTATACATTGCATTTCACATTTATTTTTGACTCATGAAAAGCGTTAATGACCTGACAATGAAAAACCATTTCTTTTATTTCAATTGAAGTTTGCTTTGGACCAACACAACTACACACACTACAACTCGCTTTTCCAATAACCCATCCGTTACTACAGTGGCGGAACAACATTGGGCCGGGCCGGGGGGTGAGACAGCACGACCGGGCCTCAACGAACCTGACTCCCAACAGCGTCCCCCCCCCCCCCCCCAAACGGGGCAAAAAAAAATTATGCTAACAGTTGCTGCTAATTTGAGCAGGCGTACATGAACGAGAGAGGAGTTATATGTGTGAGGAGCTGATCACAGTCACAGATAGAGAGGAAAAGTGTTATATTTTGCCTATTATTTCTGCTATATATTATTGATCGCGTCTGTGTCTGTCTGTGACATTGCGCAGCAGTGCACACACACGAGAGAGAGAGATAGAGAGAGAGAGAGAGACGTAGAGAGAGAGAGGTGCTGCGTGTTAAAAAAAAATAGGCTACTACTCATCTTTGTGTTCTGTTTCAACAATATTGGACAAAGTTTGAGCCACAAACACATTGCTCTCTCTCTCTCTTCTCCTTTTCTATAAATTAAATAGGCCTATTCATGATTCTGCTTATAGAGAAGTAGCCTATGTTAGTTTGTTTTATGGACTTGAGAGCTACTTTCAAATCCCTTTCTCACAATCTACAACACAACGTTATCATTGTCATTGTGCTATAATAATAACTAATAACCCATCCGATGTGGAGTCAACTCCCGCCATTTCCTTCTTCCCATAGTGCGTGGCGAAGTAACTCTGGGATTGAGTGGCCGCGTAGCGGCCACGAAATTCTAGTTACTAATAGTTAGATTCTGTATATAGTTTAAAAAGCAGATGGCTTGCGCACAACCAGATCTTTGCTGGTGCTGGACAAAAGGTAGATACATACAGAGAAGGAGTAGTCCGCACAGTCTTTGCTCCAACAGTGTTTATTTTGTTAAAACACCATTAACTCAGGACACGACGTTTCGGCTGTGAACGGCCTTCATCAGGTGATAGTAATCAGTATATGATAAGCTCCCTTATATAGTTGTCGTAACGTCACGAGACCGACGTTAACAACAGGGCAGGTAACTTTCAAACCCACAGAGCGATATAAAATAAATTGAATAACTATTAACTACCACAACAAGCAAGTTCACAACATTACAACAAAGTTTAAAACTTGCTGGTATTTAGCTTGTTAGACTGTTTAAATATGTTTAAATATTTTGAAATGTATTTAGCCTAAATATAAGAAGAAGATTCTGTATATAGCCCAGCCCTACAAACCCGGCCTACGTCATCACTGCTGTAATGGCATGACAAACATGATTATCAATCATCATGAGGATTCATGCCACAACCAATGCACATACTGTGCTGTAGCTACTAGCTACAATCAAGGCGAAATGCACTCGCTTCCTTGTGCTCCAAGAAAGCCCCATTAACAATACCACAGTCACACAGCTCTGGGGAAATGAGAAGATGAAGGGAAGACGGACTATAAAAACCAAGGAGGAGGAAGAGAAGAGAAAAAAAAAGGTTGCAGATGGAGAAACATGAAGCACATTGTTTGGCAGTGAGCTCATAGGAGAATCACTCGCTGGCGTTTTATAATCCGGTCTCTCTCGGTATGTTAACAGTTAGCTGACGTACACACACACCCACGGGATGGTTTCTGGGCCTTTTCCACTTTTGTGCCCCCTCTCGCTTAGAACCAGACCGTTGCCAGATTTTTGCCGATCCCGACTTTGGAGAGTCCCATCCTAGAACACGGTCATCAACGTTTTGATCGACATTTTGCCAAAGTCTGAAATATCTTAAAAATCTTACATTTGATTTAAGTAGCCATCTCCATTTAAGAATATTGAAATTATAAGCAAGCAAAAAAAGAAAATCACATCCGTGTGAAGTGAGGGGCGCTCTTATCATACTGTTCATCTCATTCTGGCCAATCACAATTTGCGTCCGCACTTTTGTCTTCAATGTTTGTGTTTACACAAACACTCAAAGCTAGCACCCCTCAAAAATAAACACAAATAACATTTTGATTTAAAAAGAAATTGGGCAAGATTGATGTCATCACACATTACGTCAGAGATCCACAGGGAAGCCACACAGTTATTATTAGAACCGGTCTTGTTGCAATTAACACGAAGTACTGTTCCCGATTCAGAATTCTTTAGCAATTGCAGACACCAGTAATGAACCTTCTGGGGGATCCCACAAAATCCAATACTTTGCTATACGCTATATATTTGTTGCCCAGTATCCCCCAAGGAGATACTAGGGTCCATGTGGTTATGACACTATGGCCCATATCAAAACAACTGGTGACTGCTCAGTTAGTTTTACAGCCCATTACAATATATACATGCACACACATTCCTCCTCGGTTTATGCATGAACACACACACACACACACACACACACACACACACACACACACACACACACACACACACACACACACACACACACACACACACACACACACACACACACACACACACACACACACACACACACACACACACACACACACACACACACACACACACACACACACACACACACACACACACACACACACACACACACACACACACACACACACACACACACACACACGAAATCAGACTCTTGTCTAACAATGTCAGAAATGTCAGACGACTTATACTTGGCATCCGTCCTGTCCCACTATGTCGGAACGCCAGTTATTGTACTTAAAACCAGGCAGCCTTCTAATTACAGGGGGCATGGGAGAGGAGAGGAGAGGACTGGGCACCGTGCATGCGTTTGCATTGTGTGTGTGTGTGTGTGTGTGTGTGTGTGTTTACTCGGAAGCCCGCTGGAGAATGTAGCCAGAGTGTCTGAGTCGTGCAGGCATATAGTAGAGATGAGTAGAAGGGGTTTTGGATTCCACCTAATTCCATTGCTAGCATGACCCACAGTAGGGCTGGGAGATGTTACCCTCAGGGTGGGGACCCGTGGCAGTTGGAAGGTTAAGGGCTTAGGCTTGGAGCCTAATGGGAACATGTTCTGAATAAATTATTCATCATGCGCCAGAACCTGAGACTAGCCCAGTTGTCATTCATCACACTGTATTATGATCCACAAAGTCAACCTAGATGATTCAGACAAAATCATTATACACTCAGGCACACACACACACACACACACACACACACACACACACACACACACAAGATCAACAATAAAGTTTGAGTGCATGCCTGCATGCATACACGATTGCACGACACTGCAAGCAATGCATCTGTTTTTTGCGTACTCGGCCGCGCGCCTGTGTGTCTGGTCACGCCAAGACTGAGACGGACCACGTTGGTTCAGCGCAGCAGGCAAGTCTCCTCCCTTTCCGCCCATAAACATCACTTGAAAGTTACGTTTAAGAAAACTTTCATAATTGTGACAACAGCTAAATGTATGCAACATTGTTTACACTGTCGCTACAACATGGACCTGTGGCTATCAACAGCCGTGGGGACGGTGGATGGAGAGCCCGCTCTCGCTAGTAAACGTGCAATGGACAGGGCTGCGGAACAGTATGGATCTCCCTATAATATTACAGTAACATTCATCTAAACGTAGAAATTTAAAGTGGGTAAAGCACAGCCACAGCGCTTGCAAAGAGTCACAAAACCAGCAGTTTTGCCACTATTATGAAAATAATGTAGTATTTCCACTCACCAAACTTCCAAATCACACTGATAAACCAATGGAGTTTGTTCAACATAAGAGGAAGAACTACATGGCCAACAACTAAAAAGGTGTCTTTTCCTCTCATACGCGTGGTAAGAAGTGGTAGCCTAATATTAGTTTACTACGCTCTCATCAAAAACCCAGAAAATGAACTTATACTAAAGCCATAACGTTAACTAATAAGAGTTCACTATTTAGTTTAGCCTGTTATTTAATCTGTTGCCAAAACATCACAGCCCATTAGGCGGTGCTTGCTACAGACAGGCCAGACGGACATGCATACTATAGAGCCTGCCCTGCTCAGATTGGTGCAGGCCAAAGCAGTGTTTTTATAATAGCATGGATTGATAGCAGGTGCCGTAGGACAACACAAGCAGGGTATGCCAGGTGAGGAAGCAGCAGCGGTGCTAATCTCTTCATCGCACACTGGAATGCTGGAAACCAAGACGGAGGAATGTAGGGACAGCCGAAATATGCATATACTGCATGTGCGTGTTATATTATAGTGTGTGTGTGTATAAAAATACAGAAAACACTGTGATCATCATACAGCCACCATTAAAGTATTTTGTTCAACATCAAGTCCACTTAACATTTTCTGCAGAAATTATCTAGCTGATTAGTGTTGTGCAGTCATCTATCAAGTCATCAAGAGCAAACACTCGCTGTTTTTACAGCAATTTGTTTTGGAAAGCTGACTTGATGACATGTGTGTGTGTGTGTGTGTGTGTGTGAACAATACGAGTGGATTGATGCTCGGGTTGATAACTGTTATCAGGCCCTTGGTACTTCATCACATTGCTCACTCAAACAAAAGGTTGGGCATGTGATGATAAGTATACAGCAAACGCATGTATCCTGATCTTATAGATCTTCGATATATCTTCCATATCTTGTGAATCTTTTCTAACATGATTTCAACACAGATATATCTTCCAGACCTGGTTCTCTTTATAAATGTTGTCGGTTAGAAGGATGCATGCCATTGACGCATCGATGCGAGTTACAGTAGCTGAAGCTTCTCTCAATAGTTCCGGCTTAGTCTATTTTTACTATTTGCAAAACAGTGAATCGCTTCATATTCAGGTCAATAACTTTTCGCTTACCTGATCATCTCAGCATATGAAATTGTAAATGTTAGTTTCAGAATCAGAATTCTTACGGCCACCGCAACTGAAAATGAAAAAAGTCCTAATGTAAAAATTCAAATGCTCCAATCTTAAAAATAACTGAAAATAGCTGCTCTACAAGATGTCAATGAGTCGCAGACACTCTGCTATTTTTGCTGTGTAACATGCTTCCATAGAAGATATGCATGGCCTGACTACTATATGGAATCCAAATGACTGAAATCAGTCGTGGTGACTGAGAAGTTAATCCATGAACACCTGACACTCTCAAACACACCTGAACATTTTTAAATAACACACCTGTAGGTTCAGCTAAAGAGATAACGGTTCAGTTCTGCTACTACAGCTTCATTATAGGGGAAACACTGGAATATGTTACCATCTCTACCATTAGCTTGACTCTAGTTTATTCATTTGGCACACATAACAAACATGCTGTGATGATTTAGGATTGGAATGCTATCCAAATAAGCAAAAGTATCTCCATCACTGGGTGATTGCTCCTTAGACCTAAACGAGTACAGTTTATATCCACTTTGGATGGGCACGCGTAGTAAACAGGGCTGAGAAGCCCAGTAAATTCCCTGTCTCTTTTTACAGACTTATCAACCTTGACATAATGCCTTGCAGACGTTGTCTACACGTCTGGGTGAGGTCTATACTTGTATGTCCGTCTGTCCAGGAGGTAAAGAGACGAGACAGAGACACAGTAACAGCAGCTATGACTATGGAGCTTTCAAGACTGCAGCGAGCATTATGGCTGGAGCAGCTTGGGCTCTTCTTTGTGTTTAAGTGGATCCAGATGCAGTGTGCGTAGCAGGCCCCCCTCTTATAGCGCTATGGAGAGGAGCTTAGCAAAACACAAAGAGACAGGACAGAATATCTGCACTGGGTGGACTGGACTGGACTGATGAAAAGACATTAAGCGAGACACTCATTTGAGTCAGCCACCAGATCCTCCATGATGGCTGAAGGAAGGGGAGGTGTACAGATTGTACTATAATCACACTGTAGTTTGTCTTCAATGCATTCATTTATCGTTATCAAACATCCCATGAGGTTACCAATATATCCTGTATACATTTTCCTGAGATTGATGCTGGTCGATGCTTTATCCCTCATAGGCTTATTTATTCACACTGAAAACTAATAAATAGCATTTGATCAACACTTTAATAGGATAAATGGATTGACATCACTGTCAATAAGGAACTGCCCCGGTGAATGGAAGCCATTTCCCAACAATGTGAGCTGGGACATGGCTGAAAACACAGCCGGAGTCGCCATTCTGTGAACCTTTGCAGGTCACTGATTTTCCACTCTGTGTTTTGGTTCCTTTGCGTCCAGATAAACTCATGAATTTTCCTTCCCGAGTTCCCTCAGCAGTGACAGTTCAGCACGTGGTGGCACTACAGCTCACGCTGATTGGTCAGCCGCTGTATCAGCCATAGGGAAAGTAGTACAGCTTTAACTTATGTTGAATGCTCAGGTGCCATATAAGGCAGGGATTGATGGCCATTATAAATTGATAGGTAAAATATGAATTACGGTTCAACACTTATAAGAAATGTCATACCTCCATGTTTATGCCAAATACCTACATAGCTATGAATATGACTATGGGTTCGCACTTATTACACTTATAAGTGTAGTAGTGTACTGTGTAGCAACAGTGAAAACAGCACATTATGGGTAAGCAGTGCTCTTATTTGACTTTCCACAAACCAGAAGACCACGTTCAGGTGTTTGGACAGATATCTCATGTTGTGTTTATAGACGGTTGAGTCCCCTCTCAAACAAGCACTTGCCCGGTCGGGCAACCTGAAAGCAAACTCCACCTGCCCGAAAGTTTTATTTACCTGCCAGGTAGGTGGGCAAGCCTTAGTGTCAACGCCTGTTAGGATAAATATAGAGAATACTTTATATATAAATAAAGGGTCAAGAGGTTGATAGCTTGTGCTAACTGGTCCACTAGTCAGCCATATGATATCAGTTGAGGGCAGTTGACATATCAGTGCAAACTAAAGTGCCAACGTGTGCTGAAAAAGTGAGCTTAATGCAGAAGGAACTCAACTCAGTCACCATTTTATGAAAGTCAGCCTCCAAGCAGGACTGCTTTAGAGTTTATCTGGGTGCAAGGGCAGTTCCTCGTTGACAGTAATGTAATCTAATCATTAACATAAAAGTGCAAATCAAAATAATTTTCTGGTCGTCTTTGGGAATAAATAAGAGTGAATGTGTGCGATACATAATCACCAAGTAGGGGTGGGGGATATCATGATAAATATGGTTGAGAGTGAGACAATACAATGTCTCCACGATATTCCTTTTCAGAGATCATGTGATAGTCTATGATTTGCAATTCTATACCTTAATTTATACTTCTGTATTACGACGGTTTCGTATTTTTGTTACAATGTAGGTGGTTACCGTGGTTTTACTGTTAAGTAACTTGAAAAATAACCATTAAAAACAAATATCGTGATAATATTGTGTATCGTGATACTGCTTGAAAACATAGTGATATTATATTTTTCCATATCGCCCACCCCTATCACCAAGTATTTGTTGTTGCTATCCTCCAACAAGGACTGGAATATCAGTCCGATCCATTAGCAATGGCCGATACAGCTGTGCCCAAGCTTGCAAAGTTATCACAAAATCTCTTCCTAACAGTAACTCGGATACTTGGGTAATATGTAAAGTGAATACAGAATATATATAATGTACGTACATACGACATGTATGACATACTTCATTGTACAACAGTGTCACACAGAAGTAGCTCATAACGCATCGCGATGCTTTGTGAGCTTGTAGTGTGTCTATTTTCACTTTTTAAAAGTGCTATAAAAAAAACTTTTTCACCCGACGGCAACAAAATCCTGAGATAAGATTTAGAATGATTATAAGGTTAATATTCTGCTAATAGACAAATACATGTTGACTACCAAGTAAGCATGACAGACAGACCAAGGACGTCATTCTCAAGAAGACAGAAATTGGCATGACAAGAATTATCCCGATCTTAATTTTTTTTCCCCCTGGGGCAGTTGTGCTCCGTTAGGGGACAGAAGGTTTCAGAATGAGAAGGTCGTGACTGGATGGAATTTTTACCACGGGATGGAGTTGGCATCCTAGGTAGCAGGTTGTCCGCAGAGAAAACAACAGCTGTGTCTGGGACTCTGCCTGCTAGGGCCTGGAAAGAGAAATAGCGGGGTGGGGGTTCTCTCATGTTAGGAGTGGCAGAAAGCTCACACACATAATTCCCATCTAGACGTGGTTTTATGTGTGCAAACAAACATGGCGATTGAACTGAGGGTCTGTAAAGTTACATTTTCAAAATAACAAATTAAGGATTACCGATGTGTAAGGATTATTTCTAAACAAGTTTAATTTTGTATTGGCACACCATCTTCAAATCTACTACATGGTACATGATGGAAACGGTAGAGCATGGAAAACTAGAAAATCAGTTCAAAAATATTAGTCAGTTCTCTCTTTTCTGCCTTGTGCCTTCAAGTCCAAGTTTGAGCAGTTTATAAGGGATATTTCACTTTAAAAACAAACTTTGTCATTTTATCTTAACAGAAGGTTTTTAAGTTGCTTGATTCATATGTTTAATAATATTTGGACAGCTGACAGTAGGCTCTCTTTACTCTTAAAACATAATAATATATATATATTATTTTAGTAAAGAGAGTAAAGAGAGCCTACTGTCAGCTGTCCAGCAGTCCAAATAGTATTACATTAAATTTCAGAATGGTAGACCCGAGGGCCGAGGCCTACCATATCAGGCCTCAGGCCTACCATTGTGTGGCACATCTATGCACAAATTGTCTATGTTCACAGGCTTCTGTGTGCGGCCTATGAGGGCATCTGAGCATTTGCGGCACTACAAGTCTTACACCATATGCGTTTGGGAAACCTAGCCATTGTCCTTCTAATACGTGAGGGGCCGTGTTTTTTCAATTACCATTTTCATTTCTTTTTAATTATTCTTCCAGGAGTAGGCTATAGGAAACCAAAAAATCTAAAAGAATTATTAAAAATAAATGAAAACAGTAAATGAAAAAACACAGCCCCCTCACGTTAAGGCTCAATGACATCATAGTCTGGATTGTCAGTGGTGGGGTGACCACCGAACTACAACATGACGTCACCAGCCGCGGTGAAGAGCAAACCACCGCCACCGCCCCAGCCCTTCTCTGTTTTTACTCACCACCGCTCAACGTTATTTCAACTCCGGTGGTCACCTCACCTGAAAATCCAGACTATGAATGAGCCTTTACTTACCATCAGTCAGTCACCAGAAAAAAAGGACGTAAATGAAAAAACTCAGCCCCCTCACGTATTAGAAAGACAATATCGGTCACCAGAAAAAAAGGACGCGTTTTCGTTGAATCTATCATGGTTAAAATGGAGTTTGAAGTTACAATGGGTTTGTATAGGAAGGGGGTGGGGCAGCTAAAATTAATATCAAATATGTAAATACTGAATCGAGCAACTTAAAAACTGTGGTGTTCACATAAGCCTGAGTAGACGATAAAATGACCAAAGGTTTTTTTAAAGTGAAATATCCCTTTTATCCCAGACAGTACAGGCCATAGCTGAATGGGTAGATACAAGCCGCCTGGGAAACAGGTCCCCAGTTCTCGCCCCGGTTTATGTGTCTATATGTCCCTGAGCAAAACACTGATACTTAGGACGGCTTAAATGCAGAAGACACATTTCATGCCGGTCACGTGAATTCACATTATCATGTGTCTGCGCTCAGGGCCCTGTGATTGACAGATGCTGGTTTCACTGGGCCAAGACCGGTCTGCAAAAGATGCATGATAATGTGAATTCACATGAGCGGACAGGATAGTTTACCATTTCATATGAGCAAATATACAGTGATTAGTATCCGTTAAATAAAATTAAAAGCATGCCAAGCACTACTTCTAGGGACATGGAGGGAGGCTAAAAACAAATTTATGATTATATGTCCGTGCTTGTGTCCGTCCGTGTACAGCTAATCTCCAGCACCGTTAACCCGGCCGTTGCCAAATTTTGCACACACTCCCTGGATGCCAACGATGAACCGCTGCCCCAAACCTTCCAGAACGGCCTGTTACAGCGCCAACAGGATGCAGACTTTTGAAAAACATTACTACAGATTCTGTCCAAAAATCCCGCAAATCGTTACACACTCTCTCTATAGTCATGTGTTCAAGCCGGATGTCCGATATTTCATATTCCATTCTAATTGGGTAACATTGGCTTTCAAAGTTTTCAGGATTGGCCCGTTTTGAACCTACTGTACATCTCCAAAGACTTATCATCAACATGCCAAAACAGTTTGGCCAATAATTGCACAAACTTGGGGTCGTCACTGATAAACTCCATCCCAGCCCCCTCCCTCCCGACCCCCAATATAAATTGACTGCTACAATAACCTTAATAATAGAGACAATACACCATAAATAAATACTGAAACCACATTATGAAATGTATATGCATGTACTATGTGTAGGCCTACTATGTAAACTCTTCATTTCCATTTTCCAGCCATTCAGCAAAAAAAATAAAAATAAAGGTTTTATTTTTTGTCTATAATTTGGCGACCCCCCGAGGGGTCGCGACCCACGGGTTGAGAACCCCTGGCCTAGAGGACTAGCTTGCACATTGATGATAGACTCAGCTTGCTATTGCATAGCAGCTGGGGAAAAAAGGGAAACAAACAGAAAATGTAGCTGCCAATTAGTCTAAATCAGCAGACACGTTTAACTCCATTATTGCTTGCTAGGTGGTAGCATAAGCACACCTAACCTGTGCCACCCATCCGCTCTCACTCTACGATCCTTGTTTCATTTCCTAATGTGCCATTGGTCTTGTTTTGGAAACTAAGTATTTAATAACTTTGTTTTTCTTGCCTTGATCTCCTACCCCCCCTTCTTCCCTTTCTTTGGGTCTTGGAAGAAATAACACAATGGGAACTATGCACAAAAACTTCAACTTCAACTTCACATCAACAAATTTCATCCAACTTTTTACTTGTAAAACCGTGATGTGACAAAAAAGATGATTCTATGACCAAATCGTTTTAATATCAATTAATAGTTGTTGGTTTACACTAAAGCCAAAGAACCAGGGTGCAGGGCAACAGATTAAATGTCGGAATGTGTGTGTTTTCATTCCTTGGAGCCACATGGCTGCGACGTGGCTAGCCAGGGGTAGGGACAAGCCACCAGGGGCCCCAACAGCTGGCCTTGAATGAGCCTTACCAGGAGGCGCCTACTGTGCTTGTGTTTGTGAAGTGCATACACACCTAACCCCCCCCCCCCCCCCCCCCCCCCCATCTTCAGGACCCATGGGGATCATAGGGGGAGATTTGGTGTCTAGACTGTACAGATTCCACGGGTTCCAGCCAAGAGAGAGAGAAGTGGGCTGACTGACTCCATACATGCTGAATGCAGCTGCTGCAAGAGGAGCTCACACAGAATGCTGAATATACCAGGAAGTGGGGATGATGTCATACAAGACTAAAATAGAGGAGGGGTCAGGCAATCTGGCCACACCCCAAAATCTCCCCTTTTCTAACCTACATAAATTACAAATAAATATAAATAAGGGTAAAGTCAATGTCATATACAGTACAGTACTATAACCATGATAATTTACAGTTCTTGTAAATGTATAAAGGTCTGTGAATAAGATATATATGACCCCTTAGTTGTGTGACTAATTCTCAGTCTGACCCCCACTCTAGATATACCTAACACAACACAGACCCCCACCCCAACACATTTTTTACTGGAAACCACAGGGGCTGGCCTACAATACAAAAGTAAGGCGGTGTAACTGCAAGGAGAGGGGGTCCACTGATAAAACTTTAATGTCAATTACAGTGGAGATTATTAAGCATACTCATGCTCAACTGGTTTAAGTTTTTTTGGGGGGCAAAAAAAAAGGAACAGTATGTGTTTGTGCCATGTTTTACTCTAGAATCAAACATGACAACATTTCCCCTTAAGGCTAGTTGTTACTGACCACCCCAAAATCTCACTTTTCCAGCTGGAAACTTGTGTTGCAAAGTCATACCTCATCTCTGCCTTTCATTTTCTTGTCTCTCTACTACACTCTCCTGTGCAAATAAAGAAAACTAAATAAAGCCAAAGACACTTAAAAAGAAAAACGTCAAATAGCCTTTTTCACTATTGCTTTTAAAAGAAAATTAATTTGAACAAATTCTGTTAATTAATAGATAATGGGGAATATTATCCTCAGATCTGAATGCATTTCCTCAGTACATTCTGTTTGCCCGATGACACACATCCGTTTACAGAGGTGCCATGGAGCTATATTTTGTAGATCACAAAAGCATATTGCGATCATAACTGACACTGCACTTCTATATGACGGCTCATTTCAATCCGGCCCCTGGAAACAGTATAGCAGGTTTAAGTGCCTCCATCCTCCACCCCTGAGATTGTGGGTTTTCGTCCCATTTACCCTGGCAGTGTTTTTTCAACAAGGGCAGGAGCACAATGAGCATCACCGATTCATTAGATACATTTACACAGCACTTCCATATCCTGGACGCAGCAACAACAAAAAAAGGCACACAGAACAGGAATACAGCACCATCCTAGTTCCCAGTCAGAAAACGAAACCTACAGCAGATACAGAACACAGGAATCAACAGGGGATGTTGCAGCAGTGGTGACTAGACTTGACAGTGGATTGCGAACACACTCTCAAGTGTTTCCCCATAGACATTAGTGGCCAATGGCCACCCACTAATCGAGAAGAGCTGCCCACTAACGTTTCCCTCATTCCCTTGGCTTCAACGATGTCAACTTTTAGCAAAGCAAACAGCTAATACCACCAATACCATGCCAAAAATGATAATCGATGGATGAAGTTGAACTCTTTTCCACATTATCAGCAACTCGTGGCAATGTCACCATGTTGCTGACTGAGTCAGTATAGCTCAGCTACTGTACCATCGGAATGAATGACTGCACTGCAGGCCACTTTATCACTTGACTGCCAGTGTGAGTGCGACATTTAGAAGAACCTTGAGGAGTAAGTGATATTTTTTGTATTTTGTTAAAAAGGTTAAAGAAGCACTATATTCTGATAGTAATGATTGCTATATAATCTTGTATAACATAACTATTATAACACTGCAATCAGTGATGCAAATAGCCTGCATCCTTGGACACTTAGACAGTGATGTAAATTAATTTCAATGTAATGGGTCCCGGGACCCAGGGGTGGTCTTTAGATGGGTCCCAGGGACATAATGAGTCCTACTACAACAACGTTAGAGTACAGTATTGCATCCCAGGACTCCTGGAGGGAGACATAATTGTGTCCTCTCTCAATTTTTGTGAGTCTAAGGACGCAGGACACAGGCTATTTGCATCACTGCTTAGACTCACTAAATTGAGAAAGAAAGCAATCATGTCACCCTCAGGGTCCTGGGATGTAGTACTGTACTCTTACGTCGTTGAAGTAGAACTCAGAAAATGTCCCTGGGACCCATCTAAAAGACCTGAGTCCCATTACATTGAAAACCTATTTACAGACTCCTGTTACTGAACAATGTGAACATACACTAGAGCAGTGGTTCTCAACCTTTTTATACCAAGTACCACCTCAGAAAATATCTGGCCCTCCAAGTACCACCAAAATAACTGTTAACAATACACTGGAGCGTAGATGTATGCATGTATGCATGCAGTGGTAACAACGATGAGCCCTGACAATCTATCTTTCAAAGTTAGTAAGCTGACGAGTCAGCAGTAGGTTGGGCGCTCTGCTCGCGCACAAGTAGGCCATTCATGGCCAACATGTGCAATGTTCAAGTTGGCAGCTCGATAGAGTGCATTTCTATTTTTTGTCCCATTCCTAAACCAATAATGCTGCTTTGACGAAAGCCTGTCTAAGCAGCACAACTGATGATATTTCTAATGTTATTAATCAGTCCTCAGATCTTCTATTAATGGCGTGTGCTGTCACACTCATTTCAACACAGCTGGAGAGCATATTTCAACTAATTGCTTGGTCAGAAGAACTACTTAAATAAATATTTCATTCCACTCTTCCATTCCATTCTTTTTTCACGACTCCTCTGTGTACCACCAGAGGGGGGATCAAGGAAGTACCAAATGTTGAGAATCACTGGACTAGAGTAGTATATTCAGACAGTCTGCCTGTCTCTCCAGATCTTTAATAAAACAGAAGAACAACATTTCAGGTAGGTGACAAAAAGCCAGTCATTTGTATAGTGTTCCAGTTCCAAATGTTCTCCTCGTTTCTGTTTAATAAAGAGTTACAGAGAGATTGAGACTGAACAAACACACACACAATATTGAGCTATTCAACACTCATTTTATTTTTAACCAAAGAACCGTACCAAGAGATTTTTAGACATTCTTAGCATGAAGGAGAAAAACAATGTGCATCCACATTGGTTAACCACGTTATGTCTTATAATGAAACCTTCAACAGTGGTAATTCTGCAGGCCTTGTGGCTATCAAAAATATTGCACAATGCAGTTGTAATCAATTAATCAATTAATTCACCGCTTTGTTTTGCAAGGATAACAGACAGACACTGGCCATTTTAAGCATGTTTGGAGTTAAATAGTAAATACCCAATGAGAAATGAACAAGCTACATCACAGTGACTACCAGAGCACACTGAGAAGTAGTAAATGAGAATTGGCCTCGGGCTGTGATTTGTAATGAACAAAAGGGACATTATAAACAACCAAATGGGCAAAAAACAGGCTCCCCTGTACTAGATATGCATGATTATTGAATATAAATTACCCCCCCCCCCCCCCCTTGCAAATAACTCTGCTTCCAATGTGCTCAGACAGATCTCTCCAAAACGCTGTGCAAGATAGCCAATGACAGCATACCTCCACACTGTACTGTACTCGACAGTGCCGAGAATGGAGACAGGTCTTTGCTTGCCCTACACCGTCTCACTCGCTCTCCCAGGTGGCTGCACGCAGAGACCTGAACATGGCTGGTGAGAGGTAGCGTGGTGCTGGCTAACCTTGTACAATTGGTACAAATGTTCAACTAGGCTCACCAGGAAGAACAACAATACTGCAATGTAAAAGTATGTGCTGACATTACCCTCCACATGCACTGAGTCACATCCCTCTCATAACCTATTCCTCTCCTCACCAAATGCAGAGGAGATGGTGGCGATGAAGGGGCCACAACCTTTTATTCTGTTTTTCTGACCTGGGAAGGTCTTTTTCCCCCCCGGTATATTGTGCAAGAAGATCCATGAGTGGAATGCATCCCTGGCTGCCACGGCATTCAGGACTCATTTGGTAATGTCATCAGCTTTTAACTCAATGGCGTGCATCCAATTCATGAATGGCAATCACCTTAAAAAATCTAACTATTAAAATCAGTCTCAATTAACAGATTTCCCTACATAGTTTCTGATGAATAGTACTACACATGAAAGCATGACCAGTCTAGATTAGCTTGGACAAATACCTTCCATTGACATTGTACTATGCCTCACTAATGCTTTATTTTATATCCTACCTTTCCTCATTCTGCCTGGCAGATTATGATTATCTGGCCATAATCAGTCTGGGGTTAGAAAGAAACTCTCCATGAGCCTATATACTTGGCATTGGCAGAACCACAGAGCATTCCAGATAGGATGTAGGAGATCCCAAAGACCCTGGTTAATGCCTTAATTCTGACACAAAAGGAAGCATTTATTGACATAAACTATGATGTCTTGTGTGTTGGCTTATGTCATCTTCCTTTAACATACAGGTGTGTTTTATTGTAATATGAAAATAAACAGACAAGATTTGTAAGAACGTCTTCTGGTATGTGAAAACAACTGCATGCACGTAACAAAAAGAAAAAGGTGATCAAGCAAATTATCACACCCCTCTTGAAGCAACTGAAGTATGTCAATTTGTCATTTTGTCTTTATATCAGTTTTATTGGTCCATTAGATATTCCTGTTCTTTCCTTGAGCTTCCTAGGTAGTGGGTACTGTGCTTAAAAATGTAATTTGTCTGTCCTAAATGTGTTGGTACTGGCAGAGTTTAACACTATTTGCCTCTTCTATTGGCCAGTTAACACTTGTAAAGGAGACATCAATGTGTTATTTTACTGGTTAAATGAAGGTGAAATTACTTTAGACTGGATTTCCATGGTAGAAGTCATTTTCTCTTACCGTGAACAGCGAAAACATTACAGTGCTGGGCCCCATGGCGCGATGACTCTCTTCTCCCACCCTTGATGAAGGCCGGCAGACTGGGTCTCCTCTGGTCCCCGACAAACTTCCCCGGCTGCTGCCCCATAAGGGCAGGGTGCCAGGCCGCAGCCGGGACTTCTCCAAGCTGGACTCACTCCCTCGCCGTCCGAAAGTCAGCACAGCAGTCAGGTAGTGAGAAAGTGGAGAGAAAATTGGAGTCCCTTCCGCCAGCTCAGTTTGGCTTCCCCTGGATAGCAGGTTTTGGCGAGGAACACTGCAGGTCCTTTTATATATCTCAGTTTATCATGCTTTGAATGGCACCCAAGGGTTTCAGAGTTCAAATAAAAGTGATTTGCATTAATATGAGGGGGTAAAATACTTCAGATACACTGATGATGATGATGGTGGTGGTGGTGATGATCTAAGGGCAGATTGTAGTCTTTTGACAGAGAAAAACACATTCACGCCGCTCAAAAATGCAAGAATAAGCATAATGTAAGTCTACTCGACTGCACCAAAATGAATTTGCAATGTTCTTTCTAGAGATTAGTTAACACTATGGCACAACAGTAAACTATATCCAAGAGGACCAGAGGTTTATCTAAGATATACATTATCTAGGGATCAATTAGCTCCTATAGTAAAGTGTATAATGTATCTTAAGGCAATGATGGACCAGTAAATGATACATTTAGTGTGTAGGCATTCAACATTTTTTGAAACAAAGTTGTTTACACTATCACTATTCTACAGAGTAGTAGATAATATGTCAATGTGAGACATTCATTACTCTGTTAAACATTTCAGCTTCTTTTTGGATATTGGAATGTGAAGCCACTTCGATTCACCATGAAGACCAGCAATCTGACAAGCTAACAGGTCAAACAAGTCTTGTGTGTCACAGCAGGCCATAGATGCAAACACCATTGCGTCCCAAGTTGACAGGCAACATAGAGGTGTTGGTTTTAAAGCTTTTAACTATGAAAAGCAAACTGATTACTGGCTTTAAAGCTTTTAACCATGAAAATCACAAAAAACTATTCAGTCATAACGTTGATGCCAATATAATATTTGGTGCAAAGAAGACACTTCCCCATCCCATGGCAAAAGAAGGCACTGTCAAGTCAAACACATGAAACCATCCTATTTAGCCGATGAACTGAAAATGACAAAGTTCTACAGGACAGAGGATTGCTCCAAAATAAACTATATATTTACACTAACGAGCGAAAGTGTGAAAAGGCAGCATAATTAAGGCCAAAGAAGAAAGTCTACACTGCTGTCTGGTCAAGTTAGCACCCCAAAGCTAAGGTTGGAAGAGATAGCTACGAAGGCTAACTTCTTTAGCAGCGCGAGACGCTTGAAACACACACACACATCAACAGTTGGCTCGCGCTGATAACACGCCGGCGATAACTTACGTCGGCCACAGTCAGTCAGTCAGTGGACCTTTAATGTTTACAGCCCGAAACATTAACCGTGAAACTAACTAACTAACGCTTTTTGTCAATGTGTCCCATCCATCATCATCCAACCCCTGCCTAGTGGGCTTTCAATTAAAAGTTTCCAAACTTCCGTGTCTGTCTTGCAGTCAAGAGTTTCTCTCTCTCTCGTGCATCGAGAGGCACTTTAATCCAGACGCAGAGATTCGAGGCAGCAGCAGCAGGTCACAGACAGTGGTGTTGTTGTCAGATCGTTTCTGCAGAGAAGAAACACACTCCGGTCGCGATCATCAATCAAACACGCTAAACTCTTCGTTCGCTGCACACTCTCGGCTCAGCGGCGTGTCTGTTCAGTGTTCCCCAGTGAAAATATGAGCAATAGTAAACTTTGTCCGAATAGTTGTCGCTAAGGGCGCCATATTTCTACTGCAAGGTGGTTTACTGAAATATGTGGGTGTGGCTACGTTCGACGTCAGCGAACGTGCGTGGGCTAGTACTGAGGAGACGCCCACTCTACCTTCTTCCACAAGCCACAAGGCTGGTGGGTTGGTGTCAGAGGTCAAGGTGTCCATGATACTGTAGCACTAGCATTGTCCAAACCCCAATTATTGAAATCCACTACACCGAATAGACTTTCTTGGACCAGGAAAATTAGCAATCCATGCTGCATTGATGATGCGTGTATAAAGCCAGACAGTCAGTATACAGGTTTTGTTAGGACACTGATAACATACATAATACATTACAGGTCAATACAAAAAGTTATCTAGGAGTGAGGATCTGTGGTATTATCAATGCTTCTCAACTTTTCAAGAACCTCCAGTTTGATGCACTAGCCATTTGATCAGGGACGTGTTGGGGCCACTAATTCAGCCTGTACTGGGAAATGGAGTTAGAGAGGCCACGCGCCTCCAGCGGTGCGGACCAAAATATTAACCGGTGAACGGTGGCAGTGATTTGGCCTTAAAGATTAAGTGTACAGTGATGGGGTCAGACGAAAGACAGCGAGATCGACATGGTCGGTCGATCTTGCTCCTCCTGGGTCAGACTGTGTACAAATGTAACCATCTGGACCTGTAATGGTCTACTTGGTTTCCAAACTTATGTGTCTGTCTTGCAGTCAAGAGTTTCTCTACTTGGTTACCTCTTGTAACTCTTGGGACCCATAATTTGGTTCACACTATCAATTATTTAGCCAGAGATCCCCTGGAACCCGATTCAAGGGGCCCTGGGAGTCCCCAGACCCCATGTTGAGAACCTGTACTACTCAAATGAAGTAGTAGTGCAGTGACCAATATTAGCATTAATTTGTTTAAAAAAAATCACACGAGTGTGAAGTGAGGGCCGGTCTTATCATCTCATACTGGCCAATCAAAATACCTGTTGCCACAAATTTACGTCATACGACATTTGACCTAATTTCTCCTTTAAATGTCGAAGGCAAATATGAGACGTGTGGGGACAAGATGACGTAAATATTCCCTTCATTGTCAATGGCATTTAATGTTTGGTGTTGTGGACATTTTGTGGGGACAAAAATAAATTGGTTGTTTGCAAAATAACATGAATCAAATATGACTTTGGAGTATGTGCTTTATATTACTAACATAATAATTACACAAGGCAAATATCTCAAATTGTAGTAAACAACAGACATACAATGGTTATTGTACATTATGTCAACAAACGTGACATGACCGTTTTTTTTTTATTCCACTCAACCCTTCTCCATACAAAACCTTATCAACAACACTTGTATGTATACTTGTAGAAAATATTCACCAACAAACAATAGGAACAGTTGCTTTAGTGGCTATTAAATGCCACATCATTCTGATACTGTAAATCAAACTATGATAACAAATGTGACCCGGGACTGGAGACATATGGACTTTTCCTGGTCAAGCTGCCAATTATACTGCATCAAAACAGAGATGATAAAATCCAATGTCAGTTGCTGGGCTGGTGCTCAATCCGAGTTATCTTGGTTCTAGACTTGGAATGCAGGACAGGCATATTTTGTCTTGTAACAAGACAGACGGGATGGGGTTTCATTTCACTGTCCCTATCCCTCCTGTTCTATCAGCTTCTGTTGTGTCATCATCACAATCTCCTCCATAACCTCTGGTTTTAAAATGTCTTTCACCTATAAAGAGAGCATGATTACAAATAATTCAGCGTGGCTTTATGATGGTTAATTAATTGATTAATCAGAATGCTGTGAATCGCCACAAAAGCATATTGTGTAGGAATAGTGCATGTTATGTACATCTTGCACACACCAAGACTTCAGTTTATTTCATTTTTGAACAGGGACAAACGTTTCGGCTATCCAGCCTTACCATCATAATGCGTGATTGATTTGAATAGGCTTTGTATGTAATACATATTTGCACACTGTTTGAGCAAACACGCCATGTAGCCTAGATTAACTAATTTAGTTTAGTTTGATCTCAAGGTGCACTTCCACATTCCACATTCTAAGTATCATAGCCTAGTGAGGTTATAGGCTGTAGTGTAAATAGCTTCAATGTCAAGACAGCTGTTGCCTCACACAAATTAGTTAAAGTATCTTTAAGTAACAACTAAATATTTACACAAGCCTTTAGGCAGCAGTAATATCAACTGCATCCTCCCCAATGTGCTTTGCGAGATAGATTACAGTACATCCATTGGATATTTAATCCTACCTAAATATTCAAGAAATAATTGATCTCTCTGTTTATTCCTTCAGTTTTTTTTTTTTTACTGAATTGCATTACATTATTTTAATGCAAGTATGCAACTATACATAACTAAAAATACATTGCATGGATGCACCTGGGACGTATCCTCAGTGAGTGATGTATCCTGAGGTCAACAGGGTTACGGGGCTACCAGTTACATCATACCCCTCACTCAGGCGACCCAGCCTAGGCTCTGTGGGTTGACTCCAGTCCGGGCCGCTCCTACGTCTCACCAGGTCCACTCCTGCTCTCACCAGGCCCAGGACCTGCACGCTGCACCAGACTCCCAGCACCAGGCACTTCATTCAAGAGTGGTGGATTATAATGGCCCTCCTAAAGGCCTCAACAAAGTTTGTTGGGCTTCCTCCTCACGGAGGACACAGGCTGGGGCGCTAACCCATACTGCTCACCCAGGTGCCGTCTACATTCCGGCTGTCACCAGACTATACCCGGTTGTCACATAGTCTATTCCTATGAGAAACTATAACTAAAAATACATCGCATGGATGATGCACCTGGGACGTATCCTCAGTGATGTATCCTGAGGTCAACAGGGTTTCGGGTCTACCAACATCATACCCCTCACTCAGGCGACCCAGCCGGGGTTGATCAAATCCCGACTTACATCCCAGTAGCTACCCTCGATCAGTCCATCAGGGAATGACCACACAATCCGTTGCTCCGGAACTACTCTGCCGGGACTGGGAGAACCAGATTCTGGCACGTGGAAGGACTAGGCTCTGTGGGTTGACTCCTGTCAACATTACTTTATGTCTATATACCATAAATAGCCATGGTGCAACATCATTTAGTAACTCACTTGCTACAAAATATCTAAATGAGTAGCTACCAAGCCTTCAGTTACCCATCCCTGGTGGCTCAACCAGACAGTATGCATACTCTAGGAAAGATCGAATCATGGAAAAATGGGACCACAATCTGTTAAAAACTTGCAGCACTTGTAATGTATTGCTATTTACCATCTCTTTCCAGTCTTTAGCTTGCCTTTCAGCGACAAGAAAACTGCATATTGAAAATGTTTGATATAAACCTGGAATCTCATGATCACCTATACCGGTATATAATTAATTATCTAATAATCTCAACCAGTGTCTTACCTGGTGGTGAAGAGAAGACTCATAGCAGTAGAAAACACTGGTGTCGTATACTTGGACTTTGTGTGCAGACAAGGCCAGTAAGCAGTTCCTCAACCGTGAGATCACTTCTCGATCTGACAGAGATACAGGCTGAAAGAACAAGGAGAATTAAAGTATGTGCGTGCGTGTGTTCCTAATGAGCATTATTTACAGTGCAGCTAAAGTAATAATTCAACCTTTCAGACGAGCATCGATTAACGCAGACGTTGTCGCCTGGATCAACGACAGGTCTGCTCCAGGCCTGCTCAATAGGGGCGCGACAACGCAAGCGCGACAATTTCACGGGACCACGCCAGCGTAAATACGCTTGCATTGTTGCCCCTCGACTTCTCATACATGAACCACATGACCAGGCTGTTTTCTGTCCCCTCAACGTAACTCTGCCTTACTATGGCTCTGCCTGATTTACTATCATCCCTGATGATGTCACGTGATGTCACGAGACCTGGGCACCATTAACGGGGATTTTGAGTGATACACTGACTGACTGACGGGAAATGCATGATTCCATAGTTAATTGCGACCTTCGGTTAGATTGCGACCTTTGGTTGCAATCAAGTTTAGCCCTCACCTCCAGGCTAGTGTAGAAACCCCCAGCCTCCTCGTCCTGTTGTGATGGGGTTGGGTACAGCCACACAAAGCCATTGTTTCCCAGAATTATGGATGCTCCACAAGGAAGGTTGTGGAAATGGGTTTTTTGCCTCTTGATCAGGGAAGGAGAGATCTGCACCAACACTCCTTGACCTAGCTAGTGACAGATACATTAAAAGAGGATAAGATTAGATAATGTAGTTTGTCATCAACCTTGTGTGAACAGGGTAATGCAAAGCTGTTTATCTAGTGACATTATTTTGCATGTAAATCCCTTCGTTTTCTGTATTTTGTCATTTGTACTGGTGTTGGTGCCATGATCATATGCATGCACAGAACCACACACATTGCCAACTTGTATTTCATGGCTGTCAAGTTTGAACAGGCACTATACCAGGCATATTTACAAAATAAATAAATGATCGATATACAGTCAGACCAAATGTTTTCTCCCAGTTCTTGAATATCAAATAACAAGAAATTACAATAATTATTACAAAAATACGACTAGATTATACTGAATAGCTCAATTGTCATATAGTGAAAAGTGAACAGAAATGTGTTCATTCATTGTATTGCTTCACTTGTAATTGATACAAGATGACAAAGTGTTTGCTATAACTTACCTTTCCATACTTTAAACTGCGAGTGTGAAGCAATAGGGCTCCATCTGAATAGACAGACTGTACCTCTGCCTAAAAGAGCCAGACAAAAGGTTGAATCAAAATGATAGCCCATTAAAGTCAAGAGTCAGGAAAGATCATTGTAAATTGTAAACATGCGAGTACACTTATGAGATCTCCTTCCTGGAGGTACTCCCTCATAGTCAGTTCATCTTCTGCTGATCTTCTCCTCTTAAAAAAAAGAAAAATAAATTTAGACAATTGATTGCAAAACAAGTTCACCAAATTGGTACTATAAACTTTTGATTAAAGAATATTAACAAGAATAGATTCTTATTTACATCAATAACTTATACAAACCCACAACGCATCATGATGCGACGAGTTGTAAGCTTGCAAATCGGCAATTTTCACTATTATAAATGTATATTTATTTTTACTCTCACAATGTATGCAATTATGACATCCAAAAAATAGTGACTCCATAGTTGGTGTGGTTAAGGTTAAGGGTGCAGTTAAAGGGGACACAATGCCAGCAAGGATAAGTACAGTTACCAACACACTGGGCCAGAGCTACTATATCAAAACAATGTAGCACAGAGAGTACTTCTCCTGATGAATCGTAATTTCAATTTGCAAGAGTTGTGCACATATAGCAACTCACCAGTTCTCCTCCAGGCAGATTAACTGAAGATAGCAGGAGAACTGAGTCCAGTCGGGAGTTGATCTCCACCTTCCAACGTTTCTGCTGCACCTACAAACATCACAAGAATAAACTTAATAATATAAATTGAAACACAAATTTAAATACAATCTAATAATTGTATGCCTCCGCCGGCAGTCGTTTTTTCCCCCAACCATATGAATGCCTTGAGGAAATTTCCTGACATTTAGCACAAACATCAAGAATGAACTCATTAGAAGGGGTCAAAGATTAGGCGCTCGGGTGGCACAGTGGTAAAGTACCTGCCCAGTGCCCACCACCGCAGAGTCAGTAGTTCGAAACCACCGCTTGACCGTGGTGCATCAGACTTTGTCGAGCGTCTATATACTCACACAATTGGCATGGCACGTGTTCGGGGAGGGAAGCCGAGCCGAGCCAGGCCGGGAAGCTAGGTTGGGTTGGGCAGGGCCAGGGTGATATTTGTCAATGCATGTATTCCTACAGGCTGGTGGTGCCAACTGCCAAGTTCCTCACAGGCAGGTGAGCCAGTAGGATAAAAGAGCAGTGACAAACTGACAACCTTTGGCGATGACGCCCATTTGGTTCTGAACTATTTAAGGGTTTCAAAGCCATAGCCATACCCATGTAACTTGAGAAAGCCCGGACGGGCGAAACATTGCATGATACTATATCAGTCTTCACAGACACGGATGCTTTTTACTTTTCTTCCACACAATCACCTTCCCTGGTGTAACCATGTGCTGAAATTATTCCTTGAATTTATAATGAAATTAAAATCAAATGATGATCCTACCTCAGTGATTCGGCCAACAACCACATCTCCAACTTCTCCATAGTACCTGCAACAAAAAAACAGTGAAATGTGGCAAAACAATCATACTTACATAATTTATTATTTATTAGTGTTCGAGTTTGAAAGCACTCCTTGGAAATCACTCAATGCCACGGTCTTGCGTACATGTACCACCCGTTTCAAAATTGCACGTAATGCAGGACGTTGTGATATTGAAAAAACGAGTGCTACCAAACTCCAACATGAAAAGAATCACCTGCAGTGAACGGAATTTATTGAAAGTAGCTCATAATAACATGTTAATGGTGGTGATTTTTATTAAACAAAACTTGACGGATACAAATATATGGGTATGGCGGATAATCCAAGCTTTCCTTACAGCTGTAATCTTGCACAGTTTAACGATGTTTATAGCAGAGTTGCTTGCAGCTAAAGTTGAATCATTTAGATAATGATCTACCATGCTTGCATGTTCCAATCATGCATACTTGACATTATTTCTAACCACGTTTAAAATTATACATTTACGCTTTGGTTTTGTAGAGCTATAGTGTAGATTTTTGTCCCAACACAAACATTAAATGCCATTGACAATGAATGGAGAATTTACGTCATTATGTACATATCTGATTCTGAGCAAATAGGCTATTTTTGTCCTACACAAACATTAATTTCCCATTAACAATGAAGCAATAGAAGTTGATAAGAGCGCCCCTCACTTCACACAGGTGTGATTTTTTATTTCTACATTTTTGAAAAATATACATCGAGGTGCCCACTCGACCTGTCCTGTATAACCTAGGCTACTACACAGTCAGTATAGTAGTAGACTCACAATCTATAGCAGTTCAACTTTGGCTGTCCTTTACTTACCTTGTTTTAAGAGGTCTGACACAGATTAGTTTGTCTACTCTTTGCACCTCTCCAGCAACAGATGCTGTCAGATTCTCATCATCCATGTAAGTGCCATGACCCCTGGACATAAAGCATAATAAAAATAATATGACATGAGTAATGAAACGTTACACATAAGGTTATAGTTTATTAAAGCCCACAGTACTTTCGGACACACATATACTACAACCAACTGCTGTCTGTACAAAAACATTCTAGGGCCCGGCTAGCAGAATGGGTACATTTCAAACGAAAGCACAAGTCAATACAAAAACTGCTACGAGGATAAAACCAGGAAAAGCACCAAGACTTGTTTACATCAGGGTCCTCCATTTTCAATTCATCAGAACATTTAAGACGTACAAATCACCATCTGCTCCTTGATCTTACGATTCTTACCTCATAAAACCTGCGTCCGAAGTGATCACATCACCGGGGACCACCAGATCCTTTCGATCTAGAGAGGATTTTGACAGTGAAACTTGTTTCCGAATAACTGGTAATCTCATGTCAGCAGCCATGCTTGTTGCACATCAGACTTCAGCGTCTGTGTTGGCGCCTTAAAGTGACGTCATCACACACTTTTTTTCTTTCTTTAATTTCCCCCTTTTATTTCAGAATGCATTTTGTTGTTATTATTATTATTATTATTATTATTATTATTATTATTATTATTACATATATTTAAAATACCATACATTTGTCAAATAAGGTTGAGGCATAGACTGTAAAGGGTTGAGGCGGGGGAGACATTTTTCTTTTCATGTTCACATGGCGCCCTCCAGTGGTTGCATACTTCAAAACGTGCTTGCCTTCTCCAAACGGTACATAACAGTGAAATCAGGTCCAGGTATAGGAATGTCACATCCTTGTCACATCTAGAGAGTGGAACTCTTCAGGCAACATTAATGTAAATAGGGTAGGCCATATATAGGTACATAGCACAGACAGACCAATGATTTATAATTAAAATATATATATATCTTTTGTAAACTGTATATTATAAAAAAAAAGTGTTTTCTTTATTAAAATTAATTAATTAAAATCACAACTATAAAAAGAGATTTAGGTGAATACCCTGTAGCTGTGGACTAAAGCGGTGACCATAGATCACCCCCGCATAAGAATACAATAGGCTACACAGTGCAATTCCTGAAATTCTATTATCATAAATGAATAGCCTACCAAATATACCTATAGGCTGCATCCACATGAGCTGAACACTCGCCAAATGCAAGAGCCCCTGTAGGCCCATATAAGCTCATCCTCGATTCACAGTTGATATCCAAAATATTTAGTGTAGGCCTACTACCTGTGTGTCTCCTTACATAGAAATTAACTGTGAATAATCAAATAAACATGTTTTCCTTTCCAAATAGACAGTTGTTAATCTTATTTAAGTTTCAGTTTAGTTTATGTTATACTGGCTTCAGTTTTTCTTACTTCCTTACTTACTTAGGCTTTAAATTCCCTGAGAAACATAGGCCATTGATGAGGCTCCTTTTCGGTCTTGTGCCCTCCGCTGCAGTTGACAGCCTTTGCACCTTCATCTGCTGTTCTGTGGTTTTTCTCCAGGTGGCTTATCCTCTCTTCCTCTTGCCTTGTGGGTTTCATGTTAGTGAATGTTTTGTTATTGATTTGTTATGTCTTCACAGTGTATGTCCTACTCCTATCCATGTCCATTTTCTCCTCCTATGGTGTCTTGACTTGTGAGGTCCCCTAGGTTTGCATTGTATATGATGTTGTGCCAGTAGATTCCTAGATGTTGGAGGCAGCGGTGGAAGAATGTTTGTATTTTGTTGAGTATGTTGGTGGTTATCTTCCAGGTTTCTGAACTGTAGAGTAGGGTGGATTTGACAAATGAGTTGAAGATTTGCATTTGGTTTTGCGTGATATATCTTTTGCTTTTCAGATTTTGACTGCATCCTACAAAGCTGTCCACCATACTCATCCTCTCGCTTGCCCATAATGCTTATGGTAGTACTATTCACCTGACCCTATCCACACTTTTCCTGGGCTGTGTGTGCTCCAGTTCCTGTTGATTTCATTGGATATCATTGGTCATCTGACCAGTTTCATTGGCTTTCATTGGATCGTTACCAGTGGACTAAAGAGCCAGACCTGATAAAGAAAGAACCAAACCTAAAAGTCACCAAGCACAGACAAATACATTTGTCACGTTTTAAGCTATTTTAATATAAATGTTTATTTACATTTTACTTCTTTACTAAAGACATTTAGTTATAATTATTAATTCCATCACTTAATTGTATCAAATAAATCCATTAAAGACTAGGCCTAGTTGGTCCATCTGTTAAATCCATTAAAGATATAGCTGTAACTTATTCATTCTATCACTGAGGAAATCTCTTACATTTCACAGATTGCACAGTTATTCCCTGTTCAAATCCCAGGTCAGGACTTCCTCCTATAGCTATAGTTCAATGCTGGAGTATTTCAACTTCCCTTTTACTCCAACAGCACTGAATGAATGATATGGTGGTGTAGTCCTCTATGATCGGACTCTCATCACAGATATTTCATGTTCAAACTCCAGTCTAATACTTTTCAACTTTACCTAACTGAAGGCTAAAATACAAAAGAACAACAACTATGAGAGATGGTGTACTGGTCTGATGTTCAGGCTCTCAACACAGAGGTTCCATGTTCAAGTCCCAGATCTCCTAGTTCAATTCTGGAGAACTTTGAAATATATATATTTCTAATAAAGTGCACGAGCCAAGTATAAATTCAACATTGCACAAAGAAGTTAATATATATATATATATATATATATATATATATATATATATATATAATATAATACTTTTCTCTCTGCACAATTAGCCACACAACGCCTAAGTCAGACGCATGCCAAACACTCACTCAGCAGTGAAGTAGAAGTGACCTATTTGTATGTCTCTAAATGTTTTGATGAATTGAACAATGTGGACCCTGTTGTAAACAAGTGTAATGCTTAATTGGGTCGTCCACTCACAGTTAACAGTCTCTGTATTGAGTTTGTGCTTGAAATGTACTGTAATTCTACAAACTGTTAATAAATATTTCAATCAATCAATCTGTCACTCCCTCCATGAACGAGTCAGTCGTTTCTGTTTACTGATGATTTTATTGAGCTCTCACTCTCTCAATAGACCAACGTCAAAACTGATGAACACACAATGAATAAACAACGATCAGTACATGAACAAACTTAAGCACATAAACATAACGAACATGGCAATATAATGCATACATGAACACATGGATTTACCTCACTGGCTGCATAAGGGGAATGAAGGGAATGGAATGACAGGAAACCCATATGAACAACAACAAACGTCAAACTGTAACAAAAACAAATCGCATCAATTAAACTCATATACAAATCAAACATACACCTTAAATGTTGACAAAGAACGTGAAACATTGGTTCAGAAACAAACAAACAAACAAACCTTCACGGAGGCTTGACAAACAATGTTGTGAGCCATCGCTGGTTCAACACCAAATAAGGACATGGCACCGGACGTGACGTAATTCCAAATTACCTTTCCCAATATAATGTGAAATAAAACAAAATAATGACAGAAACATATTTCTGGCAGCCAAACAATCAATAAGTCTCAGCTCACTGACTCTAATTCAATGTCTTATGATTATGAATATAATCAAATGTAAATGTGTCTTATAAACCCATGGAGGTTGGGCACTTTGTGTGCAGAACACGAAAATAAAATAATCAATCAAAAATCAATCAACAATCAATCATAGCAAAAAGAGTTGAAAGTGAACAGTGCCAACGTTGTCCAGTTGAAAATGAACTACGCCGACACGCCATCCATACGACGTTGATACGCCGACCTCTCTCTGGACGGCGTATCAACGGCGTATCAACGTCCGCTCACGCTGTCGGACAGTTTTTGACTATTTTTGTGTTTTCAGACAGTTGAAAGTGAACTGAAAATGAACTACGCCGACACGCCGTACACACGACGTTGATACGCCGTCTCTCTGTTGGACAGCGTAGTAACGGCGTATGGACGTCCGCTCACGCCGGAAATATAAGATATTTCCTCAGTGATAGAATTAATAAGTTACAGCTATATTTTTAATGGATTTAACAGATGGAATTAATTATTACAACTAGGCCTAGTCTTTAGTGGATTTATTTGATACAATTAAGCGATGGAATTAATCATTATAACTAAATGTATAAAGCATTAAGCAATGTAGTTGCTTGTAGTCAGTGGCCTTAATGAACAGATTCATAAGACAAGTTATAATTATAAATTGACACATGTTCATGACTTTGTTCATATCAACTTTCAAGTATTTTTTTGTATTGTAATTTTGTATCGTTTTGTTTTTGAAGATTGTGTTTATTTGCCATATCTTTCCCTCAGCATCTGGCGCCATCTTGTGGATGTAAAGAGGCAGCCAATGAGACTAGTTCCATAAACAGTGAAAAACATCTTGTACTCTAGATGCTGACCCCATGCACTTTACACCAAACATTGAATCATTAGACCAGACAGGAAGCAGACCAGACATGCTAATTACTTCAATTAATAATGAAGCTTGAATGTTTGCACTGTCTCGGCTCTGTATTTAAGAAAAGTGACAACCTTGCCAAGGCTCTAAATACATCTGTCAACACGACTCTATTCAGGAATCCTGTGTCCTGCCACACATCTAGCAATTATGTGTGTTTTTTTCACTAGCACTTTTTAAGTGCCACTTTTTCAACAACAAAAACATCCGGTATGCTTTTGAATTAAACTGCATCAGGAAACATACAGATACTCAGAATGAATACCTGACAAAAAGATAGACAGACAGTCCCAAATCCCCATACAGGCAACAAGGGTGTTCCTATATTTGTCGGACACTGAAGACAATATCCAAGTTAAATTATTATAATTCTATGAGAAACACCACTGGTACTTACAGTGCACATTATCTAATAAATAATGAATAATTTAAAATGTTTTACTTATCAATCAATATTCTTTGGTCTAGAAGTTAGAGAGAGCGAAGCTATATCAAACATCATCATTTATTTAGACTATAAGAAAGCACAAATGTATTTACATTCACATTTACATTACACTTTTCAAATTAGACAATGCTCAAAAGTTCACATTATGTACAAGAATAAAGTGACAATTTAAGTTTACAGAGTGACATTTTGATATAGCAAAAACCATGTACACATATGGCCAACATTGACCTGACCCTCTCTGCCTATGGTACAAATAAATCACTTTGTTTTGTTTGAAAGTACAATTTGCCTGAGTTTGTGGGAATGAGATATAAAATAAATGTAATGCAAACAGTAGAAGTAGCTGTGTTGTCTTACATAGTTACATGAGATATTTGCTCACATTTAAAATGTCCTGTAATAAGGAGATGTGATACTTCATAATAATATAGAGAAAGAAACAGGACAAATTACTTAAAAAATAAAACATTGTTGACATTTCTTTTTGTATTTTGGGTTCCAAAATATAGACAATCATTAAGCTGTTGTTCCGTTTGAACTATAATCACATAAAAGCCAAACGTATAATTTCAATGAAAAATAATAATAAGGCAACCAATTGAAATGTCTTCGACAAATGCAGTACTATTACATACACCCATTTATTTGATGCAGGGGTCTTCCCTCACAACCTGACTCTTGAGTTCTCCACTATTACCCTATACGCTAAAGTGCAATGTTGTTTTGCATGACTGTCTCTTATGCCTCTTCCCAGTATAATCATAGCACCATGGTGGGGATGTGGTGTACCATGGGCATCTGGTGCTGATGGGGTATGCTTGTCATTTGTGTAGAAGGAGGAGACACTTGGGAGGCCGCGTCAGCGGCCGCTGCTACTGGCTTGTGCCTGGCACTCTTCTGGTGTGCCCGCAGGCCAGCCAGCTGCGAATAGGCACTCTGGCAAACGTGGCACTTGTACGGTCGTTCGCCGGTGTGCAAGCGCACATGGTTTCGCAGAGTGGACGACTGGCTAAAACGGCGATTGCAGAAGCGGCAGACGAATGGCTTGTCCAGGGTATGAATGCGCATGTGGGAGCGCAAGTTGCTGCGTGAGTTGAACCCTCTGTGGCAGATAACACAGCGCATTCGGCAGCTGGCGGCCGAGGAGGAGGAGGGCGAGCACGAAGAGGAGCCATCACACGGATGGGATTCATCTGTAAAAGTACATAAAAACAGGAAAATGTGTCACAGAAGAAGATTGCAGTAAACATGTTGGTAGACAGAACTGATACTTGATTACTTGAGTACTAAAGGCCTATAGAAATCAGCTAAAGCCATAGAAGTCCCATATTATTCATTAAACATTCCTAAAGAGATAATGACCATCATAATGATCTTCTCTCATATAACCTGCAGGCAAAGGGCCTCACCATTGCGGATCTTTTTCAGAGGTTCTTCTTCTATGCCAGGAACACCTGGAATTCCAAGGAATGTGTTGTGGGTGTTTCCATACCAGACAAGAAGTTCCTGGTCTGGTGGTATGGTCTGAGAAATTAAGAAAGGAAGGAAGGAAGGAAACTGGTCAAATAATGTAATAAAGTAATATTTCTATTGTTTGCCATTTTGTGACAATGATGAACTGAGTCAGGGCCTTTGCCAAATTGAGAAAATAGATCAAATATGCAATTATACTTTTGGCCATCATGGTGCGCTATTATGCAAACAATTTGCACAAATTATGTGCAATATGGTATTCTATGGGTCTCTAAACAGACTGAAGGAATTCTCACCTCTACAGCTTTGTAGAAGATGCTGGTACCAATCTGTACCACTTCCAGGTTCTGCTCCTGCTCATTGCGGGCACATTTAATGTAGGTCATCCAACTGCGCTGATCTTCCTGGCTGGCATCGATAAAGCAGCGCACTGTGCCATCCTCATTGAACACCTGGAAGCACATAACATGCATGCCTTTTAGAATGGTGGAAGGAGTACTCAGATATTTTACTTAAGTAAAAGTAGCAATTACAATGTGGAAATACTCTGTTACAAGTAAAAAGTCTGCATGTGTCACTTGAGAGTAAAAGTATTACAGTACACTATTGACATCAAAATATAAAATGCCAAAAAACAAGCTCACAACGGGTCATGTTGAGCTTGTAGATCGGCTATTGTCAATTAGCCTATATAAAATAGGGCTTTAAAATATTGGTTAATGTATGTTTTATACGGTAATATAAGAATGTATATCAGTATATATATCACTATAGTAACTAAAGTGTTCAAATAATTGTAGTGGAGTAAAAAGTACAATATTTGCCTGATGATATGGAGTAGAAGTTTAAAAAGTATTGAAAATCGGAAATACCTCAAATTGTATGCTAAATGTACCAATATTGCTGTCAATCACATTCACCTTCAACACCAATAATGCAACCATGTTGCAGGGCATCATTGCACAATTTGCACTCACCTCCCACATTAAGTTGTTGTTCTTCAGCAGGTCAACGTGTTCAGGGGACAAGACTCTGCCAGTGAAAGGGCCCATCTCAGTGCCAGCCTTGATCCATGTCTTTGAGAAGATGCCGAGGCCTTCACCGGGTATGGAGCTCTGGGCAATTATCACTTCACTGGGAAGCACAAGGCTAGACAGCTTCTGCACCTCTGGAGAAAAAATAATAGAAAATGTAAATAGAACTTAAGCTATTGGTATAAAATACAACAATTAGCTGTTGTTGTCATTATTATTATTGGAAATAATAGGCCTATAATAAAACGCTGGTGAAAATGACATTTAGAAAGGCCTACAATGTTTTAACTCATGTAGGCCTGGATTCTTCAAAAACATGTCAAAGCAAAGGGCGCAAAAAAAAGAAAAGAAAAAACATGCATGCTTCTCACGAAATAGGATTTTGGAAAGGTCCTGAAAGCAGTAAATGGGCCACATTTTGGCCACGAAATATTAAGCTATTCTCATCCGCCGTTTAATTCGATTAGCGAGCTGGTGTGAAAAGTTTCTGTTGGGAAGAGAAACCACACTGTGAGCATTTTCATCCCCATTCAGAATAGGCCTAATATGTATAAAAAAGGAAAACTCTTGCTTTTCTTTAATGTCGGAATCAAAGATTTATTTTTTGGGGGGTATTTGGGACCGCGAAAAGACCGAGCGACTGGGGGTTAAATGGTCTCCTATTGCCAAGGGTCCAGCGATTTGTCATGCTTCAGATGTGATATTCATTAAACCTTACTGGAAAAGAAACGGCTAATTCCAAATTCATTATCCTTTTAAGAACTTTGTAGCAATAAATTTGCACTGAATGAAACGAGGACTTGTTTAAAAGACGCAGGAATTTCTCAAACAAAAAAATGGAAAGGCGATTAGATGGTTGACATGCAATGAATAGCATTAGAATTAGCCTTCACGGCGCATTATGCGAGGAACAGAGATCTTTTAAAGGCTGCAGAGAAAGAGAAAGGCTCCGGAGCCCATAGCTGCCAAGAGAGGAAAAGAAACTGTCCGGAGATTGATGAATGCAGGATAAAACCCGGGACATCTCAAAGAAAGGGAACCTTTCTCTCCTCGGGGTTTAAGTGGAAACTTTCCCAGGTCAAGCACAAAGTTAACCAAATGAATTTAATACCCGCCGTCTTTCAGTCAGCAACAGTTACACGCCTAACAAGCTTCTAAATGAAAGGTCTCAAAAGCCCTAAACGGGTTAATGCGTTAAATGGGTTGAAATAAAAAAGCAAAATTGGGAAAAACGGTAATAAGCCCAAGGCACATAAACCTTGGGAAAGGTAAAGTTCTCACTGTCTGTCTGTCTGTCTGTCTGTCTGCGGTCAAACCTCGAAGAGCATGCGGGAGCTCCTCGGGTAGGAGGCTTTACGCACCGGGAAATCATAAGACCTCTATAGCCTATAATTATAATACATGAAGGTATATAGTTGTCATAGGTTTTCTTTCATTGGTTGTATAATCTGAACATTGTCCGTAAAAAAGTTTAATGTAGATATCATAAGTTAAATACATTTTTGAAAGATTGGCTAGGGCTATAAGCAAATATCATATTTGTCTAAATAGGCCGATTTATAATGAAATAATAAGAATAATAATAAGAAATAGCCAGTATATTTAAGATCGACTAACAAAACATTAGGCTACGCCGTCACCAGACATTAAAAACTTTAAACATATATATATAAAGCCTATACACTAGTCCTGATTTATAAGTAAAGAATCACGTCGGAAACGTGCACAAAAACAAACAAAAAACACTGAAAACGATCACATGCACCAGGCACTAGTAGCCTACTAACAATAATTACCTCCCACGAAGGACTGTGCGAGCACCTCTGCGGTGAAGGCTGTCTTGGGGCTGACCTGGCTCTGCTGCCTCTCCTCCATCAGGTGCTCCCCGAGCACGTTCCTCCACCTGCCGTACAGGAAACTGTGCAGAATGTCCGAGGTGATGATGTCGGAGAGCGAGCGACTCGGACACTTAAATCCAGACTTGAGCGCCAGAGTGTCTGTGGGTAGCACGGAGCCCATGATCAAGAATGAACTAAGCTGCAGGCTGCTGCTGGTGATGATCAGCGGAAAGGCTGGTTCAGTGGTTCTCCGCGCTCCTACTTCTAGAATGTCTATGTGGGGAGAGTGTGTGTTGTGTTCGCTGCTGAGCTGTCCCTGCCTCCAGTCGTAGCGCAGCGAGCGCCTCTTTATAAGTGGTCGGTCGGTGGTGTGACCCCTGTCTAATTAGTTATTAATGACACTCCCCCCATGCAGTAGCTAATAGCTATAGGCTACTGCAGATCCGCCACAAGAAAAGCACCATTAGTTCAGTCAGTCCACCCCTCCTTTCACCAGGAGCAATGAAACGATTTGTGTGTGTGTGTGTGTGTGTGTGTGTGTGTGTGTGTGTGTGTGTGTGTGTGTGTGTGTGCGAGAGCGAGAGAGAGAGAGAGAGAGAGAGAGAGAGACAGAACCCCAAAAATAAACAAACCATTTTTTTTGTTGCAAAATGCTTAACACTTGACACTCTTTTTTACACGTGGATGGACCTCAAATTAGTCCAGCAATGCATGATGTCATCTACACAGTTTAGAGACGCACAAATAGGCCGAAATAAGCATATAAGGAAGAGTAGGTCTTTTAGAGGTTAAAAATCTACATTTTATAATCTAAACCTAATATCTGCCAAACAAGTTGGTATATTGATTTCAAAATGTTGCTAAAATAAAATGGATGTGACACTTTGCGTGCTCAATTATGTTTAAAAAAACATTGCTCACTTATTGGACCTGCAGGACCTCTAAACTTTTGTCAACCAAAAATATAGGTCATTGGTCTGGGAGTGGCTCAAACTTTTTTTTCTCATGGCATTTCGTATTCATGTCATGGCAATATTAATTTTTTGTTAAGAGTTAGCGCGGGAACAACAGAATAGAAACAAGCCGCAACGTGCTTTTAGGTACTGCATTGTTCCCATGCAAAAAATGCAAAGCTGCTTTGACGTGGTTCACTTTTCTAGCCCTTGTTGAGGTAAGCGGTTTAATATTCATGGCTGTTCTTAGCCCCAGTATTGTGACAACGTTTAGATGAGTATATACGGCTCTTTTCTTCTCAATAGTCACAGTCCTCAGTGCTTTTTCCTCTCCTGCCTATTTTTCAGGCTTGATGGACTGGGGGTAAATGGGCAGTTTTCCTTCTTTTCCAACAGAGAGGACATCTTTATTCCATCCCCGGCTCACGGGTTTCCTATTCAGCTCCTCTCCAAGTAATGTCAGGGGCCTGAAAAGTGCTGCAAATCAATCTTTCATGGTGTTTTGAGGGCAATTTGACATCCATGCACTCCTTTCACTCCAACAACTACAAGGGGATTGTCCGAAAAAAGGGGGGAAATGGGCAAGTTGGGTTCTCTGGAATGGAGACTGGACGAATATGGACTAAAGGCCTACTATGGCGATGTAATGGGAAAGAAGATAATATGGCAACACTAAGTAACAATAGCGGATAGTTTTGAACGCAGAGATAGTGAAAAGGCAAGGTGAGTGACAGGGCACGAAAAAAGATTACTGCGAAACAGCTGCTTTTTATGAGCGGGCCCCGCCCACATTTGTCTCACTTTCCCAGATGAAAATTCTCCCCTCTGTGAATGGCATTCTTTCTCATCTAGATTGATTTACATTTATTGCATTCATTGCACAAATCCAAACTAAATGGCGGGGCCCAAGGGGGAGGGCCCGCTCTTTATTAAAGAGGAATTAAATTAATTGAATTGGGGTAACGCATGGATTTGATTTGCTTATTTATGCATTAACCTATGGCATTATTTCGAGCTGGTAAAGCCTCGGGCATGTCACAAATAGCAAATCATCCCGCTTAGCCGTTCTATTGTAAAACAATTTAAAGTATTATTCTGTCTATTTAAAGCTTATCAAATGAATATAGATGATTGACAATTATTGCACAAAGAATGTGGTCATTGTTTTATTTTAAAAAGCGCATGTGATGGGATGAAAGGGCATTAAAAAGTATAGGCTATCAATGAAAATAGTTAATGCTCAAAGATTCCTGTCTATAATTAGTATGTCGATAATAGAACAATTTCTTTCCAACATTTCACTAACAAACAAATTAAAGCAATAGCAATATAGCTAAATGACGAAACTGTCTTTTAAATTATGTAATCTCACATGCATTGTAGCCTATACCAAACATAAATTAATTCAAAGTATAGTACAAGCCTATAGTTTAAAAAAAAGGCCTGTGTGAAAATCATGGTCATATTCACTCAAACTATATTAAATACAGCACATAATGCAGTTGTTATTTGTAATGGGCTCGGCTATTTTCGCTAGTTCAAAATAAATAAAACATTATAATTTTTTTCACTTTGATAATCTATATAACAACTATCAAACGGAACGGAGTCAGCAGCGTCCATTCGGTTTTGGAATTGGGAATCAAATTAGGCCATTATACAATCGTACTTGGTTGCTCATGGTGTCTCAGTCTCACATCGAAATAGCAGATCTACAAGCGCACAGTGCACAGCAGCCCCATGCTGCTGCGAGCTAGTAGATCTGCCATATTATCAGTGTGAGACAGACACTGAGACACCACAGCACTCAGCAGCGCATGTAAAGGCCTAGCCTAGGCTACATCCAGGCGTTATTATGTCTGCGCCTCCGCGAACCCCATGCAGACACACTTAACAGCTGGGAGTGACTGACAGAGTGAGTCTCCAGGGATCGTCCATAGGGCCATTAAAAAGAGATTAAGGTAGCTGTCACAGCGTGGTGGATACTGTGTAGATCGGCTTATCTGTTGCAAAGGTGAGAGGTTTCCGTCTCTCCCAAAAGGGGCTTTCTCATGCTGTACAGCACCGGGGGGAGACAGGACACCTGCTTGTCTAAGCAGAGCCTCTGAAGTCTGAACAGGAGAGATCTGTTTATAAATGAATTATAGGCTAATAAACAGACTAACAGAGTTATCTCCGTATAATTCTCCATATAATGTTAACACTCATGATTTTGGTTCTGGGTTGATGGAGACGTTAGCTTGCCTTGTGGTATTTGTTTAAAATATCGCAAACGTATGAGTTCAAATACGTGATTATGCACGGGACCGGGCACTTCCGGTCAAAAATAAAATACAAAATAATTATTCTTATTAATTAATATAATAACAATCCATAGCGATTTGCAGTAAGCAAGAACAACACCTGGTACATCAAATACATAGAAATAATCATCAATAAATCATCAGTAGGGAGATTTGATGTTGTTAAATATCGCAAACATCGACAGCCCAAATAGTTGATTATGCACGGGCAGTGCACGGGCCACGGGGCAGCCTCGTGACGTCACGGACGAGCAACGTATAGAAGTGAACGGGGAGGATATAAAGTACATAATACACGGATTGTCGTGTATATTTCGCCATCTTTGGGTGAGACCGGGATTTTATAGGCTACTAAAAGCTATATCCAACAACTTCCCAAAGAGTTAAAGACCAATGTGCCATTCTTGTTGATAATTAATTAGGTAAAAGAGCTGTATGAATTAGAACCACATTCAATTATGTCAACCTCAGTGGCACTTCTTCCAAAGATACGGCAACAATAAAAGTATATGGACACAAAGAGATCAATAAGGGCCATTAAATCAACACACTTCGTGATAAAAGCTTGGCAGAAATATGCTTGCACATTAGGTTTCAATACGGCAACATAAAGAAACCATTGAAAGTGAAAGGTAGAGGCTAGAATGGCCCTTAATAATTGTGCCTCTCCAACCCCAGCCTGGCATGTGATCTGCGGAGAACTAAATTATGACACGACAACAATGGACCACCAGGCCAGAGCTGTCCACACAGGGTCGGCACATTAAAAAGGAAGAGGATCAAAATCAAGGGTTGGATTTGGAAACAGCTGCACAGCATCAATGGGAGGGCCAATACGGAGCCGTGCAGGGTCCTGTGTGTTGGGAGCCTCCCTGCCGAGTGCAAAGATGCAAAAATGACAAGAGATGGTGCAGGAAGAGGAGGGCCATCCTACCGCGGACACCGATTCGACCCAAAGGACCCTCAAGGATCTATAGCCTACTTGTAGGCAGAGATTTAGGCCTAATGGGAACAATTTGAAGGTTGAAACGTTAACAGTCATTGAGTTCGAAGACCACAATTAATTTATCATTTGGATAATGTTGCAATTGAATCAAGTGAAGAACTGAACCAGATATATTTTAGCCTATAAGAATCAGTGGTGACTCTATAGGTTATTGTAGCTGATAATATGTAGCCTACATGAATTACACCAAAACGTGTTTAAATTGTTTGAGGGGTTGACAAGAGTATATACACAGGCATTTGCTGCAGGCAATAGGCTTTTAGCCTATTATAATCTGCCATAATACTACATTGTCAAATAGTTTTAACCCTATACCATAAATAAATACCAATTTCGAGAAAATGGCACATAATGGAAGGCTATACCGCCCCTGCAATGTCTGTAGCAAATTGTCCAAATCATGGTTTATCCACGTCTTCAGTGGTATAATGGATCCAAGACAGAGACAGACACAATAAGAATACTGATACAATTCAGAACTTTTCCCAAGAGAGCAAAGTAAGACCACCCTCCGTCTGAGATTTGGCCCACAAACTTTAGTCTGAGGAGAAAACTGATGTGCAAACTTTTGCAAACATTGTGAGCCGACAACAGATGGCTTATATGCAATTGACTCTACTGCACATGAATTGAACATTGTGTGTGTAGGGCAGGCTATATACTTCACATGTTTGTAGGACAACATCTTTGGCACTTAACATTATGAAATAAAAAAAATGCATGCTTCAAGCACAAGAGAGGCTTGCGGAACATTTATTTTAATTTGTGAACTGAAAATGCACTATAGAAAAAAAATATATTTTCTGTTGATAAAACATGAAAACATACAGTTTGACCTACAGCATATCCCTATAAGTTTAGAACATAATTTGTACAATATACTATAGAAGTCTGAGGTAAACTTTCAAATGTAAAACTAAATCAGCATAATTAACACTTGGTATTGGAATGAGACTTGGAACACCAATAAGCCACTGATGGATATGGGCATCAGTTTAACAGTCGACAATAAAAAGTAGTCTTGAAGTTTTTAATACATGTTTAACTGTACACATGAGGGGAAAACAAGAAAACACCATAATTATATCCCTTTTCATTAGGAAATTAAGTTAATACTATAATAATTTCTGTCACAATGAATGCATTAGATCACACAAAGTAAAAATAAAAATAAATGAGTTATTAGCACTGGACTGGGTCCAACTCTTTGAGTGCACAGTGGAAACGAGGTGAATGGGGTTTTCCAAATTAAATGCTCATTCATTTGTATATACTGTATAAAACAAAACAAAAACACTACAATTAATCATCACACAGGTACACTTCCAAAGGCTTAGCAGTCTTGAATAGTTAAGGTACATAAAATACACAAAATCCTATAATTTCTTATTTTTGTCCATAGCAAGATGCAACATCAAATTTCATATCACACATTCACAAACTTTGAACAATTTCAGTATGAAAAAATAAAAGAGGGACAGTTTTCCTGTGATAATGACTCCATGGAAAAAAAATCTTTGATTCAATTATATATCTCGCTCTATATATCTATATCTATATACAGTTATAGATATAGATATATTTAAATAAACTATTTTTGTCAAGTATCTGAGCATATATACATGTTTTACAATAGCAAAGGCAAAAAAACAAAAAACAACAATAACTGAACAACATCCCCCTAAGTCGTATATCAGTGAAATAAATTATCCATTACATTTCCATATTAAAAAGAAAATAATTAAAACTACAAGTTAAAAATCTTTCAAAATATAGAACCCATCTTTGTTTCAAAAATGAAATAAGATATTGCACCTTTTTTTTTTAAACCAGAGTACAATACAATGACAATGAAAAACAATACAAAGCACAGGAATTACATTTGGAAGTGAATGTCATTTGCTGACAGTCACTCCTATTACTTTGTAACAAAAAAATACATTTCCTGTAACAAAACATCACAGTTTCATTTCACTGATTTATGTAAAAGGAAAGAAAGCAAACAATTGTACACATTCTTTAAACATCTTATGACATAACAAAACAAAAATATATTCAAGACCGCTAAGCCCATTAACAATTTTATTGCAACAGAACTAGAAAAAATAGATTATATTTCATTTTCTGAAATGTTACATCTCCTGGGTTCATTTTGGCGATTAAATCTGAATCACAAAGTAAATATATAAAACAAAACAGGTCTCTATAGTCCAAAAGGGATCCCAGATATAGTTTATTCAAAATAACAGTATACGTAAGTATTTAGTAACAAATAAATTGTTCCTGATTTAGAAATATTCTTATAAGTCATTCTAAAGCTAGTGTTTCTCACTAACAAAATTCTTCAAGGCGTTGCAAATCTAGAAACCCCTGTTATTAAAGGTTTTGTTTCCCCATCCTTTCAGTGACTGAAAAGTCTTAAAGGGAATCCTCTCGTGATGCTGTAAAAACAAAGGTCATAGTTTGTAAGCAATAACTATTCACAGTCCTATTATGTGCATCAGTGCCTTTTCACGAAAGTTCAATCACTCGATTTCTATTGATGAACTTCCAAGATACGTTTAAACAACTGTGTGACATTTCCTCCTTTTGGGATGCTGTATATGGGTTCTCAAAGTAGTGAAAAGTAACTAAGTACATTTACTCGAGTACTGTACTTCAGTAATGCAAAAATACGTCAAAATTGTACTTGAGTATTTCCAATTTTAGTACTTTTACTTCTACTAAACTACATCTCAGATGCAAATATTATACTTTTACTCCACTTTGAAACTACTTTGTAGATTTTGATTACCGTATTACAAAACATACATTACCCACTTCTTCAGCCCTATGCAGTATACATTTCCGCCATTTGAAAATTGCCGATCTACAAGCTTACAATGCATTGTGCCGTGATGCAACACATTGTAAACTTGTAGATCTGCCATTTATAAAATATTTGTATACAATTTATATAGCCTACATTTGAAAACTTGTGAAATGGGTATGAGGATATGGGTACTTTCTACTTTTGGTACTTTAGCTAACATTTTGATACCAATAGGCTACTTTTGTACTTTTACTCAAGTACATTTTTTATTCCAGACTTTTACTTACAGTACTGATACCGTTTACTTAAGTAAAACATTTGAGTATTTTTTCCACCACTGGGTTCTCACCTGTAGGCCAGGGGCCAAGGTCTGCTGCACACCCCACTACAGACTGGAGGGTCATTGGCGTGAACATGTGATCCCACTCATTCCATACGTCGCTAGCCGAGACCTGAAACTCAGAGGTGTACTGCTGGGAGCTGGGAGCCGCCGTCTGGCCTGGAGGAACCAGATAAGTGTGTTGTTGGATGGAGCGAGGGGACGCTTCCGGGTCTGGTGGAACGAGACATGGATAAGAGCGTCAAAAGACATATGAGGTGTTAAGGAGACAACTTAACTACCGCGCACAGTCAACAACTGTGCGTGGCAGTTAACAACTCATTTAACCACTGAAGCTCTATATACTGTACTTTGTCATAAGGTGAGCAGTGAAAACAACCCATCTACAATTTCACAGTGCTTTGCATCGACGTGTTGTGAACTTGAAGATTTGCCACTTTCAACACCAGGTTGAAAGTGGTTAGATCTTCTTTGGAGTAACATTTACCAATAGTCTGAAAATGCGCACTCAGTTCTTACAGCTGACAGCTTGCAAAACATATTTGCTTTGGGCATACTAGCAAAATACATGTCATTACCATTTTAAGATTGTGAGTTTCAAAGTAACCGAGTGACTGGCAATTTCCCTGTCCTCAGTCAAATGTCTTTACATTGCTTGACTTCCACTTTTGTCCAAATAATATACGTTCTGTATATCTCTGTGAGGAGAATAATTGTTAATGCTTCTACTACATGTACAGATAGGAGAAAAACACGCTCGCCATTATTGCAGTAAATTCTCACACTTACAGTATGGCTCGTTATGTCTACCTCAACTTGATGAGTTTTAGGAATTGCCTAAAAGACTTTAGTGGGTTGAAAAAGGATATCTGTAACAATCTTAGGATCATATGGCAGAGGGATCTAGCATGTGAATTAAGTGAGGACGAATGGATGACAATAATAGTAAATAGAGGGTATGCGTGTGACATCATTATACCCAGAAGTAATGCAGGAATGCCTACTGAGTGTCAAAAAACTACTTTCTGGCCTTGACAGCCCATACATCCAAACAGAAAAGACCTATCTGATTGCCTTAAAGAACATTAAACGACATTAAACTCACTTTCCACTCACTGTATGCATGTGCATAACCTCTATACTGGGAAACATAAGGGAAGTCAGAGGGAAATTTACTCAATATAAGTTAATTCACAGATTTGATTATACTCAATAAGATGGGCATACAACACTATAATTTATGTTGGAAAGGCAAAACGGAAGCGGGGAGATTTTTACATACTTTGGGAGTGTGAATTAGTCCATCTATAGATTCAGAGGAAAAGTAATAGAATATATAGGGAACTGATTGGACACACCGTTTCACCTCTCTTGGGGGATCAACTACAAATACCTGGTATATCAAAATAGGTCATATGTACTAGGTAGGTTGGTCACGGCTGCACGAAATATTCTGAGATTATGGATGTTGGCAAGACCAAATAATGACCGCTTTTTAACTTACCGGTACTTTACTATAGTATAAGTAGGACACAGTGATCATGATGGTGTATGGCTGTGACTACATGATCGGTGTGTGAAATTACCTGTAGTTGTTAATTGTTTATTTAGGGACCAGATGGTATGCTTTTGTGAGGTTTTTGTGCTCAAGACTGAAGAAATAAAAACGTCTCATTATGCATAACTTAAACGTTCCTATTTCCTACTGTATTGGGCTGATATGTCGTGGGGTGAAAACCAGGAAAACTAATTTGTGATGTTCTGTACAACACCATAGCAGAGGGTCAAACTCCATAGCTGCTATGGATAAAACTTAGCAAGTAGGCACCTCTGAGTAATGTTACTCACCCCAGCCCTTCTTGTATTCAGGGTTATGCTGTCCTGTATGCTGTCCTGTAAGCAAACAGAAGCATAATTTCAGATTAAATTTAGAAAACCATAATGCACATGTTACTTTGGCCAATATTTAATTCATTTACTATATCATCTATTAAAAGTATTGTGTTGAAAAGTTAAGATAATAAATGGTTACATAGAGTAAATGCAAAAGTTTGTACTATAAACCACTGTGAACCAATTAAGAGAAGGACAAACAAGATAAGCTACCACCAAAAAAACAAGGTGAAAGAGCAAGTAAGTATACTGCAGATAAACGGCACCGATGCCCTTCGTGATATCCCTAAATGACACTTGCCTAGCTTTTTTAAATACTCCATCCAGTCCATCCGTTTCACATGGGGTGTATTGTGACCTGAAACCAGACACAGATACTACATGATGGCCTCATGCGTTGGGTTGCAGATTACCATCCAGACAGGGATCCTTGTTTTCGATTACCACCAGCCCTTACAACTTGATCTTCTACTGGCTCATTTCCTTCCTGACAACTTTCATGAAGAGCTCAATTTGGGAACCACCTCTCTTATGCATTCAAAGAAGATATTATAGATGGCCACAGGGAATGTGAGAAAACTACCCCAGTCTGTCAAATGTAATAAATTCACAATAAATGTCACTAGTTATTAAATTAGTTCCCATTTACAAAGTTATGGAACAGTTTGATTTTAAATGGGAGAATCAAACAGATCTTTTCCTTGCTCAGAATGACATCTCTAATGAAAATAATTTCCCAGTCAACGTATAATGTACATGATCTATTGAGTAGGTCTTCAATAATATTTCCCCAACTCCTTCGTAAATCACTCACTGTGGTCCTGTTGTCCTTGTTGAGGCTGCCATATCTGAAATGTTGTACCCATTCCTCCAGTCATTAATGTCTGAGGCCCACTACAAGAAGAACAGAAAGAAACACGCAGTGAATTGAAGCCATTTTAAAACTCATGCAAATGGTGAAATTTGTAATATAAATATAACTTAAATTAACCCATTCATGAAACACTTAACATTTTATGAGATTAATTTAAAACGCCGGCATCCTCATTTTGGAGATTCCATTTTAGGCAATCACTTAAGCCCTATATTATGTCAGATGACACAGACAATCTCCAAGTTCACAATGCTTTGCATCGCAAGTCGTTGTGAGCTTACAGATAAACCATTTTCATCCTAGGAAAAAATATATAGGGCTTAATAGTGTTAATTCAAAAGAACGTATTCATGAAGCACTTAATGTCCGACTTAGCAGATCCATTTAAAAGCTGATGTAAACAAGGTACGGTGAAGGGGCAAACAAGTTTAGAAAAGCTTCTTACTGATGAGGAGGAGTAGTTGGTCCTTGGGTGACAGGATTCAGACCAAAATTGCTGTTGCTCCCCATTATCGGGGCCTAAAGCAGAGAAAGGGAAGAGGAATCAAGTGAGAGACCACACTTGTGGTTAAAGGAGCCAACAGGCAAGGTCAGAGGGCAGGGCTGGCCACTGATGCACTCCATTAAGTCCATTTGATGGATTCTTCATGTTTAACCCTTGGTGACATCCTGCTGGCTGCTAGGACCACAGGAACCAAGCTCGCCCCAGCAGCTCCCCACAGTGACATGTGCACTCATGAATATTAGCCCAGACAATAGCGTTTTGGGGGGTACCATAAGGGGCCAGACCCCGGACCACCTACCCCAACTCTCTCATCGATCAGCTGACGGGCCTTCTCCAACTGCTCAGGGGTTCCTCGGAGGGAGAAGATGCGTACATTGGGGTCAGTGTTGGGTGGTGGGTTTCTCTGTAGCTCCACGTGGGCACGAGAGTGTTCTTTTATGCTCTTGATGGTCTCTCCACCTAAAAAAAAAGGAAGAATCAAGCATTAAATAATGATTGCACAAAGGAAACAGCAGCATCTGCTTAAATTTATATCCAAGTTCAAAAAGGTAAAACAAGGAATGCCCTTTGGATTTACTTGTATCAGGCTACTAGGAATCATGTATCTTCATCAGAACCATTTTGACTCGTGTGACAGAACCGACATGGTGGTGATACTGTGATATCTTATAAGATCATAGCATGTGTCTTAACACTTTGCCACCAGTCTATCTTAACATCCATGTAAATCAGAGACAAAGGAATCCCCCCTTCTCCCAAGTTGACAAATCAGATGCCAGCTTCCCGACGTGTGGGGACAGCAATTAAACCAGCAGGGAGAAATTAAACCTTGCAGGCAGGAGAAAAGGGCCAAAATTGAAGCGTATCCTCCTTCTGGGATATCGTTTGTCTCTCTTTTAGCCTTTTCATTCTTGACTCCGTGTTGTCCTCTGTGATGAGGGGTGGGAGTACGGAGAAGACAACCACCTCCACATGCCCGCTCCAACAAAGAGGCTGAGGGTGCTTCCCGGGGGGACACCGGGGCTGTCCCAACATCAATTACACATTTGTTCACTGGTGGCTGACACTCAAGATGGCCCCGGCTGACCTCGCAATGAAAACGCTCATCAAAAAAACCTCGACTCCTCCTGTAGCCTATTCCTCGCTGCCAATAGACTGCACATGGGCCATTAACCCATTGTCAACCAAATGAAACTTCTGCCTTAATGAAGCCATTATGAGCTCCTCTAGTCAGACAGCAGAGAGCAATGAAGACCCTGACTATTCATTTCATGGACTAGGCTTTGGTGCAGACAAATAATACTGGCCTTATTAATGAGACTGGTTTAGTGAACTGGAGAAAAGAAGGGGAGACAAAAGTGCAACTGGTGGCGGCATTTAGGGGACAACCAAGAGACTGGTTAGCTGCTGCCGTGTCTGTAATGGGAAAATGTCGACTCTTGGGAATCTAGGGAAATTAATACACAAATCTAACTAATTCAATGTGCTTGGGGAATTTCTTTTAACATACAGAACAGAGGCTATGAAAGTGGCTTTTAATCACTTTAAAGCTCGCATCCATATTTTGAACAGTTTAAAAAGTCAAACATTTAAATCTTTTCAAAAATGGCTGATAAGCTTACATGTTGTGATGCATTGTGAGCTTGTAGATTTGCTATTCATCACTGCACATAGGAGTTTTATTAACAAACAAGCATTAGGCGCTATACAAAAAAGGGTGAGATCATGTTATGTCCAACTTGAGAAAACCATTGCGGATGACTGGTTTTGCTTTTCCAAGACAGCAAGATAAGAAGACATTTTATTTCAGGGTAAGCTTACTCTTGTGAATTTCAACTGGAAACTAATTATTCAAGTTCGCCCACTTGCGACACAATTGCTCCTATACTGGATTCCCATGTTTATGAATGGCAATATGACATCATATGGACCAATATAAATTGGTTGTTATGCCGTTTGAACTAAGTCCTCTTTAGTAAAGTTGGAGCGGGCAGCAGGCTGGTGGGTGGCTTGATTCATCAGCAGGCAGAATGTGCGTACGGGGGGTCAGAACAGAAGGGCCAAATGGGCTGCATATGGCATCGTAAAGATATTAATCACTGCATCCTTTAAGGGATCGCTGACAGGACCCAGACCCCACCGCCATCTCCACCATATTGGCCCACTTCATATGGTAATGCGTTGAGAAGGGGACGCAACGCCCAGGTTTATTTGTTTCCCTGGCCTCACTAAATGGACAAAAGACACTTGACATTTCTATTGCCATGTTTTTATCATAGGTAAAGAGGCCCCCTTGGGCCACGCCCACCACTGCGAGCGCGCACACACACACACACACACACACACACACACACACACACACACACACACACACACACACACACACACACACACACACACACACACACACACACACCTTCTTCCAATGCAGTGGTCAATGACTTTTAAATAGCTGGCAATAGAGTGGGAATGAATAGCCAATAAGCTAATTCCTCCTTTTCATTCCGTCGCTGCACTCTATTGGGCTGAAAGGCCCTCATTAGATGCCAGGCAGCCTTCCACATGATTGAGGGCTGTTATTATGCACCTTTAACAATTAATGTCACATTACACGCATTATCCCCGTCATTAAGCCCTTAGTGAAACCAATGAATGCCACTTGTGCTGTATACATGAGCCTGGGGTGGCGGTGGTGGTGAGGAGGGTGGTCACGCACTCTTCTTCTGTTCAGTTTAAACCACACTGCATTCAGTTATGAGAGGCAAAAAAGCTTTATCCAATGACCTTGCTATTACGATGCATCACTATGTTATTCTTAAGTTTGCTCCTACTGTATATCGTTAGGTTTAGACAAGGACGTATGTTGCAACATTACTCCGCATCAAACGCATCTGTAATATTGTTTTCATCAAAAGTTGTTTTGTCACCTTCAAACGCTGCGTTCACACAAAAAGCTACAAAATGACCAAGAAGAAGTGTGTGTGTGTGTGTGTGCCAGCTATATTGCTGCCGAGTCACTGTTGAAGAGTTGCTCAAGCCACACTGCGTAAATGAAAAGGGTCAGGTTAAATGGCACAGGGAACTGGTTAATTGTAGGGAGAGAGAAGAGTAGAAATAGTGAAACAAAAACATAATTGATTGATGCTTCACTACGTCATTGGGGCGCTGGAACAAGTTGGAAGCCAAATCAACTCATTTTGGAGCGCGTCACGCCCATCACGCTGTGACAAGTGGCGGCCGTCAGTTTGTAGCTTCATGTAACTGGATTCCACTGGAATTGATTCATAGCCCGTTTGTTTCCGGTAGTGTGAACGGAATTAATAATGTAACATGGCTGTCATATTATAGCATGAATTTCAGCCAAGACTACAACTGACTACATCATCAGGAGTCAGTGATTGCAGAGGCTTAGTGGCTATGTGACATCCAACTTCCAATGACCAGAATAGATTATCCAAACTGTAGCTAGAGCAAAACTAAACGGCAGGCCTCATTATGCAATTGTTTCTGGTGTGACATCACATAATCAGTTAATAACCGATGTTGAACACTTTCACATCACTTAATCAACATCAGAATTCAAAATCCAACCGAAGACCAGACAAATCTTGTTTTCAATAAAATGTGTGCCATTATATTCAAGCTAGTAACAAAGACAACTGCACAGATGCAGCACAAAAAGTTTAAGTAAATGTGTGTACAACAGCAATAGGTTATTTAGTGAAACCAGTTAAACTGGTTTAATTGAATACATATTATGTCCTCACCTTTACCGATCACTAGGCCACACTTGTCAGCAGGTACGGTATATGTCACTTCCTGCACTGCCCCAGGCCCTCCCATGTTAGTGTCACTGCGGCCTCTACGTCCAATCAGACCACCAAAACCATCTCGCTCCTGTAAAGAGGGATCCATATAGTGAAAAACACTTGGCAAATATACATGACACTCTGCAGAGACCTTTACTGGGGTTAACATATCTAAAACAAGACTAAGCGGTATTGCCACTAGTGGAGAACGATTTGGGAAGGATTCTGGATCAGTTGATAACTTATAGGGGGTTTGAGAGAGCATTCTGGCAGACAGCCAAGGAAGGAGGTGCAGTAGTAAAGCCCGGAGAGGAGAAGCTTGGATCAGGATCTACAGGCAGCGTAGGCAGAATCCTACACACTACAACATTCTCTGGACATACAGGAGTGATATCACTGCAATAACAACATGTGTGCCTTGAAGGACACCTGACTGTCCAGGACCACTTCCCAGGTTCCTCAGACGGAGTCTGAGAAAGGGCGAGAGCCCGAAACGTCACAGCAGCACTCGGGTGCAGCAAAACGATTCTACACAGTGTGCGAGCATTCTTCTTTTAGTTTTCATGTTATATTTTTTAGATTAGCACCTGCCCAACTTTGGGTTTTTGGGTTTGTGAGAGATACTCTCAGATTGATGTAGCAGCAGGGTTCCGACAAGGGTGATTTACAACTACAATTAGGGCATTTAGCAGAAGCTCTCATCCACAGCAACTTATAATAAGCAAGGTACTTGCATACAAATTAATCACATACATTTAGTGTAGTACATTTTAGTTGCAAATGTATCTATCCAGCTAATCAAAGTTTTCCACTGAATCACTTATGGCATGTAAAATCAAACAGGCCATGATTTGCATGGTGTCATATAAAAAATAGGATAAAGCTTGTAAATGTATTGGTCATATCGCTGCCAACAATTACAATGCAAAGCCTAACTATTAGACTACAGTCAGGAGTTTGTTAAAGACTGAGACTTAACATTCCACCAACAATGTCAGGGCTCGAAATTAACTTTTTTACTTGGTAGCACTGGTGCTCCCAATTTCAAAATGAAGGAGCACCAGAAAAAAATTAGGAGCACCCACCAAAATCTAAGGAGCACCAATATGTAATCGATTTTTTACATTCATAAAAACAATAATATAACGTGTGGTTTACAAATAACATAAAATGACTAAAGTATAAAAATACATGCCAGAATTTAAAATGTAGTGTCCAGACTTTCTGTCCCTCATCCATCCATCTCTTCAAAGAGGCCGAGGCATCAAACATCTCCAGTTGAGGACCCTCTAGTCTACACTGATTCCGGCCAGTCACATCACCCGTTTTCTTTTTCTTTGTTTTGTGTTTTTCACCTTCATAGCCTATTTAGATCATATAATTAGAATTTCTAATATAAAATAATTTCTATGTAAAACATGGTATTTATAGCTATGCCTACTCACTATGCCTAGTATGCATACCACTTCAGTGCTGGAAAATTACTCTAATGTTATAATTAAGTAAAAGTAGCAATACTGCTGCTATGTAGAAACCAGGTAGAAACACTTACAAGTCTGCTATTCTCTCTCCCTCCCCCTCTCTCATTCCCTCCCTCTCTCTCATTCCCTCTCTCTCTCTCTTGCAAGCGCGTGAGCGCGCACACACACACACACGCCGGTCCGCCTCCTTCTCTTTTACATTCACAATCACAGAGTCCGTAGCGTACCACTAGCTGGCTAGAGGCTCCGGTCTTTTCTGAATCGCTGCCTTGAAATAATGTACTTTCTGACACATAGTGAAGTTGCGAGCCGAGGCGCTCTGGAATGTGAGCGATGCAGTGCTCAACGTTGTCCCGTACCGTTGTGTCAAAGAGTAGTTAACTACACACGTTGGTTTGTTAGCATCAAGTGCTAGTGCAGCTAGCAGACAGGAGTCTGCAGTGTAGTTGGATGTCAGAGAGCTGCTCAGAGCGCCCGTTTTTCGACAATTGATCGTTGTAGCCAGGCGCACCACAGTAATTATTTGTAGTGGCACTGGCGCTCCCAAATATATTTTTAGGTCGCAAAGGTTAAAATTCAGGCGCATTTGCGACCAAAATGGTCGCTATTTCGAGCCCTGAATGTGTATAAAATGACTATGTTTTTAGTACCTGTGCTGTATGAACCAGCTCATTGATGAGGCATACTGCATGCTGGCAGTGGTCAGGCTGGCCTATCACCTGGGCAATCCTCTCAGTACTGACCCCATCATCTGGAAGAAATTTAAAAAAAGGTTGGTCAAATCATGCCGCCTGACTGGTTGACACATTGCACACATGCCCCTTTGTAGCAGGCGAGAGGTATAGAATGAGGCAAGAGGCTGCAGCTTTAGTCTTGGCTGTTCTGCAAACAATTACTATTTCACCTACAATGTCCCAACAAAAACAGCTTCAGATACCATTTTAGGTAAGATATAGGCTGTGCAGTTGCTCAATGTCGATGGCTAGTTTAAATGTTTGCCAACAATATTCGTGAGGCAGAAATGTGCAAAAATTCTAAACATGAATGTTGCATAACAACCGCCTGTGACTGCTTTCTTTTAGAAATTAATCTTGTAATGAAATCGTTATCAAAAAAGTAATATAACTTGGATATGTCTATGATTTTCATCTCATCATATCTGGTAACAGTTTTATAAAAACAATCACTCACTAGTCCAGCCCATAGAATATTGTAATTAATCACTTAAACCCTATACTCTACCAGCGGCTCCTCCTCCCCTCCCAAATGCATTTCCCCAAAATAACCTATCTAGAAGTTCACAAGGCGTCTCAACACATTGTTAGCTTGTAGATATAGCATGTTCTCTGGCAGTTTGCCAAGCTACCTAGAATAGGGAGTAGGGACGCTAGGTTTCATGTGGTTATATCACACCTCAAGGGGTTGATATAACAATATATTGACTGTACCATGTGATATCCATCTATACATTCACAAAACCTGTGTCTGAGTGCGTCTACGTGTATGACTGTTGCAGGAATAACTTGGCCACCATCCGACCGTGTGACCTCAAACTTGCGGTGGCGCAGCAATGATGCGGGGGTGTGCAGTGCCAAGAGGGAATTGGGTTGACCAGTGGTTGTCGAGAACTGAAAAACCATTATTTTATTTGTTTACCTTGTCTGAACTGGATCCTGACGCCAGCATCATTTTGAATCTTCTTAATCATCTCTCCATTCCTGCCTATAATGATTCCCACAGCAAATCTTGGTACGGACACCTGGGCAGAGAGAACAGACTGCACAGTCATTTAGAAAGAAATGTAACCGTTTAGATGGAGAATTTAGAATTATTTTTTTGCATTTTAAATTACTTGCTTTATTATAATAATTGTTATTATATAATTACTATTAGAAAAATTACTCAAGATCATGCTGAGATCAGTAATCTTCACAACACTCTTAAGCCATTTAGACCTGGTGCAAGTTGCAACCTATACGTTGTCATACCTCAATCCGGGAGCTACCTCTGTGTCTCAGTTGTTGCTATACTCTACATGAAGCAACATCGTTTTTTTGGTCTGCACAACTAAGTAAGTAAAAGTAATTTATACTTTGTGGTATGACAGTGCCCAGTAAGAAAAAAAGCCCATCTGCCATTTTCAGCATGGGACATCGTCGTGCAAAGTTTTGCATAAAAAGATAAACATAAGATCCTTACATCCAAGGTGCTTCCACCCATTTTGGGTACAAAGTCTCCTCTGCCAGCTCTAAAATCCGTCTGTTCTTTGTCCCGAATGAGCTTCACCACCAACTCCCGGGCTAGCTGAAGATCAAAAGAAAAACAGGAAATCTTTCAATAAAAACATATTCACAAATGGAAAATAAATCACTGATCTGCTGTGGGCTAGGTCAGTGGTTCTCAACCTTTTTTAATCTTTGGGACGTCAATCTACACAGTAACATCTTGGAACAAACAATCTCGGAGTAACAAAACTGCCAGGGTCCATTTGATTCCCAACTAGCCAGGTTCCACTTGGAGGAAACCCTCCCAAACCCATAGAACCTCTGGACTAAACTGGCAAAGCATACATAGTAGGCTTGACAAACGCCCGTCTTGACAGGCTTTCAAGTCTTCACATGCACAACGGACGGCATGCAATGTGTAATATTGAGAGTAAACTGTGAATACATTTTGCACACGTCAAGGTTTGCATGACTGACCTGCACTTTGTAGGGGTCCCCGGTGATTCTCAGGGGCTTGTCAGCTCCAGTGGGCAACGGGTCACTTTGAATCATAAACATTTGTACTCCTGTCCTCTCCTGCACTCGTCAAATCAGAAAGAGGAAAATGTACAGTAAATATGACAACTTAGTGTGGTGGGGGTAGAGCTGTGCTTCTAGTCACAACACAAATTGCACAGCCGTCCCAACAGAAATGACATCATGCTCAACACACAGGATACAAATATGCATATTTCCTTTTTGTCTCAACATTCCAGAGGATGGACAAAAGCAATCACAATATATCGATATTGTGGGGATGACTATAGGTGCTTTCGCAACACATTTACAAATGAAGATTTATGATATCGTTGCTGTCCGGAAGAAACTACCCAACTCCATTTTTTTGGTTTTTAATTATTCTTTCCATATGATATTATAACACCCTTTAGGTCTGTGTGTTGGTAAAAAGAAAATCACACCTGTGTGAACCGAGCGGTGCAGGCTGCTCAACAACACCGCTGGCTGGATACAGTTATAGTTATAGTGCTCAGTGTGAATGGCCCTTTAGGCTGCTCAACAGTGCCACTTTAGGTCACCCAGCGGTATTGCAGCTGTTCATACACACAGACAGTCATTGGAGCACAGCTGGCTGGCTACAGTTATAGTGCTCAGTGTGAATGGCCCTTTAGGCTGCTCAACATTTTAGGTGACCAAGCAGTATTATAGCTGTTCTTACTCTATCTAAACAGACAGACAGACAGACAGACACACTGCCAAAAATATTTAACCAATGGAAAGTATTAAAAAGTGCTTCGGCGGACTGGGCCGTGGCTCAGCGGTCCAGGCACCTTGGCCGGTAGCCCAAGTCTGGCAGTGTGCCGCAGGTTCGACTCCCGATCCCGACGGCCTTTACTGCATGTCACTCCCCATCTCTCTCCCCCATTTCCTATCAGCCTACTGTCTGTTCCTCTATAAAAAAGCAGCAAAAAAAAAAAAAAAAATCAAATCGCCAAACTATCTGCCAAACCAGCTAATTCCACCCGTTTAGCCATCTTTTCATTTATTTATTTTTGTTCATAAAAAACACCCTTACATCTGTGTGTTGGTTAAAAAAATATTCAAAAAATTTACATTTTGGAGTTAGGTGGTTTCTTCCGGACAGCAGAGATATATAATCAGTAATAATTATATAAGCACAAAGTGGGTAAAGGCTAATAATAGATATAACTAGGTCAGATTATTACATCACTTTATGGAAATGCAACCTTTAAAACAAAGAAAAGACAATATCACAATATCCAAAATGACCCAGAGAAGTCTCATATCACAATATCAATATTGATTCATTGCAGAGCCCTAGCTTGGGGTCCAAATGGCTAGTACACAACATCGGTCATGAACCCTTAAAGTAGTTATTAACTAATTTCATATCTACTTTTTATCATTCCCCATATGAAATATATATATATAGCATCTGAAATATGATTATCTCTAGATATGTACTAGTTCATAAATATCTCGGTCTGTCCATTATTAGTTCTATCTTTACAGAAATTAGTTTGTGTTCGACCTACGCTTCACAACTGAACAAAGTAACAAACATTATGTAGCCTGTTTCGCTCAGGTTGATATTCAGGAGATATTTTAGTGACAATACATACATACAATATCCAGATTTGCTGAATCAGCAACGTGTGGTGTCAACATTTCAATACTCTCATGGAGCCATACCATGATATGATATACACCAGTGGACTTTGCTTCAAACCACAAACCGGTTTGCTTCACTCACTCGCTCACTCACTGCACAGGACTCGTTTCTCATGCAAACACCGTTTGTGTGCGAGCATAACGTAAAAGGCTCCAAAAGTATATATTTCAATATGCTACCAGAGTTTATCATACCTGCAGCTGTTTGATGGTTTCTCCTCCTTTGCCGATGACAAGACCCACTTTATTGGCAGGGATAAGAATCTGTTGCATGGAACTGCCATCCATGTCGTTGTGGAATCCTGGCCCATACCGACACTGCTCCACGATATCCTTTAACAGCCTCTTGGCTCTCCTGTAGGACCAGTGAGGGAAACAAGACTTGAGTCATCTCTCTACAACACAAGGAATATCATAGCTACACCCAAGACATGACACATACTGCAATTGGAATCTAAAATAAGTGTTCAGTCAGTGATTGATAAAAGAAGTCGAGAGAAAACACATTTTTACCATTAATTCTTGCTGTGCCGCTAGGTGGTAGCATAAGTATAGTTAAGCTGTGCCAGCGCTTGTGTTCACTTTAAGAGGATCTGTTACATCCCGCTGTAGCCCCCTGCATCACTGTAAGGACAACGTTTACCTCTCACCAGAAATGTTTACATGTCGGGAGCAATGCGAGACAAAGTCCCAAATGACATCCGAACTTCACCAAGGACAGCGCTCGTAGTTTCCGAGTTAAGCTTTGAATATCCTGCTTTTAACCAATGTAAATGGAGAGGAGTTGTAAAGATCCCATAGCTGGTGGAGGCGTTGCATAGCAACCAGACCAATGTTAAAAGCTGCTATGGGGCTCAACCGCTTCATATATGGAGTATACAGGGGGTACGAACATGTTCGTACATGGCTGATAACGTCCCATAGCTGGGGGGTACGAATATGTACGGATTTAGCAAAAAATAGTTTAGTAGTACCGGTAGGTATAAATTGAGCATGTCATGCAATGATGAACTGCTGCTTAAAGTAGCCTTTCAGTGTGTCAATAAAAGTAAAGTGGGCCTCATCCACAACTATTCTTAAATTTCGACTATATTTTAGTGCAATTCTTCTCCCATTTGTACAGCCTTGATTTAATACTCCATACTAGTATTGTGTTGGTCATCCAAAAGAATATCTACAAGCTACTGACAACGCATCGCAATACCATGTAAGCTTGAAGGTTATATCTGGTGTATTCTTGTTTTTCTTTGTTTGGCAGTGAAGTAATTGATTTAGAAGAATAAGGCATTCTGACCTCACGTATGTTTTGAGACAGAGGCATGCCTCAGAGCAAGCGAAGGTTTTGTTTACACCAACAAACTAATCCAGCTAAGACAAAGAATGATGAATAAGACTATGGTTATGGAAATTAAACATGAATGAGGTGCACTAAGTTTGGGGACTTACTCAATGTTTTCTGGACTTCCAGTGAGAGTGCAGGGTCTGTCTATCGTTCCTCTCGTGTCTGTGTAAGAACAATGACCAGATTAGTTTATTTACATACCCATCAGATATATACAGTAATTCAACGCTGCAATCAATCAAAGTTCGTATTATTTGTAGTTCAAGTTCGTAGTTTGTAGTTCAAAATATTTGAAATTGGCACCGCATGAATGGAAAACAAATGTAGGCTTAATAATGTGTTTGAGTCGGGTTGACAGAATTGCAATTCACAACACTACAACTACCAGAATGCTTCCAACTGTTTGGGTCCATTCGAGGTGCTCCTGAGCGAGATGCCTGGAGAGTGACTTATTTTCCATTGTCTTATGAACGGGCAGGTGTTTTTGCAGCCATCATGCACTCACATACAGGCTGCCTTAGTGTGACGTTATCTGATAAGGGATCCAAGTCCAGTGTAGCCCGAAAAGGACTAAGATCAACTTTCATACGTCATGCAAAAGAGGAATTCCAATTCAAAATGCACAAAAACACTGCATAATCATGTTTAGTATGTCTTCATGAAGAGGGGATTTGGGTCAAAATAAGCCATGTGCCCCGATCTAAGGAGGTTGATATCGGGCCCAATATCATTTACCTGTATTTCATAGGTTCATAAATCTGACTGGCTCACTATAGCCATTATAAATTTAGATTGATGAGTGACTGCATATACTGTACCAATGAAATAGCATGGCTTCTGGATTATCAGAGATACTTTGGTCTGAAATCTTACATCTTTAACAAATTCTAGTTTAGAATACTGGAAAATATCTGAAAAGGCCTCAGTTGACATGACCTGTGTTGAGCAGGGTTAATTTCTGATGTGTCTATGTGTGTCCATCACTGACAAAGCATATTGGAAATAACCAGTAAACGCACACAGTTAAATCAAGTAGGAAAACCTGTGTGAAGTGAGGGGCACTAATATATTAAAGTCTAATATCATTTTTTTAGATTAGGTGATGTAATGGTGATAAAAAAACAGTGCCACCACAAACATTAAATTCCATTAACAATAAAGAGCCAATATGACGTAATGAGTTACAAAATGACGTATGTTTTCCCTTCATTGTCAATGGCGTTTATTAACCCATTTAGGCCTGACGTCGAAATAAAAAAAAACGTTAGCTCTGAAAGAATATTATATTCAAAGATTTGTGCCGCATTTTTACGGCCACTCTGTGGCGCGCTATGAGCTTGTAGATCTGCTATTTTCCAATAGCTAAAGTATAACATAATGCTTAGTTAAAGGTTAAAGGTTAAACAAACATTGAACTAAAGACAAACATTAAACCTGTATATAGGAGGGCCTCAAAAAGGAAGCAGGGATAACAGGAAGCCGTCCAGAGGTTAATCTTACCTGCAGCTATTTGGATCTTACAACCCGATTCCAACTGAATTCTTGAGATCTGCTCTCCTCCTTTTCCAATGACTAGGGGAAGGCAGAGAAAACAACTGAAAATGGCCAGTTTTAAGCCCCCATGAATTTAAACGTGAACCCCACAAATGGAGGAGAATAATGGCAATACCAGGACAGAATTTGGTGAGCTCAAGGGACTACTTACTGAATCCCACCATCTTATCAGGCACTTTGAAGTCTTCTGTGGTAAGAACCCTTTAAGAGATTAGAGATGACATGAATAACCCTGGTTGATCAAGGATGAATGAATAATTCTAGATACATCTAAAAAGGTATATGTCATAGAAAACATGTTTGTAAGTTATACAGAGACAAGTAAAGGGGTCAAGTAAAGTACATTATTCACACTCGATGTGCATCGCACGAAATAATATAAAAGTCCCTCTCTGCCCCTCACACAATCTATAAACCCTAACCCCACTCACACACGACACAGTAACACCCCCAACACGCCTAAAGGCCTAAAGAGAAAGACCTTAATTCTGCTTTTAAAAGATGCTCCAGCTGTAGTATATCACAGGTCATTGTTACAGAATAGGACCAAAAAGTAACTTAATACACGATCAGCATATATATCCCATTTCAATAATCCGTGTAAATTAGCATATACCCATGTCTCCCATCAACAGAAATGCTCATACTGTATATAGTTACATATCTCACCTTTGATGTACCATTCCAGCAATGTGGTTTCCTACAGAGAGACAGAAGAGCAAAAACTGTTATTATGCAAGTAATAAACTGAGATTTACAATTGCCAATAATTAATCTCCAACTCATCAAAAGTAGAAAACATTTACAGCGATGTTAATGTTAATAACCAATGTGAATGTGTGAGAACCGACGGTGCCCTCCAAAGCCACAGGCATTTTTCATATTGTCTCATCCTCTTTAACACACGTTGCGTTGCGTTTTTACCAACAAGATTCTGTATGAGGGAATACCAAGGATGAGCCAGAAAACATCAGCCAGGAGAATGAGACTAGCAGGACACTGCCAAAGACACCAAGAACTGCCAGCCAGCAGCTGCTGTGGGAATCAACACACGGGCATCGATCACAAGGACGTCCCACACTAACATACGTGGATGTACTCAAGAACGACGCAGGAGTGCAAATTACCAATAAACTGGCCAGATGTATGGAGAACTTGGATGACTAGAAGCGACGATAGAGGGCTCATCTGAGGACGACCTAGAGAGAGACAGCGTTGCATTGTGCTGCGTTGCATTTGCCCCCATTAATTTGTTGACGCAAAACAACGCAACACAGTAGGTGGAGCTTTGGTGTAAGAAATCCAGTGTTTTCCTTAATACTGAACAAGTCTACACTTTTTTTTTAACAGAGTTGTTAAGAGGAAAATATATGAAATGAAGGCGACAGTGCAGGAATCGAGTAGAAGAAAGACAGCCATATAGAAGAGCATAGTTCAGAGAATCTGTTCAGATGAAGCAGTGACAAAATGCAATGTGAGATGCACAATGTATGACCTTTAGCAGTTTGTGAGATTTGCCATGTACATACACACAAAAACCTTCAGCCTGGTGGAGATATTAAGTCAGGCCTAAAGGAGCTGGGAGCAGATGGAGATGGCCCTGCAAATCCTGTGTGTCATAGTATCTGACCCATGGCAGGGAGTCTGATTCAGTATGGAAATTAGGCTTTTGAGTGTTGCGTTTCGATTGTGGTTGTCTGGAAAAAGAAGGTAGCCCCTGGGTCAGTGGTTGATGGAGTCAAATTGAATTTTGACTGGTAGCAGCACCAAGCAGGGGTCCACTAGGGCCAGGAGTCACTTACGGATATGATGCCAACAACCTCAACATCTCTGTTGAGAAATATCAGGTTTGATCAATGTTATGGACGTTTACGGACGTTCAATTCAGCTGGAAAAACATTGGGTCATTGTGAATGTAGTTACGTACAATACAATATGTCAAAGCTATGCATTCAGAGTTGACATTAAATGACATAGCATACAAACTGGCCATTAGCCTGACGGCTCATTATTCATTAGTGACAGTCCCAGTTTCAATTTACCCTGATTGGTTCCTGACTGACTAACCAGCAGACTCTTTCTGTCTTGGTCCGTCCTGGTTCCGCCTTGTTTATGTTGAATTTGCTAAAACAAACATATGCCCAGTCACCATGCTGCACCTGCGATGTTCCTTTTTACTGACACCACGTTTAAAATAACAATCGAGTGCACAGAATATGAATATGAAGCAACTGAAAAACATGTTATTTCAATGGTAGTGAATGGAGCGAGAAGACTTATGTCCAAGAGGGGCACAACCACATGCGGGATTTGACAAAGGGTGAATTGTACAAAAACTGTCAGGTTAGAGTTTATAGTCTTATTAGTTATAATGCGTTCTGTCGTCAGACCAATGGTACTTCAAATGGGCTGTCGTACTCGTGGCACCCAATGTGGCAGAGCGCAGAATTATTTGGGGAAGGATTTGGGGAAATTGCATTAATTTACTTAAAAAGCCATAACCATATAATTTTGCCTTAACTTTGTTGTCTTCAGACATTGACATTTGACAATGTCTGACAGATACTAACATTCTGCAGATACTTACTGTATTTTTAGAATAGCTAAAAGTGATGTAATTTTGCAATTGTGGGCAGCGGGCATTACAGCTGGAACCAGATCTGCTTGCTTTGCTTAGCCAGATATCTAGCTGGAGCTGCCATGAGCTAGATAAGACTTCATTCATTAACAAGCACTGTTGTCATCTGAAGTCAGTAAGTAATGGAAAATCCCTTGTTATTTAAAACCATCCGCTTTAGGAAAAAAGCCTCTGCAAATATACAAGGCTAAATCAAAACATACTGTGTTAAGCACCCAAAATAAATGTAATGCATATATTGGAAACATCTTGTCTTGGACTACTGATCCAAAGAGGCAAAAATCGGTTCTAGTTCATTCTGAATATCTATAAAAATTGAAGCAAAGATTAAATGTATTGAAAACAAATAGGAAATTAATCTTTCAAACACAATGGCTCTAAATGTAAATAAATGCAGCAGAGTGGCTCATAACCTCTGGGCCTAAAAGTCTAATATCTCCCCTGGATTATAGAGATACCTCTTTAGTCTAGTCTAGTGGTTAAGATGTTGGCTTTCCATGCAGGAGACCCGGGTACAATTCCCGGGAACTAAAAAAAACACAACCCTAGTACAGCACATACTGTTACACTTAACAATGGTGTTCAATAAATTGCTGTCCTAACCAGGAGTCGATCCTGGATCTAAGTAGTAGTAAGTAGAACACCTGCTTGACCAGGAAAGATATTAGCTGCAATACTGTTTGCCTTCTCAGTGGGTTTTCAATGTAATGAGTCCCAGGATGCAGGGATGGTCTTTTAGATGAGTCCCAGGGACATTTTAGACAGTTAGGAGTCATATTTTGCCATTTTTACAAATTGCAGCATTTAACTCCATTTAATTTTATATGGTTATAATGGGATTGTATTCATGTAGAAAACAGAAGAAATGAACTAAAGCTAGCAAAATAAACTAGAATAAAAAAAACAGTACAGTAGTACAGTAGTGGGTGAAGAGGTCGTTGTTTTATTATAAACTATAAACTGCGTTTTGGGATGCAAAATGCAACCCATTTTAATCTCTGCCTTCTAGTAGGTGACGGCGTTGAAGGCTAGAGTAACATGAGCCTTTATGGGCAATATATAAGCAGTTTTCTTATGTTGTTCATCACATTGCAGAGGAATGCATTTAGAGTTATCCACACCTTTTCCACTGTATTAAACAGCTTCCTTTATGGAGGGCTGCAATACTGCAGTAATATTGAATAGTGTTGCATGATTGTGCAATATAAGATGCCGACACGAAAAACAAATATCAGGAAAGTTTCAGCTGTGCACCCAGCACATCAGAAAACCTGTACAAATGGCAAGTGTAATTGCTCTACATCCCAGGTAAAGAAGGTGAAATATACTGTATAAGTGTAACCTACAATTATATAATGTAAGCCTAGCCAGAAAAGTCAAACTACCCAGATCTACTGAATTGGCAATTCACTGTCAACATGTCAATACAGTCACACAGTCTCAGTTTATCTTCACAGTGGACTTTGCCTCAGACCACAAACCTATTTCACTTGCTTGCAAAATAAGGCTCGTTTCTAAAGGGAAGCAAGCACAGCTGCCTTTCTTAAACAAGTGAGAATCTATTATAATGGTGGTGGTGTCTGGAATTCATCGTGGTTCTTCAGCAGTGCAGCACGTGGGAGGAGAGAGCTAGAACTATCCCCTGGGTGGCCTACTATGGGTAGCAAGAAATCTGTCACTGTGACTGTACTGACCTAACTTAATTCACTTTGTGGTGAGCAGAGAGCAGATAATCCTGCTCTTGAAATAACGAGAGAGTGACTGCCGATTCCACCGATAAGCCCATACTGTAGTGTATATTGAAGAATAAATTGGGGTGGCGGTTCTTCCCTGGCAAAATCCCATGCAGGTCCAGCTGTGTCTCAGATTAGCGTCTCACAGACAGATGGACATTGAACAGACAGACAATGCACACACACAGATCAGACGGACCAAGGGATCCGACTTGAGTGAACAACGGTCGGACATGCGGTCAAACATGCGCCGCACCCGTGCTTGCGGTTATGGTTGTCGGTCTATTAACACTCGGACCAATAGTATGTCGGAACTAAAGCCTGTCCACAGACAGACAGACAGACAGAAACGAGCATAAACATAATCCCTGCCCCCAGCCTTCTGGCCTATAGCGAAGATAATAAATATTAGTATTACCTTTTGTAAGCTTGTTCTTGACAATCGGCTGGGAGCGACCTCCTGTAGATGCAACAGTACTGACCAGTTCTGACATAGCATAGATGTGCATAATTGTCTATGCTAAATTATATAATGAAATATAAATATATATATTCTTTTTAATCTGCCAAATTTTAGGAACGAAACTTGAATGTCATTTTAGAGCTCAGATGACTGCCCTAAGATGAATTGTGCATTCATTTGACCGAAGCCGTCCAACGGCTGAATATCCACTTCCTAACCACACTGTGGGTAGTATAAATAAAATAAAGTAATAACACAAATCTAAATTTAGGATATTAATCGCAATCCAATGAATGAAGCTTTGGAGCTCCAACCAACCACGTCTCTCCAACTCTACTGGAGCGAATTATGGAACACCATTCTAACAAAAAGATAATCCTTTGTTGGGTAATTGATGACGGCAGTGGAGAATGCGGTCTAACACGTCGATCCAAATTCTCCCATAGGTGTTCAACTGGGTTGAGATGTAGTGACTGACGGCCATAGCATGATTCACATCATTTTCATACTCATCAAAACATTCAGTGACCCCTCATGCACTTTGTGGATTGAGGCATTGTCATCCTAGAAGAGACCACACGCATTAGGATAGACTAGAAATGTTTCATCATTCCGATCCTGTATGATGAAACATAATGGTAGGATAAAGATGATCCCTCACAATAACTTATTAAATTATTTGCAGCCAGTGACCCAAGTGGACCCAAACCATGGCAGGAAAATGCCCAGCATAACGGAGCCACCAACTCAACTCAACACCAACTCACTGTGTGTGTGTGTGTGTGTGTGTGTGTGTGTGTGTGTGTGTGTGTGTTTGTGTGTGTGTGTGTGTGTGTGTGAGAGAGAAATGCATGATCATGTTTAATGTCAATGTTGAAGACATTACAATTCTATTTTAGTGAAAATAGGTTTTGATTGAACAACCTAGGTCCAAAAATTTGGGGCGGAGGTTCTTCCTTGGTCTACTGTACTGGGAGTGTGGGTGCAAAGTTTCACGCCAACACCTCCGTTCCTTCAGTGGGCGAGACAAAAAAGCCTCGCCAGCATCCTGTCAGCTGGACCACTTAACAATAACATTAATTAATGAGTAGTTTGAATGATCTGATTTCCCCGGGCAATGGTTAGTCAAAAGTTAGTTCACAATAGTGGAATGTTCTGGACAATGCAGTTATTATTTATGTTGACAGACTGAGATTGTGAGGATCCTTACCAACATCGTCCAATGAATGTTTCTGTCCTCCATAGCTGTACAGGGAGGGGTCTATCTGGTCACCCATCACCACCTGGAGACAGAAGAGGAATGATATGCATTAGGTCACAGGTCCCCATTTCATACAAAACTCTGCATACTGTATCCAGTAGTTCCCAAACATTTTAGCCCGTGACCGAAAAGAGAAATTTTATGTTTCCCCGGGACCCAAATAATAAATAAAAAAAGCAGATGGGCAATTTTCCCAACCCACTGTTGGGAAACAGTGTCAAATAAAACAATATGAATCACGACTCAGCACTTGAATTTCTCACCAATCACACAAAATGTTCACATTGGTGTCTTTGCCCCATCAGTGATGTTCGGCTAGTTGGAAAATCTTGGTGGTGCAAGAACTGCCGATACCAACTTCGGCAATGTGTTTGTTTGCACTGCAATGACGTTATTTTGCCCTTTACACCTCACAAACTTTATTTAAGAATGCTACCCATCATGTTTTAAGTAAGGCTTTGACCTGAAGTCTTGTTTTCTTAAACATTTAAGGTTAGTCGAATGACAAAAGTAGTTTTAGGAATGAGACCCGTGTGCCCCATGATATAGATAGATAGATAGATAGATAGATAGATAGATAGATAGATAGATAGATAGATAGATAGATAGATAGATAGATAGATAGATAGATAGATAGATAGATAGATAGATAGATAGATAGATAGATAGATAGAGCGAGAGCGCGAGCGAGCGAGCGAGCGAGCGAGAGAGAGAGAGCGCGAGAGAGAGAGAGCGAGGTCCCAGTCCACAAAACGCACTATACCTCAGCAAAGTGTCAGTGGTGATCGATCAATCAATAGAGTAGATGCCTCTTGTGACCCTTTCCAGCTGAAAATATGTAATTCGTGTCAAGCTAAATGGTTAGACATACAATTAAGGATGTCCCAATAAAGTACCGACAACACATGCCTTTTTTTTATATCTAGCTCGTTCAACAAGGTTTGGTGAAGACTTTGCCGATCAATTTGTCTGCACTTTCAACATTTTAGCCGCTGTTAAATGGTAAACACATTTCTACCTGGCTGTCACAATTTGTGGATTAGGGGAGGGAGGGGGTGATTCTGAATTAATTCACATTTGCCAATAATCTTTTTCCCACCCCACCTACCCACAGTTTTGCTGCCAATACGCTTTCCCGCTTCAATAGCTGTTAGCAAGCAATGTGGCTCGCTACTAGTGGGCTCTGCCGCTCAGCTGTGTCAGTTTGTGTACTGTACATCAATATGTACATCTGCGTCTTTGTTTCTCTGTCGCTCCGTTTCGGTTGCTCCCCCTGTATGGGACAGTAGCCATTCCACTGTGTGGATGAAGCACATGTGTGTTGTTGCGCTCTTTAGAACTCTCCCCAAAGACAACGAAGCTACAGGATGTTGACAATGTTGGAGTAACTTAAGACATAGAGATAGCTAGAAACACGGATTATGTTTTACATGCTTACAATATCAAATAGGATGCAATATAGTTGCATACGTGCTTGTAGCAGGGGCGAGTGTGTACGGTACGCCATACAGCTGTTACTGATCAAAATTAAAAGAGGCCTACACCTTGACCCAATCCCTAGTTTTTCATCTGAAGCCATTGCAGTAGTTTTGCTTAATCTGGATCCATGTTTCCTGGATACTACTGACAAAGCACTCCCCATCTGCATTCAGGCAACTACTGGACACAAATAATGAAAACATGTTTACATCACAAGCTCAAATACTTGTCACTGTCGGCAAGTCACATTTGTTATCTCCACCAGGTCAGTGGGCTGTGCAGGAGACTATATCATTATCCAGTGTCTGTATCCGCGGGTATCTCCCAAACATTGAATAGCTTTCCAATCCGTCAATGACAACTATGTTATTCTCAGACACACCATCCATCCAAGCTACAGGTCCTTGATGGTGTAGACACGTAGAGTAGGACTAGCCAATCTGGAGGATGTTTAGTGTACACTGTACACTATGTCTCCTCCCTTCACTACAAGCTTTGCTATTATTGCCTCATAGTGCACACGCACATACACACACACACACACACACACACACACACACACACACACCCCGGGACATTTTATAAGTCCTACTTCAACAACGTTAGAGACAGAGTACAGTACCGAGTACACAGTATTGCATCCCAGGACCCCTGGAGGGTGACATGATTGAATCCTTTCTCAATTTAGTGAGTCTGGATGCAGGATGCAGGCTATTTGCATCACTAGTCTGTAATATATATATATTATGTTCCTGCAGCAACTATTCTATTCACACCAACATTGCTGTGGTCAAGTACTGTTGGTCAAGTTTATTAAGATTGCTACATCTCCTCCCTCCCCCACCCCAATCCATTTGTACACACTCAAGCTGCGATCAAATTAGTGGCCAAAAAGCAAAAGGCTACAAGTCATTTTCAATGGAAGTCAGCAACATTAAGCTTCAACTGGCACCAAACCAAACACTGTTACTGCTTGACGGGAGTGATGTGATAATTTTTTTTCAACACTCCAATGACGCAGTGAAGCGTCAATCAATATATTTTTGTTGCACCATTTCCCCTTGCATTTCCTCTCCCCAGAATTCCTGCTTCCTGGAAGAAAATCTTATTCTTGGCGTTAACCAGTTCCCTGTGCTGTAAAACCTACCCTTTTCATTTACAGTGTGGCCTGAGCAACTCAACAACAGTGTAGGCGACACTGTTGTCACACTTGGGCCATGTTGCATCAGAGTAGGGATGTTAATAGTTAAGTCAATCGATTAATCGCCGTTCAGAAAATAATCAATTAAACTTACCGGTAAGTTAATAATTAAATGGTAATTAATCGAAAATTCTGCGGTTCCATCTTTGGGTGCTTTTCTGTGAATGTAATGCTGTCTGCGCGAGCGAGTGGCCGAGGAACGCAGATACAAAGATGCCATTGCCTGTCCCTGTATCTTCAATGTTCAAATAAATATTTGTTTAAGGAATATAATATGCCTTTTGTATTATTTCTGTATATCAGCTAAATGTAGATTATGTTAGACATTGAGGGAAATTAACTGACTTATTTTTTTATTTTTACAAAAACGCAGCTTAATCAACTAACTGGTTAATCGATTGATGAGGTTATTAAAAACTAAATGAATTAATTGATCATTCCCATCCCTATATCAGAGTTAAGTGAATTGTGCATGTTCAATAATATGGGTCCATTTGGTTACACTGGTACACTCCCAAGAGCTAAAATAACAGATGACTTCACAGTCTTGGTGGCTAGTTACACCAGAATTGGTAACCTACTTAAGTGTGTGACTCCAGTGCTTACCGTTTGGAAATTTCAACTGCCATTCGGGGGCAGAAATCCATCCAGATAATCATGATTCATCAGGTAAACAGACTGGTTTAAAATGATGGCACACTTGAAAATCGAAACCGCCCATAATCAATCACAGATTTAATTTCAACAGGTAAAAACTGATTTGTAAAACTCTAGATTATATAGATTATGAGACCATGTGTGTATTTTGTTAGGTAGACAGTCACACAGGCATTTACAACTTCAAACTATATTACATCACCTACAGCATTTGACAGACACACACTTCCCTGTTCCCTATACAACCAACAGCTTTATATTATGTACAAAATGTAAAATGTTTACATCCAATAAATCAGTGGTCGTCAAAGTGGGGTCCGGGGACACCCAGGGGTCCTTGAGGGAGTTCCAGGGGGTCCCCAGCTAAATGTTAGTTAGGAACCATATGTACCATATGTACAGAGAGTGTACATATGGAACCAAATGGACGCTAACAGGTTCATTTGTTTCCATTTGTACACAGAGTTAAATTAACATACCGGTAGATTTTACAATGGTGTCCAAGAGATATGTCATTAAATGGGGGTCCGTAACCTAATGCATGTCAAACTGCGGGGTCCTTGAAATAAAAATGGTTGAAAATCACTGCTAGAGCATCTTTTAAAATCAAGGGCCCCCAAATTGACACTTATTAGGCTGCAGACCCCCATCTGCGGGCTAATAAGTGTCAATTTGGGGGTCCTTGACATAAAAAGGTTTGAGAACCACTGCAATAAACAACAATGTTTAGTCTAATTAAGTCAAATGATTGCATTGATTCTATTTACTAAATGCAGGTGCGTATGTCCGCCCATGTGCTTGCTTTTTGGGTGGATGAAACTTGCAAGGCTCCAAAATCCAAATCATCATCCCTGCCTATGTCACTTTATGACTTTGGCTCCGAGTAGGTCATGCCTAGTGGTGTAGATATGTCCCCACTGAGTGTCCCTTTCTTGTTTGTATGTGTATTGTGAGCATGTCAGTTACAGGTGTGTTCAAAATCAGTGACGTTAGATTAGCTTTTGCCTCACTGTGTTGTGTGTTTGCTATAGGTACGATTACTGTGAGATAAGACTGATTAGTGTCATTCACCTATACCTACTGCTATGGCATATCCTAAACATTGTTTCTATACGATACTGCACTTGTACAGGGAAAATAGCAGGAGTAGGGGTGTAGAATTGCTAGTATTAGTGTATTTTGATATTGTTTTTGTCGTCTGGCAGGGTTAACCGACTAAAAGCTGGACCACAACAATGCAACTACTTGCAACGATTATTTGCAAATGGCAACAGTCTGCAACTGGTCAGTCAGGCAACTGCAACGGTCACAAATGCGGTTTTGTTACACAGAGTTGCATTGGTGTGGACTGGCTTTTTAAGCTAGTGCTACCAGGAGTCAGGACTATCAGTCTGTAAAGTGCCAGCCTTTGAATAGCAAGGTTCTTGGTTTGACGATCCTCCTGGGCACTGCCATCTCATCTTATGAGTAGCATGGCTTGGGTAACTAAGATATATGGCAAGTAAGGGGAGCTGGTGGTAGGTGTGGCTCTCCACCTCAGCAATCCATCTCCCAGGGTCTAGTACAGTACATTGTAAAGGGGATAGACACCACCCTCGTTGCTTGGCTGATACGGACAATAAGCCAGTTCGACTTACTTAACCTCGTGCCTCTCTGAGATTCACTCAAGAGGTTAACACTCACAGTCTCGACAACAATCAACTTAACTTGTAGAGCAGTATCTCCTCATACAGGTCTCTGTGGCACTGCCGGAGGTGTAACAACAAGTTTATTGTGTTTCCTCAGATTATCACAAAAGGTGTGCAATATAATATTATATTGCATATAGGGACTAAATCATCCTCAATATTTTTTCAAGGCTTATTTAATTGTATCTTCTTGCTACTGGATTTTATGCAGATTCTGCCAGTTTCAAACTGATTAACAACTACTAGGGGAAAGACTGATTGACAAAAAATTGCAATGTACCTTAGAGTTTTTGTATGAAGTGTCAGTGCTCGTGTCAACAACTGTTGAAACATAATTCAATGCGATATAAACTCAGAGTTAAAGTAGATTCTACAATTTTGACTACATAAACATGAGTTGATGCTTTTAGTCTATTTATGGTTGGTCCCCATTCCCCAATGCTGGAGGGACAGCTGGCTACAACAACTGTTTCAACCTGGGAGACTAAAACCAGAAACGATAGTATGATGAAGCATTGGTCCACAAGTTCCCAGCTCTCATGCGAAGTACACACAGCTGAGAGAGTGGAGGGGGGACCTCAATGTAGAGGGTATGCGCATGCATAAAGTGAATGTCAAATTGAGTGGCAAAGTGAGTTTAACATTGTTTAATGTAATTTAATGCAATCAGATAAGACATTTCTGTTTGGATGTATGGGCTGTCATGGCCAGGAAGTAGTTTTTTGCCACTCAGTTGCGTTCCCACATAACTTCCGGATTTGATGGCGATGTCACGCGCATACCCTCTATTATGAAATAGACACCAGCACAACCCAGGCATGGTGTGCTTATCTGGGCATTTCTGAAGGAACAAACTGTAAATAAATGTATATGCAATGCCATGAATTATGTTCAACTTTTAAGAGGTTTCATAAAATATTCTTAAATGGAATAAAGAGCAAAGATACACGTTATGGCCGACAGACACTGTGGAAACTGTAGCAGTGTCCAGGTTTCCAGGCACAATTACATTAGTGCCAACTATGAAACAAACTACTTTGGAAAGATACACACATTATGACAGCTCAACATACATATAGATTGTAATAACTTGAAGGAATATAGTCTTCTGAAAACATATATTGTAGTGTCTTCTACGACTATTCGCACGTATAGTAGGTAAATCCCAAGTGTATAAAACAAGGGGTGGGCTTATTTAACAGGTGGCGTTGTCATATTGGCTACCTCCTATTTTGCCAATGTGTGGGCAAATGCACTAATCCCACTAAACTGACCAACGAGGTTATTATTGTGATCCTTAATAACTTTACCAAAACGCCCAAACTGCACCATGCTATGAGTGACAAGCTAACCTAGCAGCGCAGCACTGACACTGCTTTTCTTTCCAACAAATCTCTTGATGTTTCCAGTGACAAAAGCACCACCGTTTTATTGCTCATGTTGTTATTAAACAGTGCAAGTGGTTTAAGAGCTTAACTTTAGATCATAACACAGTATGTCTGACAGCCATGGTTTCCTAAGGAACTAAACAGCAGGCTACAATGGATGCTTCGAGCTCGTGTTAGTGGTAGTACAGCTAATAAGCTAACTGAAACTTCACAACAGGTTGCACTTTTCTGCTCATGTCGCTTTATTCATTATTAAAAGTTACATTCGCTTCGACGTTGGCGGGGCAAGACGTTTATTTGTCACGTCTGACATGTGTTGTTCGTTGCTGTTGTCGTTTTGTGTTAACATTTATTTACTTTAATTTACAGACACTGTTGTAGTGGAAGCTGGCGTTATGTAGCTTTGGCTAGCAGATGAGCTCGTTTGCTGTGCATTAGCCAAGTTAAACTCCCGTCGTACGGTCGGTACGAGGGGGTGTCGCGCGACGAAAATAGCCGATCTACAAGCTCACGAGGCGTCGCGGACGCAACAGCCCGTGAGCTTGTATATCGGCTATTTTCGACGCGCGGCACTGTCGTACGGGAGAATTCTAAACACGGCTTATGGAGTGTTTTCAGTAGGAGGAGGGGAGGGGGTTCTTGGGGGGGTCAGGGGTTGGACAAAATGCACTTCCAAAGCCACATGGAAAGCAAGGGGTCTGTTTTTTTGTTGTTGTTGGTGTCATCCGATTAAGGTTTATTATTACTCCTACTACGGGTCTTATTCCTGCTTCAACGTGAACGCATGTTACCTGTCTGATCCGGTGCATGGCGTCTGCGAAGTCATCCTTACTCGTCCCACCGACACCACCACCACCAGGCTGGCCCAACACAGACACCGAGGCCTGGTGTCCTGGTCCACCCTGCACCAGCTCCGCCATCATCGCCATCCAGCAGCAGCAGCAGGCAGGCAAGGCAAGGCAGGCAGATCGAGCGAGGTCCTCGATCGGGACACACACAGTACACACAAACACACACACCCACACACACTGTGCTCAGAGACACACACTTCAGGAAAAAAAAAAAAAAACTAGCAACACACGTGCCGACCCCTAGCTCCGCGAGCCAGAGGATCTCGCGAGTTAATCACAGCGCATGCTCAAATGAGTGTGGTGGTTTGTGAACCACAGATGAGTAGTTGGAGAGACCAGAGCTTGAGTTGATAATGATAATATTTAATATGATAATATTAAATTATTAATAACATTATATATATATATATATATTGTGTGTGTGTGTGTGTGTGTGTGTGTGTGTGTGTATATATATATATATATATATATATATATATATATATATATATATATATATATATATATATATATATATATATATATATACACATACCGGTGTATATATATTCAAAGTTTATTTTTTCTAATCTGTAAACTCCCCCAACCAACACCACTTTCAAGAAGATATCTTCAAGAAATATGTATATATTTTTAATAAATTGGCATAATAATTTAGTTCACAGTAGAGAGCCACTGTAATGTTTCTAAATTGACTTGTGCTAGTTTGTAGTTCTAACATTGTAATCTGTCTGGTCAGAGTGAAACTAATCTCAGCCAGACGTGAAGATATAAGATATAAAATGGAGGAATATTGGATTTCCCCTCTTGCCTCACATGTGGAAACATCTATTGTTGCACATCTGGAAATTGCCAGCAGCTAAGCAGAGGAGAGTAAAATTGCTACAAATTTCCAAACTGATTATGCAAAACAGTTCCTGCTCCATAAATTGTATCCAAACCTCGATGAGGGAAAGCGAGCCAGTAAAGTCTAAAATGATTGCAGGTCCAAGTATAGCAGCCTAGACTGGAGCTAGAACAGTTCAAATGGTAATATTCCATTGAGTGCCTGGTAGTTAAAAGATTGGATGCTATGCTCAGTGAGTTATATCCAGCAATACATGCAGTGAATACTGATTACGTATGGATATTTGACATATGGTAAGATCACAAAGGACATGATCTAACTTTTCTTAATTGCCAATTTGTGGTCTGACAACTGTAATCAAAATTCACATACAGGAAGACAGATACAGGTATGAGCAATAAAATTAAATGGAGTGCGGAAAATATATTTTGCATGTTGTTCTAAGGGACTGATTCCTAATGCCGATATGTAACATACTCAAGTTACTCAGATATACATATAGCTGATTACCCCTGGCTGTCCTAGAGACAAGCAGATTGACGTCTCATCATGGATCCGTTGCCTCTGAGGGGCAACACAGAGATATCAATTTCCCTGCCTGGTCAGCCTCTGGGCATTTTATCACCTTCCAAAAAGAAGGAGAAAAATTAAGTGGGTGGAGGGGGTGGAGGGGTGGGCTAGCGGGATGCTATTACTCTATCCAGACCAACACCTCTAAATGAAGCGCTCCAATTTAGCCTGAGTGAAGTATGATATCTGGCCGTGGTAACATATTGCTACCATGTGCTAGCCAATGTATTCAGACACCCAGAGGTGGCTGGGAGATGATGTCTGAATCAAAGCATCAAAGGGTTATGCACTGGCTATAAACATAGTCAGACATGCTCCCCTCAACCCCCCCGCCACCGACACTTATGCAGGTGTTCATGTCTGGAACGCTGTCATTCAAGTAGTGAGAATTGGATAAGAATAGAATTAAGCGGTGTCTGCGAGTGACTGTAATTCTTGCACACAGGGTCCACTGTGGTGAAATGTATATAAACTAGGGCCACTCAAACAACTTCAGTGTGTAAGTGCAACCAATGGTCACCTAGGACTAGGAAGCACTGGCTAGTATGTTGCATTCAGCACAAAACCAGCTCTTCATCAGAAATGATAAAAACAAAAAAAAGGAACATATACACTACCAGGAGTGGTGAAATTACACCAATGGACCAATCAATCATCAATGAACGTGTGTGTGAGAGACTTAAGATAATGTGTCTGGGTAAATGCACAGAATATAGGCATTCTCATTTTCATGTTTTATGCTTGTGTTGTCGTGCTGTAGTCTTACAGCTAGCTCTGCTGAAACAAACGTTTCCAGTTTTGCACATCTGTAACCATATAGCACATTGCATTTACAGGAAAACACAGACCATTCCATATAGAAATGTACTGCAAATCCCTCTATTGCATGGTTAATCCATAATCCATGGCCAAATACATATATTTGGTGGTCCTGCAGGTCCTTGACATGAAAAAGTTTGTTTACATTTGTTTATCAGGAAACTGATGTAGAAGACATTTTGTAGAATTAATTTGTTGTAGTTTCTGTTGCTAGGCATGCAGGCTACATACTGTACAATCCTGGACCCTTCCTTCATTGGGATTCTGTCAACATATGGAAACGACACACCAACACTGGCGAGCTCAATCTTTTTAACAACTGAGCTTTTACCTCCTCGACCCTCCTCTCCCTCAAAAGAGCAGGCTATGTGAAACTATAATTGTTTTATAATTGCTGTGGTCCCTCTATGGACGTACATTTCTAAAGGCAAGGATACATTCAGGGATATTGTTTCATTCAGAGACCACTTGCTATCCCCGTCTCAAGCACAGCTTTTATTCAAATACAAACACATAGTCTGTGGAGAGTAAAGAATTTAGTGCCACTTCCAGAAAAGCCACTAACATTTGAAGCGCCAACCCCAGCAATAAAAGACAATGCCGCAATTTTACTGGCTTCAAGCCCAACCTTTGAGTGTGGTTTAATTTAAATCAGTTGTGTGACAAGTGTGAGTCACTAACCATTACATGTAGCCTATACTGCATATGCAATGCATTATCTATTTTCCCTTCTTCACACAGGAAATGTGCACAAATGCATACCCCCCCCCCCCCCCCCCCCACACACACACACACACACACACACACACACACACAGACACGTACGCACGCACGTGTGTGCGCACACACACACACACACACACACACACACACACACGCGCGCACACATACACACACACACACACACACACCAGTAGCTTACTTTTTTTTCTTCTTTTTTCCCACACCCTTGAAATTAAAGTTACAATCCATAAGACTTGTCTCCTTCCCGGGATTCAAACCCACATCTCCCGCACATGAGACATTGTATTAACATACTACCATACAAAATGAGTTCCAGATTGCACTTTAGAATAAGTAAACAAACAAATCAACAAAAGGGCCAGCGTGTTAAAAAATAATATATTGGGGCACGGTCTGTAGTGCTGTCGCCTCACAGCTAGAATATCCTGGGTTCAATTCCCGCTCGGGACGCTGTGGGCGTGTCCTCTCCTCCGCCTCATCAGTGCCCATACCCGAGGCGGGGTTGGCAAAAGGGCCTTTCTGTGTGGAGTTTGCATGTTCTCCCCATGTCCCCTAGGGTAGGTACTAGAGTTCTCATCGGGCCCGAAAATTAAGGCCCGGCCCTAACTGATCAGGTCCTAGGCCCTAGGCCCGGCCCGACTAATTAGCATAGATTTTAGGCCCGACCCGGCCCTAAAATGTCGGGTCAGGCCTGGTCGGGTTTGTGCAGAATTTGAGAACTCTACACAGAGTAAAAGTGAAACGCCAGTCAGCACCATCTTCATAATAGATAAATACACAAACAGACAGAACAGAACTATTATTTTTATTATTCTAAACAAATTCAATATACCGGTATATATATTTTTTCATGGAGCCCCAGGCCCGGCCCGGCCCTACTGATTAGCATACATTTTAGGCCCGGCCCGGCCCTAAAATGTCGGGTCGGGTCGGGCCTGGTCGGGTTCGGGCAGAGTTTGAGAACTCTAGTAGGTACCCTTACAAAAACATGCAGTAATCCTGGTCTCTAAACTGCCTCCCCCTGGCCAGCTGGGGCGCCTGATGGAGGGGAAAGGAACTGGTTGGAATAACGTGTTCCTTCCACGCGCTACGTCTAACCAGGGAAACTCCCCCCTGTCGGTTTAAAGGAGTCACAGGGGGGGGGGGGGGGGGGGGGGGGATGGGTTACAAAATCGTGGGATAAAAATGATATATATAAAAAAAGAATGTATTAAGGAAAAGGACCCCTAATTTTAGTATACTATACAAAATCCTCCTCAGTGTTAATCTTTCGATTTGTAACTCTGAAATGGTATACAAATACTAAAAAGTGTCCATTTGGTTACATTTCTACAGAGTCAGAGTTAATTTAACATTGGGGATATTATGTAGCTGCAATGAGTATATCAGTTTGTTGATCTTGTTTCAAGATCAAATAGAAGCTAAGAAGAACTGCCATATCGTGGCAGGTTTACCAAAAAAGAAAAACTCTTGACAGGTCACATCCTGCCTAGTGCCTTGATTGACAGATGAAAAGAAAGCGATCTGCATCGTCCAATAAGAGGAGAAGTACATTTCTATCTCTCGATTTTTTCCTTTCTCTTCCTTTTTCTTTCAGCCTCCTCCTCTTCCACCCTAGCCATTTTGCTTTGATTCCACCCCGTATTTGTATCTTAAATGACTCAATTACAGGGAATCATGTGGTGAAAATGACGGATGTTTTCCACTATTTCTCTCCACAGGGACACTATGACGGTATGACCCCCTCCCTGGCACCAGTACCCCCCCATGCCCACCCCTCCCTTACCTCTCCTGGCCTCCACCTGTTCTTTTTTCCACCACAAAAAATAAATCTACGCTTTATTGTGTGTATCTGTGTCGACCGAGAGGAAATAATAACTAAATAGGCTTGTTTGTGAGCTCTTTGCACCGTGAGCTGACAAAGAATGTTTTTGCTGGCAATTAGTCTGCTGTCACAAGTGAGCAAGCTGCCATAGAGATGTCTTTACAAATGACAGGATCATTAAAATCCAAGGTATGACAGGAATAAAAGCACACAAGCAGGGACAGTTTTGGAGATGGACAACATTTCTATTTATTTATCTTTTTTTTTTTATTCTATTGAATCCTCACAGCATGTTACAACCACAGGAGTGCAGTATTTTAGGAGTGGAATTGACTATACCTTTGGTGCACTCTGTTGATTTCAAATCTATTTGCAATCTATATCCATACTCCTTTGCATGTCTCACTAGCCTGACATTCAACGAGATACTGACAACTAAATGAATGAGCAAAGTGCACACACAAATCAACTATAAAACAGCACTGTTTGAATGTCACACAATACATAACATGACTTCTTTACAAAAGAGAACAGATATTATATTTAGAAGTTAAATCAGATGCACTTTATATGTTGCCATCTAGTGGACCAATGGAATAAGGAATGAAGTAGAGTATTATTTAGAACCCATGCAAATACAAACTAAACCCCAAATACTTTGTATGCATGGCCTGCATGGGCATAGTTCACACATATACATTGCGTACATATACAATGCATTGGTGGTAATGACCAAATTCACTCAAACATTCAGAAAGGATTCAGGAAGAGTGTGAGGGAAGGCTACACTGGTTGCCACCTTGAACCTGATAGGCCACTCATCCTTTCACTACCTATAGCAGCGCAACAGATCGAAGAACATAATGAGTGTATGCCAGCAAACAAACCCAGCAGTGGACCCCTGGGAGCACAGGCAGGGGAGAGGGCCAAAGAGAGAGTAGTCCCTTATAGGGAAGGGGATAAATCTATTGATTTGAGATAAACATGCTGCATTACTACTGCCCTGGGGAGTGGAGGAGGGAGTGGTAATGATGAAGGTGGCTTTTTGGTACAGCTGGTTATAGCGATACATCTTTTTGAAACTTTGTTCATTTAGCAGGTTAACTTTGCACCTGGCATCCCTATTTTGAATTATGCTAAATGTTTTCACCTAATTTCTTTCAAAATATTCAAAAATAGCGGAAATTGAAAATTGCGGAAATTGCGGAAATTGGAGATTGCGGAAATTGGAAATTGCGGAAATTGGAAATTGCGGAAATTGCGGAAATTGGAAATTGCGGAAATTGAAAATTGCGGAATTTGCGGAAAGCGGAAATTGGAAATTGCGGAAATGGGCCTGGATTTTTTTTATAGCAGCGTTGTGTGAGTCTGTAGAGCAGCTAAGACATTTATCTTTGAGGGGCGCTAGCCCTTCCTATGCCCAGCTTTGTGTTTGTGTGTACCCCTACTACCCCATAGCGATGATTTGATTGGCTGATCACCCCATAGCGATGATTTGATTGGCTGAGCAAAGTACGTATTGAGGATAAAAAGTGAGGACAGAAAAGTGAAGACGGAAAACTGAGGATGCAAATTGTGATTGGCCAGAATGAGATGAGATGGTATGACGATAAGAGCGCCCCTCACTTCACACAGGTGTGATTTTTAGTATAAACATGTTTGATTCTCACACCTATAAAAGTGGGTCATCTGTATAAACTATAAAGTGAAAGATGTTTGGTGCAAGGCTCAACACAGGTCAATAGAGACCTCACAGCTTCAGTTTGATAGGAGATAGCAGACCCAGCACATTTAACCCATTAATACATGAGGCAGATTCAAATAAATCAGTGCTTCTCAAATGTTTTTGTGCCAAGGACCCCCAAATTGCTATATATTTGGCTGCGGACCCCCACCTGAAAATGTTTTGTGGATCCCTTCTTGCTCACTCTAAGAACAGAGTTAGCCAGGTGAGAAGTTCCTGTATTTTTTGCAGACATATTTGTTTGGCATTCAAGACAAAGAGTCTTTTTCCTCGTGCTCAGAGTGCTTTAACCACTTAAACCAATTCTATACTTAGTAAACTAATACTTAGTTGACCCGGGTTTGCTCTGTGGGCCGAAGATAGCCCACCTACAACGTATTAGGTTGTGATGCATTGTGAGCTTGTAGATCTGCGGTGTTTGGTGAATGTTCACCCCAGAAATAGGGATGTTCTGGTTCATATGGTTAAGTGCCGTTTCTGTCACGTTTCGGCAGGTTTCCCCTCTCTGTCAGGGTGGCCTTTGGGATCTTGGTCACCTCATTGACTCGGCACCTTCTTGCCCCGTTACTGACTTTGATTTTGGGTGACTTTTCTAAATAATTTGGTGGACTCCAATCGCCTCATAGAGACATCTCATGGAGGCTCAAAGGATACAATTTTAATTGTCCCACCCTAGCAAAGGGTCTGAATACTGAAAATCTGTAACGACAAAACATGGTAAAAGTTAAGAGGTCCGAACACTTTTTAAGTATGAAAGTCGTATGAAAGAGAACAGTCCTGAGGCAAACTGTCATTTGATGTTACAATAACAGTAGCCTTGATACAAGACTGTCATATATTATGTCCGATGACCGAAAGCTACAATAACAGTAATACAAAATATTCAAGGGATGATGTTAGGAAATGCTTGCAAGAGAAGCCTAAAGCTCTTGATAGAACTGACAAATAATTACTCGTGATGCAGTGCAGACAGTAACGATCATCCTGCCAACAATTGATGTGTACAACCTAATAGTAAAAGTACTAGTTTACACTTTGAAAAGGTTTGTGTTGGAAAACTTAATCCGATATTGTAAAATGCTATAGATTATTTTTAGCCCCATAGAGACATCAGAATCCAGTGTAATCAATGTTAGTGCTTGTAGGGCTACACGTGTAACAGGAGACAGGGAAGCCTTAACACTCATTAACCCTTTTAGATGGGCAACATTGAGCAGCAGGCAAAATATTTCTATTTTTCCATCAATATTTCATCACAGGCTCAGGCCAAACAAAGCCAAGAGCTTTGACCGTAATGGCCCCATCTGTCTATAGATCCTAAGGATAGAACCGTATGGGTGTCCTTTGACACCAGAAAATAGGCTTTACCAACATGGAAAATTCACGCACACACGCACGCACACGCACGCGCACGCGCGCGCACACACACACACACACACACACACACACACACACACACACACACACACACACACACACACACAATCCACGGATATTAGCAAGCCTTGGAGGCAAGATTTATCCCACTTTATGGGTGCATCTTCACATATGGTCTCTTTATGTCACAGTATATTATATTTCACTAGACTATGAATGAAGTAGCCATTTCAACACTGCTGAAGGGCACATCTGCAATGTAAACTGATGTACAATTACATTGTAGTATATATTGAGTTAATTGACAAATTAATGCAAGTATTGGAGTTGTATTACCCTTTTGTATCATCTCAGTCAAGTCTCAACAAGACTACCATAGCTCTGTCTGTGCCCAATCTACACACTCACATGTCACTATAATAATGTCTTTGATGCTACAAGCTATCTTATTCTTGAGACTTGTTAGTGTCTCGCCCCAGCAAGACAGTTATCCACTGAAACTATACTTCATTGACAGGAGTCCCAAAGGGGTCTAGAATTGGTCCTCTCCTTTCTCCCCCTCTACACCAAAACATCTTCTCAGAAAATAGACGATTTACAAACTCACAAGATAGGCTATTGTCACTTTACTGTACAGTATGTTCACCTATTTTTGCAGAATGTTCGCCTATTATGCCATCATCCCCAGGCGAGTGATGCTACGGTTCATTTGGTTAGGGTCTGCTTTTAACTATGCATCCCTGTGGTTTACTTTATGCAGTGGTATCAGTAACATTTTATTGGGCCAACTCTAAAGCAATCTATGGTGTCTCTCAGCAGATAAACAATGACATCATCATCGTTTTTCAAGCCCATTAGCTTTCTGTATGAATCTCAGGGGAGGATGCTGTTAATGTTGCTTTATCCAGCAAGCAAAGGGTTAAGTGCAATCCCAAACAAAGCAAAGGGATGTTTAGATTTAGCGGACACGCTGCTATTGTGTTGTTCTTAGGTATGGATGAAACCGTGATTGTGTTACTGGAGAAAAGAGGAGTACAAAACACATCTATGATGATACCTGTGAAAGGGCACTGCAGACTGCAGTATGTGACAGCCTGATCTGAGGCAATCCGAGGCATGTATTGTAAAGTATAGCTTCTTCTCCGTCTACCAAACTCGGCGACCTGAGGGGGAACCGTCTGACAGACACACTTCAAACTCGCTGTGCGTCCTTGACAACCCGGCGTCGAGTCGTTGAGCCCATGTAAAGGCATATGCTGATGATGGCATCAGGAACTCCTATAATGAGCATAAAACCGACACAGGCAGACACATAGTTATTTATTGCCGCAGATTACTATATGAAAACCTGTCAGTCAGTCAGTCCATCCGTCACGCCACCATATCTGGCCGTCAGTCCATCACGCCTCGTGACACACTCCATATATGGCCGTTTACATATATGACGATCACGACACGGACCTCATCAAACTCTGGATAGCCATACATGGAGAAGACTGGTCATCTAGATCTGCATATATGGAGCCAGCCAGCAACTCTACATCTGACCTCAAACCTCAAACCCTTAGATCTCCATATATGGAGCTGACCTATTCTTACATTCCATATGTTGATCCGTCCCCACCTGTCCTTCCTCTTCGATGTCTCCCTTTTGACTGATACCTGTCCATTCACACTATAGACGGGCCCCCCCAAAGTTATTAGCGCAGCTGCGCCCGGCAGCCGTCGACAACTAGAGTTATCAATCAATTAAGGCCTGGCTCTACCTGGGCCCTAACTGGGCTGTCCGACTTTTACCATTTTACACCCTACCCGGCCCAAAAACGTCAATGAAAAAATATGGGCATTCCCAGACCTGTTGTTTCAGCGTGTGTGTGTGTGTACGTGTGTGGGTGTGTGTGTGTGTGTGTGTGTGTGTGTGTGTGTGCGTGCGTGTGTGTGTGTGTGCAATGCAGATGTCGTCAACAAAAAATCATTCAAGGATCATCATTTCGTGTATACCTGGCCTGGAACCCTGGAGCCAGGTGACGGCAGGGCTCAGACACTGGGGAACGGTCGTCACAATAGAGCCATCATACGTACAGCTCTCTGGGCTTGGGTTACACACAAACCATAATGAAGGTGGGTTCTACTTGGGATTCTAATTGGTGGTAATTGACCCCCCCCAGTGGTTATTGTTCCTGTCTCATTGTGTCGCCTGTCGTTTAAGGGGAGAGGTCAGTGAACACGGGAACCTCTCCACAGACAGGTAGACATGGAGCAGGGATTGAATGACCTGAGATTTGTGATGGGTTTGAGTCTGAGACAGAAGGAATTTTGAGTTGTGGAAAGTAACTAAGTAAATTTACTCAAGTACTGTACGTCGTTTTGGGGTACTTTCACTTAACTTGAGTATATGTCAATTTTTCAACACTTTACTACATCGCAGAGGCAAATTATTGTACTCTTTATTTTATTATCATAAAAACCTGAATATATCTGGTATACTATTATCTGCAGATATTATTTTACTTTCTCATTCCTTTACCATTAGTATGTATTTTACTCGTATTAGGAATATTTGAAACATCTGACCATGTTTCTTTCTTCTTTTCCCCTTTCTTTTTTACACCTTTAAACCCGTGATGTGACAATAAAGTTGAAGTCGATAAAATACGGAGCACGATCGCCTCGCAACCTGAGCGTCCCCCCCCCCCCCCCCAACCCCTCTCCACAGTTCCATGTGAAGGAACTTCACAAGCCTCAAAATCATCCCTCTTTCTGCATGGCTGCTCCTTCTTATTGCCAGCGGGCCTTTAGCTCTCCGTCTCAAGAGGCTAGCGCAACCGTGGACAATGGCGTCCTTTGTAACACGCCCTACGAGAGAGTGACAAGGACTTGAAGGTCGGTCGAACGGGGGCCTTCCAGAGGAGCCAGACACAGTCGCACAAGGGTGTCCATTAGGGCTCCATTCTGCGACGCCGCTGACTTTCATGTTGCGCTATTGTAGCACTGCTCTCCCCCGAGAGGACGACACGGAGCAGGTAATGAGGGGTAATTGGCGTGGGGTCAAGGATGATTAATTCCCTTGGTCAGGTGTCGGCCAGTTTTCATACCTGGCTGGCTGGGTACTAGACGGGTAGGAGGGAGGAGCTTGAGGATGAGGGTGAAACGAGATGGGTAGGTGCAGGTATATGTGCACATATTGTATGTACACGTTTAATACACTTTCTCCTGATTGACCACTCTCTTGTTGATCATCTTCAAGTTCACTGTGAGATCTGCAACATTTTTGACAACAAAATGGGGATGCCAGGTTGAAAGTGCCCCGCTTTCAAACCCTGTACAATACAATGCATCACATCAGTTAGAATTTCTAGCCGTAATATCCTGCCAGAACACGACAACATTGAAAGGTCATCACCATCCACCTCCTCAAACCATGGAAGTCAGATTGAGACTGATAGCCATCCTCTTTCCCTCTCTCTCTCTCTCTCTTCAGCTTCACTGACTAATCTGAATCCTTATCCATCCATCCTACACATGGCAGGCAATTTTAGCCGCTGATTATCCTGCGACCTGTATGTGTGCCTATAAATGCAGTGGCTGCCTGGTAATTGACCAAGCAAAGACTGAGATGCTTGTCGTGTAATTGAGCGGGGGCTGAGGGGTTCTTGCGGGACTGAAAGGGCCCGTGGACGCCTCTTTGGCCATTAGGCCCGGCGGGGGGTCTACACTGTGAAGCCCTCCACAGCTAGCCCTCCGATGCTAGATTGACACCTTTCAGTGCTGTATAAGGGATGGATGCACAGAGGACCTCGTCTTATATAGTGTGACAGATCTTGTAATATACAGTAGTTTACTTTATATCAAATTATTCTTAATCACTTAATCAGCCATGTATACACATTGTAGACCCGCGTCCCTCAGGTGACTATACAGGACCCCTCCATTACCCCCTCTGCAACAAAGCTCTTTGACAAAAACAGCTGAGGTTCTCCCCAGAAAAGAGACACGATAGGGTTTGTGGTTTAAAACATGTAAAGATCTTGTCATTTGTTCAGTAGGCATATTAAGGTCCAACTACTAGTGCATCACTGTACCAACTACCAACTGATTTCTACAGTCCTAATTTATACCAGTGCTCAATCACAGTACCTTAGTCTGCATCACAAACTGATCCTCCATTCTTTCTCAGTTGCCTTCTCTTCAATCCTCTAAGCATAGGGGCCCCATGCGGAGTAGGGGAATATACATACGTGACAAATTGGCTTTCCTTCCACCCGACTTGTGCTATTTGAGCTCAGAAATAGCCTCATCACTTCTGCTCTGGCGGTTAGCAGATAGTCGCCAGGCTGACTTCCATCTGTAGCCAAACTCCTGCAATGGTGCCACTAGATTTACATGTTATTAAGATACACTGTGCTATGCCTGACAGTACTACACTCATGGCATACTATGAGTTAAACAGGCAGACAGTCATAAACGGACATATGTGGTGCCACGGCATCAACTACAGTATTACTATCGCCATCTGAATTAATAAAATCCAATATAATGCAGGTTGATGGATAGTATGTTAACCACTTGTGTAAATGTAGCTAAGGAAGAGCCGAGAATACAACATTCAATTTAAGGCAACATGAGACTTAAGTCAAGTATTTCCTTGCTTTTATTAGCGTAACAGAGAACAGTATTAGTGTAACACAGAATTGTATTATTAGAGTAACAACAATGCTAAAGTACTGACCTAACAATACACAGAGAGGCAGAACCCCTCAAATGCGTTCACATGTATTCTATCACCAGCAAATTAAATCTAACCCCCTATTTTGAATGTTTATTCATGTCTCTTGTGTCGACCAATTTCTCATCAAGATCAATACAGGCCATCTTATTTTATCTTATTATCTGCTGTAAAGAAAAAAACTACAATGCCAACCGACATAGCATGTGTATCTATTTAAAACCATTTAAAGACAATAAGGCAAAGGTAAACAACATGGCACAATATTCTGTTTTGTAAGTTATTTGTTTTTTTAGCCTTCACCTAGGTGCAGACCGTACAGCAGTGGTTCTCAAAGTGTGGTCCAGGGACCCTCAGGGTTCCTTGAGGGGGTTCCAAATGGACCCTTACAGGTCTGTAACTCTGAGAGTGTAACAGATGGAACAGAGTTTTAGGGGTCCTTAAACAATTTGAGAATCACAGCTATAGAGAGACAGGAAACACAGAGAGTAGTTTAGAGACATGCGACAGGTTCCAACCGCCCGGGAATCGAACCGGGAACCCACTGTCAGGCATTAGAGCCCATGTCCCTGAATCAACCGCAATTTACATCTTGCCGCCCTTGAAACCCTGCAAACGGTGATGTTCCCTCAGCCTACGGAAGAGAAAAGCATGGAGGAGAGCAATAAGAAAGGGCAGGTGTTTAGGGATACAGTCTTGTTAAAGGCTAAAGCCTGAAAGAGTTATACTTAGTTGCACGAGGGTGTCGCACACTGACAATAGCTGCATGTCTGATATTGTCAGTGCGCAACAACACTGTTATGACACTATTATGAAGTTGAAGCAAAGGACAAACTACTGGATAAGGCACCAACCTGACAGCATTGATCTTGATGAAGCCAGATGCATCGCATGGGTCATAGTCTCCTTGCACGTCCATGCTAGAGGTAGAAGACAGAGAAGGAGTTACAGGAGAGAGAGTCATGTGGCAAATAAACTGATCAAGACATTTGGGGTATCAACACAGTTAAATGCAAGAGCCATGGTGCCCCATTAAGTACTGGGATAATTGGATGATTGATAATCAACTCCTTAGAAAATTGTGTTATATCGACTTCACTGCCGACACTGTTTGTACTTGAAAGAGAGAGAATCAATACTTGGGAAAACATTTCCATACACAGAAACACATAAATCCGAACATCCCACTGCCATCAAACACAACCATCATATCAAGCCCAGGCTAAGCGGAAGAAAACGGGTGACTTTGCAACCTGATGTTTCTGTCTTTTGTCCGTCAATGCAGCATTAAATCTATAACTGATGTGGCGATGTGTATTCTCTTTTGTGTGGGACTCTGTCATTTATTTTCCAGCGTGTGTGTACGTCTCACAGAGTGAGTGTGTCTGTGTGTGTACGCTATAATTACAGTAGTTTCTACCTGCAGTGCTCCCCCCTTTCTCTCTCCGTTCTCTCCTCCCATTCTAACCCTCCCAGCTGCCAATGGAAGGTCTACGTTCATCTTTCAAAAACACTTAGCAACGACGGAAATTGCCAACAAATGATAGAATAAAGACTCTGAAAAGAAAGGCCGACAACTAAATCATCAACTCTCAATACAAGGCTCCCTACCTAGCACCTATAAGAGCCATTATGAGTGAGTGGCCTCAAAGAATATGCCTCAGTGCATGTGTCCGCGTGTGACTGCGCACCACGCTGCTTTCGGCATCTGCGTGTTTGTGTGTGTCTGCGTGTGTAAGCATGTGGCATTTTGTAAGGAGTTACTTAGTGCAGCCTTCTAAGACACCCTGCAGTCTAATTGAGAGTGGAGCAGAGGAAAACTAGTGGGGTGACATTTTTCTCTCAGAAGGGTGCAGAGACTGGCTCCAGTACCACTGAGTTAATAATACTGTTTACAGAGAACACACAGGACTTTCACTTCTACACTGGTGTGTGTGTATGTTTCTATGCGTATGGCTGGTGTCTCTTAACCACTTTCAACCCAGTGTCCCTATTTTGAGCATGGTTGGCATTGTTGGCAGAAAAATATAAGATCTACGAGCACACAACCCGTTGCATTGCGACGCGTTGGCGAGCTGACACATTTTGGGTAAGTGCCATCAAGCGACAAAGAATTGAAAAGGGGCTTACGTGTTAAAATGTAAAATCAATGTGGGTATACAAATCAGCTGGAGCTTCCAGTTGTGTAGCTGATGTATATAAGCAGCTGCGATACAAAGTATAGAGCTGTGTGTCTGACTGGGTGTGGCTGCTGTGGCGGAGGCAGAGTTTGAGGTGATGTCAGAGAGTGTTTGGGGGTGATAATAGGTTCCTTCATGGGTTACCAGTGAGCCCATCTGTCCATGGCCCTGAGGACCTAGTTGAGGTGCAATCCAATACCGCTGTCACCCTAATGCCCCCCCCTCACCCTCCCCCCCAAAAAAGAAGAAACCAGAAAGAAAGAAAGAAAGAAAGAAACATGTGCAACAACGTGAGAAATGGCTGAGGTAATTTGGGAGAGGATTTGGGAGAGTGTGTATGTTAGATCTTTATTGTAATTGTTTTAACCCATTGAAACTGGGAAAGCAAGCAACAAGCCCAGGTCTACTATTTTTGATTATATTTTTGAAAATGTGAGTACCGGTAGTACTGATTTATATTTTGAGAAAAAAAAAAAGATGGCAGAATCCACACCACAACTGTAATGAAAATATTTAATTTCCCTTATTGGTCCCATAATATGGTCCATGTGCACAACATAAAATAAGTAGAAGAAAACAAACAATAAAAAGTCAGTACAAAGCAGCAAATCAAAGTCTAAATCAGTCAAAAGAGACACATGAACAAATACAGAAGTCTCCGGTCTTGGCCTTAAACTGATTAAGCTACAGCAGAGAGTCCAATGTTAAAGTGCTTTGTCTCAAGTTTGATGAATGTGGATCAGCAAAATAAAAGGTGGTCTTGCCAAGCTAAGGCTGAATACAAGGGACCTCAAGAACAAGCCAATCATTTCATCGAGTAGGATAAGGATTAACATACTGATTTAACATAATGGAGATGTGAGGTGGCAATTTCCCAAGAGGCGTGTTGAGAGAGAGAGAGAGAGAGAGAGAGAGGGATAGAGAGAGAGAGAGAAAAGTATTTTGCCTAATTTCAAAAGATGACCAACTAACCATGTCATATAAGAGTATTATAACTGGCACCGGTGATGTTCAGATAATTAGCCTATCGTTAGTTACAGTATGTTAGGCTGCTTGGTGTGTACATCCCTTAAGTAAGCGAATGACGATAAAATATGCTGTTATCACACACGCACGCACGCACGCACTCACGCACACACTGCTTTAAACTGTTTTTTTGTATTAACTGTTTTTAACTTGTTGTACGGCGACCTTGAGTGCCCTGAAAGGCACTTTATAAATAAAATGTGTTGTTGTTGTTATTATTATTACATAACTTCTAAAACATAGTTGATGCCCATACCCTAAATCTGTTGGCTTTTGTTTGCCAAACCAAGTCCAAAGAATGGAGTGAATAACTGAGTGGTGAAAACAAAACAAAAACAATACATGCAGCCTTATCCCCTCCTTCCTTCCTGACCTGCTTAACTAGCATGACACTGTGGCACTTTCCTCTTAAAAATCTCCCTCTCTATCTCTCTCTCCCCTCTGGTTGGAAATGCTATTAGCTCTCTTACTTTAGGGTACAAACGGTGTGTGTGTGTGTGTGTGTGTGTGTGTGTGTGTGTGTGTGTGTGTGTGTGTGTGTGTGTGTGTGTGTGGAGAGAGAGAGAGAGAGAGAGAGAGAGTCAAGAGGAGATGGAGGGGCATATGGAGAGGTCTTTGCTTTGGTCAACACTGAGCTTGCCTTGAGGGCATCAGGGGTCACCCTCCTGAATGCACCCACTGTTGCACAGCTAAAAGAGGGGAGGGAGGGGTGGTGCCCTCCAGGAATTGGGCTTGGTGGTCCTCTGATGTCTTTGTCAAGCCGGGTCCATTTAGATGTGTTGGTGTGGAGGTCACAGGAGGATGGCTGGCTTGACCACACAACCAACAATGGAAGCCATGGCGGACCATGTGGAACGACAGTACTGTAGCCAGCAGGGCAGTCAAACATTCATACAGCCGTCACATGAAAACAAGCATCATGTTTCTCGGGCGCACCAACATAATAGGGTTGACCGAGTTTCCTTTTCAAGCACATCTGTGCGCAGTTGCCCGCACTCACTCAGACACATTGCAAATCCTTTTGAGTGGTGCAACCACTCGTATAGACAGCTGTGTGTCCCCCTGGGTACCTGGCTGGCTGGGTCTGTCCGAGTACGGAAATAGCTGGGTCTGTCCCTGGCTGGCTGGGTCTGTCCGAGCACGAAAATAGCTTTTGGTTGGTTTTCACAACCAAGTGTCACTGTTGCGCAACCTAACACACACACATATCATATGATATGATAGGTGTTACAGTCCAGTCCAGTCCAGCACAGGGACCTCCACACGGTAACTCTGTCATTTCTCAACCATTCCGGACACGGGGTGGCTCGCTGGAACCGGGCTGACCCCCTGGGCGCGTTCCTGGGGGTCTCCCCGGGGACCCCCCAGGGACCCTGTGGGGACCCCCACATGGAGTTGCACCATTCACTTCACACGGGTGTGATTTTTTTTTACTAAATATCTCGATATCAATATTGTATAAAAAAAATCTAATCTATTTTAAATCAATCGATTAAGGAAAAGAGCTTGTAGATCAGTTATTTTAGCCATTTCAGATTTTCTTTAGACCATTTCTAAAGTATAAATAAGACATAGGCCTAAGTGGTTAAAACCAGGAAAAGACAATACTTTTTGATATTCCGAAATGCAAAAACCCAGACTATATCTTGTCTCATATCATAATATCAATACAATATATTGATATCGATTGCTTAGCCCTACACGACCGCACACTATAACTTTACCCTCTTGAGCTTACCTGACCAACTCTTCATTGTAGAGGGACTTGGCAGACTCACGTCCCAGGATGTAGACCTGGCCCTTGTAGATCTTCAGCTGCACCTTGCCCTCCACACGCTCCTGGGACTTGGCTATGCAGTCGCGCACAAACTCACACTCTGGACTGTACCAGAAACCTAACCCAAACACAGAGCCCAAAGTGACCATTAGGCATCATGGAAGATGAGGGATTCTATTGCTACTGTAGACACTCTTTAATATTAAAATCACATCAATATCTATGATCCCAGGCTAAACTTTGGCTCGAATGGCAGATCTACAAGCTCACTATTTTCTAACTAAGTAAATAGTTGGGCCAAGAGAAAAAAATATGCTGGACTCTATGGAATCAAAATGACTAAAATCATTGTGGAGAATGAGAACTTTAATCCATGTGTCTGTCTCGAGAGACGGACATAATTGCGTGACACCGGCAATCCCTCGTTCACAGCCCATTATGTCGGCCCACACACCCTCCCTACCTCCCGTCTCATTTCTGTTCCAGGTGAGGTTCATACATGCCTCTCTCTCTCTTTCTCTCTTCTGTAATTTCACTGATCTGTCAGTCTTGGGGACAGATGGGCTAGGGATGTGGTGTGTGTGTTAGGGAGCCGGGCACGCCCCCTCTCAGCAGGGGGTCCCCTCTCATCAGTGGGTGACCTCTACTTCGTCAACTGGTCACGTTCAAAGGCACAATCCTCCCCTCCATCCATTGTTCTCTACCTCATCCACAGGCTTCGGCCAGGACAATCACACACAGGCCCCAAATAAGTTCACGTCAATTTAATTCTGTTTGATGTCAGTGTTAATGACTAGAAATCTATTTCAGATGGAGACAAGTTATTGTGTGGGTTGGTACAATTATAGATTATAAATAAAAGGAAAAACCACACAATCTGGCTCTAGGTGCAAGTATTTACAGTATTTAACAGACCATTCTGCTGCAGCCTTCATCTGACCAAAACGATACTTTAAAAATGGTCTAAAAGATCCAATAAATCGTTATCCCTGGCATCTAGAACAACAGTACCACCAAACTACCACTACCATCACCTCATAAATCAACCAGGTGTGTGTTTTCTCCAGTCTACTAGATAACTGTATATAGTTTAAGCTTAGTTTAAGTTTAATGCATGCTGTGCTGTTGCTCTAAGCCCATGAGGAATTGTTTGGAAGGAAAACCCTCCACTAATACAGAACAGATGCAGACGCCTGGACTTCCAGTGGCTACGACTGTAACAAGCCACAGTGTTAAACCCCCAGGCAGTCTTGGAGGATCTGAAGTTGTTTTTCCATGCCTTAAATCCACAGCGAATTTTAATCTTTACCCCTGCTGAAGGCAGCAGTACCTTTTGTGCGTTATGCACGTGCATTTGCTTTGCGAGACTCTCTCTTCTGTCTCTCTTTCTGACCAACACACTCTCTCTGGAGGGTATAATTGCAGTGTCCCAGTAATCAGCCTCTAATGGTGCTGATCCTATTATGTGGTTGAAGGGCAGGGGACTGGAGCCAGAGCAGGAGGTAGGATTAAGACACCTGAGCTACATCACACATCTCTACTTCTGCCTCACTCTCATGCACGCGTGCGCACACACACACACACACACACACACACGGTCAGTCCTCACAAATTACAAACAGACAATGTGAGAGTGTAGTTGTTAAGTGACAAGCTACTTTCAGAACAAGTTTTGGGGGGGAATGAAGTCATTAAACACATACGGTGTGTGGGTCTTTGTGCACTTTATGTGCATTTCTTTAATAGCAATCATCTCCAAACGGACACAGATGCCTTCCCGGTTTTAATCGGTCGAGTCATTATTATTGCACATACTTTCAAATACATCATTTAATGGTATTACTGCCATCTGCAAACCTTAAATATTAGTAGCGTTCTTCATAATGGTTATGCAGTTTGCCTTTAAATAATCGTTTCCCCTAATTAAATAATCGTTTTTCCTAATTAACTGATTATTGTGCCTCTGCCTATTTGAGCGACTTACCATTGTAGAGTTGCTCAGCGAACGTGATACCCAAACCCTGTTTGATCCGGCGCACTTCTTTGTCCATGGTGAAAGTCTCAATGTCTAGGTGAGCCTGGTACAGGATGGTGCCTCCTGGGGTCTCATAAATCCCTGAAACACGTACACGCACGCAACACACACACACAAACACGCACGCATCAATTCTGGCCAAATGTTTACTTACTGGAACACAGGAAGGAGCAAGACCCCTCCACACAGGTCAAATCGACATGACAACCTCAAATGTATACCACCGGTGCCAAATCATTATCACTGACACTTCTAGGAGAAAAGGGGTTCTAAACCCAACAAGACATGTCTATCAATCATCAATCATCTTCCGTCTCCCTGCACTCACGCTCCCCAACCAGGGATGAGCCTGTTCTGGGTAAATGACGGGGTAGAAGGCCCCTGCCAGCCTGGAGCCTGGACCAGGGGCTCTGCCTACCCTGCAATTTACCCCCTCTGGACTGTGGGGAGCAGACAAGTGGGAGAAAGATGAGTGAGATGACAGGAGAAATGAAGCCATCACTCAAATAAATGTCAGTTGCAAACAAAAGGAGAAGAGAGAAAAATGCCGAAACACAGATCATGCAACAGGAACCATTTTTTTGTGATGGTTGAAAACATAAAAATGTGTCACAGTGATTTGCACACCTGTATGTCAACAGATGGCTCTGAAATCTGAATATCAAACGATTGTCACTTTTTATTCAAATCATAAGTTATCAATTATATATTTTGCACAATTCTACCTACCATAAATTGTGAGAATACTTCTATACTGCTACAGTAATTCTACCAAACGTGTTCTGCTATTCAAACCTCAATTAAAATGATAAAAGACGTAGCCGCATGCTAAATGAGAGAGATTCAAAAAGCTTTTCAGTTTCCTCTCTTCGGATAAGTGATTATGGATACTTTACTGCACGATCCTTTCAACAAAATTGTTTCTAGACAAAAATGCTGTATTTTTCAACCGAAACTGTGTCATTATTCACAATTTAATTATTATTCAAAATGATTCAGTCTAAAGTACGTCAGGGTCATGCGACAAAGCATAATTTAGCATTATGATGGTGATGTTTCATTCAAAAATAAATGCTGTTCCTGCAATCTGATTTAAATTCCCTGGGATTTAAATAAGACAATTTCTCTTGTACTCGGGTAAGCAGTTAAGATGAAAAGATTGATTTTCAAAATTCTTCAACACTGAATCTGATAGACAAGCACTTAGTCATGATGTGCCGACTGCCCAAAGTAGAGCTTACTTATACAGCTAATCATGTAAACCTGGAAAAGGTTGCCCTTTCAGGGGTCGTGTGGATTTTAGATGATCCAGGGACACGTTGGGACACTTCCACTGGCTACATCAGATAAATCAGTTAAACCACCCTCCAACCCTGCTTGGCTTAAGTGCACCAAAAGAGAGGTGGCTTAACAGAGACAAGTGAATAATAACAAGTAAGGGTCTAATAACGGCATGGCTTCCCTGGGCAATGTGTAGCTGTGGATAGCAAGTGACTATAGGTGTGTGACATCATGACCTCATCAATATGATGCTGCCGAACATGGACTTGAGGACATACTGGCCTCCAAGTATGGCTCCAGACTGTCCATAGCCTGGAGGGACAGGACTCACCTAAATCTGCACATGATTACCAATAACAAACTCTCACTACACCTTGGTAGAACAGAATCTATTCTTTTCGGATCCAAACATCCGTCAAGTCAAAGTAAATTATTTCACGGTAATAGTTGATGACATAGCATCCAGCAAAGAAGAGATTGCATAGTTGGGCTGTATTCTTGACCCTAAGGACCCTAACAAACTGTTGGTGATCAAAAAAGTTAATTAAAGATTCCTGGGCAGAATTTCCTCTTTTGTCAACAAAAGTGTTCTCAAGAAAGACTCTTGCGGGTGCTCGAATTCAGCCCTCCTTGTTTGACTATGCTTCCACATGACAGTCAGACCCTCACAAATGTGGAAGTATTATGGACAAACGCTGTTCTATACAGCTCAGCCTAGGTTCCACACTGTACAAACGCTATCCGAGTACACTCAGGGAGAAATATATTTGAGGTATTCATCTTTTAAAAAGATGCTGTGTTCCAAGCTATGCTAGAGAGACCGGAGGGTTTGAGGTGGGTAAATATGAATTACTGTAAACTCATTTCAACGACATAAACTTCAACATACAATTATCTCTCGGGGCTTGAGAAACGTTTAGTCACGTCCGTCGGCATTTCCAGTGACAAGTCTCTGACAATTGATGGAAGTGACAAGACGATGAGACTGCCAGTGCCTATTCATCCTAAAAGGATAGAGCAATTTCCTACCGCCCTCTATAGATACACTGCAGCTAATACCATTAATGGCACCCAGGTTGGCTGGCCCCACGGCGCTGTGACAGGCGGACAACAACCGTCTGTTGAGTGTTTTGTGGCACGTTGACAACATTCTTGACAAACCATTTCCATTCCCCCAACACCTCTGACCCCGGCTATGGAGGGAACACAAATAAATATGACACGTCGCCGTTCAGTTGCTCTGCAGCATCTATTGTGTTACTTGACACCATCGCTATTCCAAAGGAGACAAACGCATGATCTATGGTAGTTACTCAGCCACTTGGACACATCGTTTCCTCTCTGTATTTATTTAGCAGTGCTGCAACATCACAAGAAGGAAATTACCACCGCTGCAAACATATACAGTACAGCACTGGAAATAAATTAACCACTTGAAGCTGCATAAGATTTATGTCCTATCCAGAAATACTGTCCTCTAAAATCTAAATGATATTTTTATTAAATTATATCTTATTTGGAATTTGTGAGAAATGTCAGATTACAGAACAAAACATGTTTTCATTTTATTCAAAACACATACCTATAAGTAGTAAAAAACTAACAAAAAAACAGCATTGCAATTTAGCCTTAATGATATCTAGAACTTAACAAAGTCTAGTCCAGGTGCTTTAGAAGTAATGATCATATAATAAGAAAATATGTTATAATATTATAACCTCGACTTTAAACATAACTTAGACCCAACAAAGCTATGGATAGGAGACAAAAGTAATTCCAATCACACCTGTATTAAAATGACAGAGTAAACACTTGTGACAGTCTGTGCTCCTCCTTCCTATTGCTTGGGAGAAAAGGCTGTGGTATTTTGATCAGCTGAGGGCAGAGAAAAGTGCCGTGGGTTTCCCATTTTCAACCTGCCAATCCGCGCCACAGCCACAATCCACTGGCTAGTCAATTTGTCAGTCACAGCAAAGTGAGAAAGTGTCACGGCTGAATAGTCCAACGGCTATTTCCAGGGCACAACAAGTATAACTCAGGCTTGAGTATGTACAGCAGTTATACATGTAGACAGGAGAAAAGGCAGCCTGTGGTGTGGCATGACATGCCTGTACTTCCTACCTATAAAGTGTGTGTGTGTGTGTGTGTGTGTGTGTGTGTGTGTGTGTGTGTGTGTGTGTGTGTGTGTGTGTGTGTGTGTGCGTGTGTGTGTGCGTGGTGGGGGCATAACGGTTATTTGTCCAGTGTGTTTTTTGCATGCACAAATCGGGGGGTAACCTCACACCTAAACTTACAGATGAGTCAGAGAGGCTTATTTTCTTGGACCAGAGGGATTTGCGTTTTCCTTCCAGCCCACTTTTATGCAAGCGGAAATGTAAATGGAAGCACTCATGTAAAATAACGGTAATTGCCTGAAAGCATTGATATTGAAAGGAAGGCTTTGAATGGGTGCAAAAAACATTAATATAAGCACTGACTTCAGAGAAGTATGCCAATCCAACTGTATTCATAAAACCTTTGAATCTGTGTGTCAGTCTGTAAATGAGAGTGAATAGGACTTCGGAGAAGCTAAATATTATGTTTGCTATAACCAAGGTCCTTGCTGCTTAGGATAGCCAAAAATCATGTGAAAATCAAATTTCTTACCTCTCGACTTCATGCCAATAAAACGGTTCTCCACAATGTCAATCCGGCCTACTCCATGCTTCCCTCTGCAAAACAGGAAAGAACACCAGGGTTTCTTAGACCAGTGGTTCCCAAAGTGGGGTCCCGGGACCCCCAGGGGTCCTTGAGGGAGTATTTGTTTAATACTGTAAGTACAGTATAGAGTTACAAACCATCAACTCGTTCCTGTAAAGTTCTTTCTGGAGGCAATTTATTTTGCTGTAATGTAAGTCTATGCAGACCATACTGCACTGGTACTGTAAATTGGGTGCATTTCTATAGCACCTTTATCCGAGGCGCTTTACAATGTGCATTACATTCACTCACACATTCACACACAGATGGCGGAGGGAACCGTGCAAGGCGCCAACATGCTCATTGGGAGCCGTTTCGGGGGTTCAGTGTCTTGCTCAAGGACACTTCGACTGTAACACAGGGGAGCCTGAGATCGAACCAGGAACCTTCCGATTCCCAAGTGGCCAATTTGCGTCCTGAGCCGCCCCCATAGTGGTTCTCACCGTGGGGTCAGGGTGGTGCCCCAGCTTATAAACCAATTACAGGTCTGTAACTCTAAATAGACCTGTAAGGGTCAATTAGATCAAATGGGGTCCGTTGCCTAACACACACCAAATTGGGTGTCCTTGAAATTAAAAAAAGTTAGAGAATCACTGTCATACTGGACTTACCCAATGTCATTGAGGTAGCGGAAGATCTCAAGTGGTTTGTCCAGAGATTTGCCATCTTTCTTGTTGGTCACCTTGACAGGCACTCCTAAAAAGGTTCAGATGGCATGAGACAAGATGCAATTGGTTGATCAGAATAGAGCAAGTATAGGCTGACATCATAGATTGGGCATACTCGCACCAAAACAAATGAATACAGATTATCTTTATATCTTTGATAGTGATAATATAATAGATAGACAGGAAATGTGGAGATATGGGAATTAAATACAGCAAGTGGTTAAGGACTTCTCGTTCCAGCTACTTTATAACTTCATACAGTAAGTTTTGTGTCTCAGAGAAATATTATAGTTATTTAAATTATTTCAAAGATCTGCACATTAGCGTGACTTCAACAGTTCAGACTACAAAAATGATTAACCCATTCTGGACGGGAAGCCCTTTTGTTGTTTTAACCAAATTAATTATGTTATACTTTAGCTATTGAAAAATCGTGAAAATGTGGCACAAATCTTTGAATATAATATTCTTTCAGAAGACTTTTTATTTATTTTGACGTCAGTCCAAAAGTGATTAAGATGGTGCTTTCACTGCACAGCCGATGGGATATCTTTATGAACCTGAATATAGGGATGATGAACTGTGTCAGATGGACACAGAACGGGCTGAGAGAGAGAGGAAAGCAAGAAGCCATGCCAACAGCTGCAACGACAGCACTAGAGAATGTTACCTGGTGGTGTACTTGTACTGAGTGCGAGCCAATGCCCAAAGAGGTGGTGGAGACTAGACTAGAGCTACCGCTGCCGTGAATGCGATCTAGCCATGCCACTGTTGCTGGCACTGTAGCGGACACAAAGTACAAGCTTCTAAAGTAGCCAGAACGAGTCTACGTATGTAAATGTCTTCAAGCGCTGTTCACCTTAAAACCTTGTAGCGACCCAGAAACAGCTGAAGCACACCTAGCTTTGATAGAGTATGCTGCTGCGAAGCTGCCACATTATACTCTATCCTGTACTCCATTACTATTCTTTGTGTTACTGAACACAAACAATAATACCATGTGACAGAGGGATCAAAGTTGCGCTCTACACCGGTTGTACAGTATGCCAAGTACAAGATATCTCGTACATAAAGCTTTATATCACCGGACGGTTAGCTCAACTGTCTGGGCGACTCCCGCGTGTCACTCCCCATCTCTCTCCCCCTTTCCTGTCAAACTACTGTAATCTATCAATAAAGGCAAAAAGCCCCCAAAGATTACTCACAAAAATCTAATCAAATATCTACTTTTAGCACTGGCCCGGTTGCTAGGCAACGCCTTGCATACCCCCAGCACCAGGATACGTGCACACACGCCAAAGGGTCACATTCAAACTAGGATCTTCTTTGGCTGAAAAATGTGGCGCTGTCCACGGTGATGATGATCCATCCGAGGTTCGGAAGTGATTTGTGATTTTTTTATCGCATTGCACCCGACATGTTAACGTTTCTGGCGAAAGATAAACATCGTGAGCTGCTGCTAACATTAGCCGTTCCTTACAATGGCAGTCTCCAAGCCAGGAAACCGGAAATGAAACTACCCAAATATGGGACCTACCCTTTGCTGCCACCTAGTGGCAAACAAATAATTTATATTCCCCAAGACCAGACCAGAACTCCCACCACTGGTAACCACTATATTAAGAATTCCTCCTCATTCAATCCAATCCAATCCACTTCATAGCACATTTCACAACTCAGGGTTTACAAAGTGCTGTACAGAAAGTTAAATGCTAAATACACTGTAAAGCTAAAACTAAAAAAATAAAAACAGCAAAAACACACACATAACAAAGCCAAACAAAAACACAGAAAACTCAAACGGAATTAAAAGCCAAGGTGTAAAGGTGGGTCTTAGGGCGAGACTGGGGCCAGTTTTACATGGGAGGGGAGGTCATTCCACAATTTGGGGGCTACGACAGTTATCCACGCATGCATACAGAGTGGACACTAATATCTTTCTTTAAAGCTGTGAAAAGAGTAGATATGACGTTAATGTGAGTATGAATCACATTTCTAACATGCTGAATTGAACTGCTTAGGCAATCTAAAGCATGGAGATTTGAGTCTACAGATAAAATCAATGACTGTCAGTCGTAATCAGTGGATGACAACTAGCATCTCAGTAAAAAAAAAGAAAAAACATGGTTCTTGGTTAACAATAAAAAGCCTGCTAATGAGATGTGGTGAGAGGTGCTAATAAATTCAAAGGGCCAGCTCATCTGAAGGCTGTGAAATTGTGGCCAGGCCCTTCTCTAATTGAATTACACACTAGGTTTTGTGTTTTCTCTGGAGTCTTTATTTTTTTCCCTTCTTTTCGCGCCACTGTGTGTTCTTGTGTGGGGATAAATGTGCTACAGAGAAAAGCATAAGATGGTCCATCTTTCAATCATTCCATCGGCCTGTCTCTAAAGCCTGAGTTTTACTTATATTAGTTGCGTGTGCCTGTCGTGCACCAAAACTAGCTCTACAAGTGTGCAGATCTGCTATCTTTGATGTGCAGCACAAACTTTACACACCAGGAATGTTGACATGGTGCAAACAATTCTCTTAAATTTAACATAATACATTTTGTGGATGAGTTATGGCAATAAACAACGTCAACTATTTTCAAAACCAGGTCGATTTAACATGAAAATAAAACCTCTATGAATGAGGCAAATGAACCCATTATATTTTTGCGTTGGCTATTCAAAAATAGCAGATATACAAGCTTGTACATCTGCTATTTTTGAAAAATCTTCAAAGTGTGAGAACTACTGATTTAGAAGGCATTTGTAGAATCGGGTCTTAATGGGTTAATAATATTCATCTATGGTTATGAAATATTCATCTATGGATTTTCGGATTTGTTTATTCGTCATGCTTCCGCTGTGTAAGGACCACAAGTATAAATCAGGCTTAACACAACCCCCACTGAACAAAACACAACTCTCTCTCCACAGCTACTGAAACCAAGTGCAAATCAATCACTGTCCTGATTCCTGTCCTGAAATGAGCAACGCAGTTCAAAGGTGAAGGAGAGGGAACACGCTGCAACACGGGCGAAGGGGTATTGTGTATTTGTCGGCGTATGGGTGACGGGTGTGAGTGTATTTGTGTATGTGAGGGTGCCTGCACGTGCGAGTGTATGTATGCACATGTGTGTGTGGATGTGTGTGTGATGGGGGTGGAGGGAGGGTAATATAAACCTTTTGAGGACTGGTGAAGGATGAAAGGGGAAAAAAGAAGAAATAGTCTGATAGTCGATTCTTCGGCCGTTACGTATTCAATAGCCCTTTAGCATACTTACAATTGCCAATCAAATAGCTTTGGAGAGAAAAGCAGTACTTCGGGGTGCTTTTCAGCTATTTCTGTGTGTTAAAGAAAAGCCCTAGTTGGAATGACACGTGAAGGACTTGACAAACATTTTTAGACAAGGGCTTTGTCACCAGATCATTCCCAGATCCCGAGAATCTCAAGTGGCTCCCGTGGAAAAAAAAAGTTCTCTCAGCGCAATCAAGGGCAGAGCGGGTAGCACACTATTAAAAAAACGGCCACCCAAACCCCGCCCCCAAATACTTAATAATTAGATTAAAAGTTCAAATAAATTAAGTGAGTGTGTGAACGCAGGATTGTATGGAGCGGTCTTTCGCTTTTTCCATCATACGGGTTCTATCAATTCACTGAGGGTTATTTTTCTCCCCGTGATCCTTTTCTTCAGTTTTTTCGCACCCGAACAGTGCAGACAATGGGAGCGCAGACACAGTTGTAGGAAAAATTACTGCTTTACATTTTTCCTCTCTGTCTCTTTTTCCTCTCCCCTTCTTCGCGATGAAAGGAGGGAGGGATAAAATTATAAAGGGAGAAGGTGGGGAATGGAGTGTTTGACGGGGAAAAGGTTCCTGTTGTTAAATATTCTTTTTTAATCAGTGAGAAAACTTTGGTGAGAAAGGCTGCGATGAAAAGGTTGGAGGGTAATGAAATGAAACATTCTTGCGCTGATCTTGTGCTGAGAGGGAGGAGGAGCAGGCTCGGCCCTTTGTGTGGACAGCTAAAACAGCTTTTGTCATAGGGTGCTCAATAAAGGCACAGAGAATATGTGTGAAAATGGAGTGCAGGCCAGTAAAGAGCCCGCGAAACAAGGCTAGGTTTCGACCACTGCTTCAGTGTTATACAAAAAGGACATATCCTTACTTGTCAACTTGTTACCACTCTACTTGTTTTATCATTACACATTTCCCCTGAGAAACTGGTAAAGCTACATCCATTCCCACAGATGTAGACCCAACAGTGAAATGTTTAATTTCCAGTGGATTAGATTAACCACTTTCACCTTGGTGTCTCTATTTTGGGCATGCCATAGGCGTGAAAATGCTTCAAAATCTCCACACTGGTTTTGTTTTTAAACATTAAAAAGGAAAATTCCTTTTACTTTTAAAATATTTTCAAAATGGTCACTTTTTCCACTTTTCCACCTACGGTCAACACGCACTTTGATCGCAAGTTTGCAAAATGTTGTGAGTTTCTACTGTAGATCGGTTATTTCCGAATAGCCTATGTATGAAATAGGGTTTTTAAGTGGTTAAAAGGGGATCGTCAATGCCCAATTGCAAAAACCTTCTGAACTTTTTTCAAATTGTAATTGCAGCTCATAAAGTTGTCAGCCAAGCTCGTGTGATGAGAGGGGCTAGTGAGTGACCACCAGGCCATTGATGTTAGCCTCTAGCCCTCAGCGAGTGCTCAAGCTTCTGCTACTGGCCAGGGATTAAGGGGACATCTGTGCCATTTGCCCCAGGCTCAAATGTTTTTGGCCATTTTCTGTCTGTGCAAACATGTGACACTTTCCACTATTTAGCCAATTCCCTGTGGTAATATATCTAATGAGCATGTCTCTCAGCCCTCAGGGTGTATTAGTTAGACTTAATGCTTCCGGTCTGTGCATGTGCCTCAGGGCCAAACATGGCAGCTTTGGACCAAGTGATGGTGTGAGGAGTGGAGGTTAAGTCTGGGTGGTCAGAGCTGATGATAAAACACAGCCAGGGCAAAATGGTAACTGTAGCCTCGGGGGTTTAAGTATCAATGTTAAATAGAGATGAAGAGGCAAGGGCAATCGAACATGGCATGAAGGAGTCATATCTGGAGTGACACACATACAGTATTTTAGACCGCACTCATGCATGATTTTGGCTATGGTGAGGCCTGGGGACCCCCAGGGGTCCATGATGACCCCTGACCCAGAGGACCCCACAACATTTAGATCTGCTATTTAAAATATATATATATATATATATATATATTGAAAAAAATTGAAACATTTTAACAATACACATCTTGTATGGGGGTAACTATCTGCAGACAGGAATAAACACAAACAGGAGCAACAGCTGGACAAATAGGTGACACTCGCATACCTTTTTTGAACTCTATCTCAAGCGTGTCAGGGACACTGGGAGAATCTTCTGGGTTCTTTGTCATCATGTACAGGTCAGCTGGGGCATGATTCTGAAACACACATACAATCACAGAAGTGAAGTCTATTTCACACTTTATGGCCCTTGATGAACAACCTGGACCTTTTTAGACTTCATCTGAAGGATAGCACAGCAGATATGGATTCTATTGTCTGAGATGATAACAGACTTCAGGTACGTTGAGCAAAAGGAGATGATGCAGGGGGAAAAATAACCCTGAGAGAGCTATCAGGACTTGAGTGAAAAGACAAAAATCAATGTTCCATTTTTCTCCTCTATTTGGATTTATATTCTCTGTATAGCTCTTCACCACAGGGGTGGGGTGGGATGAGGGCAGGGGTAACACACATCCCCAAGAAAAGAACAAGCCAAGTGAAAGCATAGCCTACTTGACATGACAGTCACAGAACCAATTTGAGCAGGAAACAGGACACACACAGTAATATTACACCTGGCTGTGCGCACTGCTCAGTGTCAGCAAAAAAATCATCTGCCTTGGTTTTTCTGGCGTATATGCCTTTTGCAACAGCATGTTTCACAAAACACATGCCCATCATTTGAATTGGTGACCCTTTTGGCTGGGTGGAAGTTACATGTGCCCGCTTGTAGCCAGTCCGTTTACATTATCCCATTTTGGGCGGGAACCCCTTTTGATGTTAGCATTATGTTATGCTTTAGCTATTGAAAAAATAACAGATCTGCGCTATGAGCTTGTACACACCAAAACACATCCTACACACAGCCTATAATCCAGGATTGGGACATCTATGAATTGTTTCATAGATGCCCCCTGTTTCTCCATTTCCCCCACCCCTCCCCCCACAGTAAAATGCAGCTACAATGGTAGAAAGCTTCTTCTTTCGTGTATCGTCGTCATGCACAGTAAAATGCAGCTACAATGGTAGAAAGCTAGTTGTCTTCATTCTAATGCGGGTATTTTAGTAGCTCCAAACGAATATTTTCACTGGTACTCACACATGCACCGTTTGTCATCTGCCGTTCAAACAGAACCCTGGGTCAGACCTTCATTTTCAGGCCCGTTGAGAACTCTATCGCTGGGTTCTGTATGAACAGCAGCTCCAGGGTGACAAACGTGTGAGTACCAGGAAAGGTTTGGAGCTACTAAAATATCCGCATTAGAAGAAGACAACTATCTTTCTACCATCCTAGTTGCATTTTACTGTGGGAGCTACTGGGAGGGGTGAGGAAAATGGAGAACAGGGGGTATCTATGAGACAACTCAAGGCCAACATGTATTTTGGGACAGGACTATAGGCTGATTCAGGGTACATGTGTTTTGGTGTGGATTTTTCCTTTAACCAAACCGTATAGATGACCAGAGCTCTTTCAGGGCTCAATACTAGGCGTGCTCCTTTTTGGGGGCAGCCCTTCCAATGCCTGGATTTGTGCATGCTCCCCGTGACGTCATGTGTCAGCCAAATCTATGGACTTTTTACTATGACGTATTTATTGTGCATGCCTCCCAAGGCACCCCACACTTCACACGAGTGTCATCTCTATACCAAACCAAACCTCAAAACAAGCTAAAAAGACGCGTTGTGAGGTTTATGGGTAACAAAGACGAGTTGGTGGGGATCTGAAAACCATCTCAGCAAGTCACGGCGTGGACCTAAAAGAGCGCGGCAATCTGCTACATTCACCCAGCAATGAGCCGCCCAACAATTACACAGCATTAGGACAAGACGATGGACAATGTCTCCTGAGCTGAGGCAAATTGCAGGGGGACTATGCACCATAACTACTGGGTGCATTTAAACGGAAAGCTTTACCAGACGCTAAATCATCATACAATAACTAATCGCCATCCGCTTGCCGCCAGTCAGTGAGGAGAAAACGAGCAGCGTAATCGCTTTCTTTCCTTTTAACTAAACACCAAAATTGACTTGGAAAGCATCCGTTGCGCTCTCTCTCTCTCTCCTTATTTTCCGCCTCAGTGCCCTGAAAGATGCCCAGCGAGAGCAAACAGGAGAGCCATTTGATGCTCATCAAATACTGGAGAATGAGAACAAATAACAGCATTCCTGTTGGGCTGTGTACTGCTTATAGAACTATGGTTGTTTATGTTTATGTAAAAAAAGAAGAAGAAGAAGATCTACGGGCCGACAAAGATTTAAACTTGTAGTCGTAGATATACAGATATCTAGATATACTTACTAAAAAAATCAAAATAAACGTCTTTAGCAGAGCCTTGTAACATGACACGCAATAGTGCCTAAAAGCAATTTATGAAATGCTACTTTATGGGAAAATCCCATAATGGAGATTTCCTTGAACTTCCTCACTGACCGCGAGCAGGACTGGGGATTAAAAGGGTGATAGATTTTATGGTCAGTGAGAGACTCTTTTACAGGTAAACTGGCACATTTTCATCAAAGCAACCATATAATGTTGGTATTTTCCGTTCAACCTCTTATTGGCTTAAAGGGATAGTTGCAACTGCATTAATTGATTGCCCGAGTCCCGTGGTGGGAGTTCTGCTCTGGTTTTGGTGGTTTTAGTTCCATAAATGGTAAATGGTGCATTTATATAGCGCTTTTATCCAAAGTGCTTTACATAGATTGTGTGATTACATTCACCGATGGTGGAGGAAACCATGTATTGTATATTGGCATTTAGAGGTTCAGTGTCTTGCTCAAGCTATAGGGCACTTCGACACTAACTCTGGGAGCGAACCGGGGCCATGCATTAAAAGTAAATTAATCCACAAAACTAGCATAATTTGTATTGTTGACCCATTTCTAAAATATTAGTGCAAATTTCGTTCAACTTTGACCCCTCTATCAAATGGAACTATTTTTTGGGCGTAGTGATATGGACACAAAAAACATGCAAACACATGCATGCTCACGAGATGAGAGCTCGAACTTATACACTGCTGGATAAAAAGAAAAGGGCAAAGCAATGTAATAGGCTTGTTTCCAGTGCACTAGCGATCAATGCATTTCAATTCTAACCCCCTGCAGGTGGAACCTGTCCCAAAGCCATGGCCCTGAAAGAGAGGAAAAGGTAGAGATTGAGAAGATGGGGGGTGGAGAAAGAGAGAGGGGCATTGGTGTGAAATGGGGCGTGAAGCATGCCATCATGTAGCACAGAACAGCTCCTTTGGCAGTCTTTGCTCCTGTTATATTGTTGTGCTGAATGCCTGCAGAGCGAAGGAGAGAGCCGAGGCGAGGCATGAACTTAAAGCAAGTAAATTTCTTTCCACACGTTAGCTGCCTCATTGGCTTTCAATTGATGCCAATAGGACCAAAAGAAAGGCAGAGGTGGTGGAGGGAGGACAGTGAAAGAAAGAGAAGGGAGAGAGACGGAGATATAGAGAGAAGTGTGGTTAAAAAAAAAGAAAAAACTAAATCTTTGGCCCACTGGGTTGGAAATAACACTTAAATGACCATGATTCAAGTCTGGCCTCCTTAAAATGCAAACAGCAAGAATAAAACATTATTGTGTGGACACATTTATATATCCTTACCACCCACGTACGTTGGGCTAATATTGGGCCTTTAGCTGAATTTGCCACTTAATTTGGGCACGTCATTATAAGCAGACATCGTCAAGGATTAACAAAAATAGCTGATCTGCAAGCTGGTAATGCCCTATACGTCATACGATGAAGTATACAGTATGGGGCTGTGGTTAATCAGGGTGGATGGCTCATACATATTACAGGTTCTTTAACAAGCAGAGTGAAAAAGCAAAGTGAGTGCAGGCAAACACTGAGGCCACTCGCTAACTATCACAGGTCAAAACAATCAGACCAAGGCACCGAGCAAAGCACATGACAAGCGCTGACCTCCCTCCTTCAAAGGACACATGAGCATGCATACATGGACCCTACAACCTCACATCCTTCCCCTAAGGCCGGGTGATCGTCTATCCATCCATCTAGTAAGCCCAGCCAAGCGACGGGCAGAAAACAAGTTTTCATTTCCTCTTGGGGGACAGGGCCTGGCGTTACGCTCCTTTACTCCTGGTCAGCACCATCGGCGCTCCATCAGCTCTGCGATCAAAGAGCCGACAGGGCCAAGGGAAGCCTGCACTGACAGAGGCTATAATTAAGACTGAGGTGATGTTTTAATGACTCAGGACGAGTGTCACGGTGCCTCAGGGTGGGCCTCCACTGTCTTAGGGAGATAGTACATCGATAGTACATTTTTGGCGACATCCGTGGCATCATGTTGTTAACCTAATGTTAGGAATTTCACAATGAAGAAATCTAAAAGTGATCATGTGAAATACTTGGTTTAGCTTAATTCAATCATACACCTGACACCCAACCGGTTGCATAATGCATAATCCACACATGTGAGAAAAAGTAAGCGTTTAACTTAACATAACTTAATGTGTGGGTAAGTAAATAAACAATGTCACTTAGTCAACATGGCTGTAGGCAACATGGTGTGTTATTATCAGGAAGGATACAGTGGTACTAATCACAGAGTAATCTGAACTCCCGGGCAGTTCTTATCTATTGGTGAACATATGAGCGACCATTTGGACATTTCCTAATGTGACTGTGTTGAGTAGAGTGGGGGCATTGTGCGACAGGTGGGGGAGGTGGTTGTCTGAATAGCGTCGGTCTGCCCTGGGCCTTTAGGGTTGTAACCAGAGGAGAGAAAGGGAAAGATACAGAGAAGAGATACCAAGAACAAGATGACCTCTTTGAAAAAAGGTCATCTGGTGGGTATATAAGATTCTACTTACATACATATATGGATGAAATATTTAGTTCAGTCTGGCGTTTTAGTATCGGTGTTAATTGTATTTACGTCAATTGCCAATGTCTGGTTATTATGTTCATTTTGTTTAAATGTAGACTAATTAACAAACATTGCATAGCTTTCTAAATTACTTGTGAGGTATTGATGCTATTCAGAGAAGACAGATTACTGAATTATTACAGTATGCTCAAACTGAATCCGTAATGTAATGTATTCAAATCCCTTTACCACTTTAGATCCCACACCATAAATATTTAATTGTATTTAATGCCATTGATCGACTTAATATTTGAGTAAATGGGCCAAGGCAAAAACCCATGAATGAAATCAATTACACAATACTCTCATCATTCATTGCTATGCTATTGAGTTGTTTTTCCACCCCCTTTCTGTTCCCCACATTTCTCAACAGGACAAGCTGTGGAGGGTGTGTGAGACAGAGAGAAACAGAGAGAGAGCGAGACGGAGAGAGAGAGAGAGATAGAGAGAGGGAGAGAGATAGAGAGAGAGAGAGAGAGAGAGAGAGAGAGAGAGAGAGGGAGAGAGATACAGTGGCTCTGTCCTTGCACCTCCGGTGAGAGAGAGAGAGGGAGAGAGAGAGACAGTGGCTCTGTCCTTGCCCCTCCACTCCAGAAGAGAGAGAGAGAGAGATAGAGAGACAGTGGCTCTGTCCTTGCCCCTCCACTCCAGAAGCGTGGAACCCCTTGCCTCCCTATGACACCGCGTGCATTGGGGACTCATCTGTCTGGCCCGCTGCCTTTGTACTTTACTGTTACTGGTGACATTTTGGTGTCACGGTGTCACGATGAAATGGCTCCCCTCCCACGTCGCAGCCGGCGGCAGCGCAGCCAGAGGAACAATAGAGCCAGGGCTGGAACCCAGGAGGCCCCAGCTGGGTGCGCCACCCTAACCCTTCCCCCTCTCGGGCTCCCATGAAATCGGGAATTAGGCGAAGCGTTTCTGACGACAAGTCAGTGTCTGTGTGTCCCAGGCTCTTCCCAGGGCCCAGCGAGGACCCGGGGTGATGAGAGACAGAGACTCAGACAGAGGCAAAGAGAAAAAGACGGAGGGACAGGACTTTTGGAGGTCGTTAAGGGCAACCTTCATGTACTGCTTTGACCCATGACCATAGCAGAGATCAAACTGTCCCACCCATGCAAGTGTGGGAGATTGACTTGGGTTTGTCTGTGGTGGAGCTCTCATGGGTTAACAGAAGTGCATTGGATTGACACTGTGTTATCATTACGCTGGTGTCAAGTAGATGCTACAAAGTGCAGCAAACGTTTCGGTCATGCAACCATCATCTTTGTCTTTGATCACTTTATTGAGCATGTTAACATAAAAAATATATTTTTTCGTACGTCTTTTCCCACCCTTTTTCGCAAAATAGGGATGTGGTAAAATTGTTTGTGTGTGAAAGACAAACTAAATTCAAGGAGCTAGACTTGTTTAACTAGAGGTTCATGCGCCTTTGGCGCGCTCACATCTAGAAAGAAAAAAAAACTAAAAACAAAACATAAATATATATTATATATATAACCCAGCATGCCTTGCAGTGTGTTGACGCACTTGTCACGTGATCGGCCATAGCCAATAGGAAGAAGTAAAGAAAGGAAGCTAATGGGAAGCAGAGAACATGGAAACAAAAAAATAAAAACTCTGCTTCTCATCATGCACCTGTAACCCAGCATGCACCTGTAACCCAGCATGCCTGGCTTGCAGTGCGTCGATGCGCGTCAAGTGATTGGCCATAGCCAATTGGAAGAAGGAAACACGGGCTGTCCACTTTGTGTTAAAAGGTTGTTTTCTCGGAATCTAGGCTGCATCCGCGTGATTGAACAGAACGCAGACATTCTGGGATCATTTGTGATGTTCTGCTGCGAGGTTACAATATTAACGCTTCTGAAGAGAAATTGATTTTTAAGACGATTGAAGACGGACTGAGTGACTAATGGCGGATGTGAGAAAAGGAAGCTGTAAAGGCTGCGTTGAAAACGCGGAAAACGCAGAAGTGAGTGACGTCAGAGCACAGGCGGTGACAGCAGTTACTCTGCATACGTCACGCTGTGTGACTTGGTGCCCATTGCAACATGGCGACCTGTCTGTCCTCTTCCAGCTCAATTGTATATAGATTGGCCTAGATATTACAGCAGGTTTGCCAGAGAGGTAACCTGTTTACTCTCATGCTGTAGTAACCACTTACAGTGTCTGTACTTAGTAAGCAAATACTTTGTTGACTGTGTTAGTGTGTTCTGCTATGTACTTGGTCCACTCTTTTTTTTTTAACACCAAATCTCTTCGCTGGCAATAGCCAATCTCACATTGCATACATGTACCCCATAATAGGGATGCTAGGGTTTCAAGTGGTTAAAAGGTGATCACGCATGAGAAAACCTCTTGTCAAGACAAAAATGATATGCTGTTCAATTACTTTTGAGATCATGTACAATTTTCAGGCTTCAGGAACAGGCTTTCTTACCTTGGGGTTTTCTAGGATTCCTGACTCATAGCTGTTTGGAAACAAATTATTTAATTACAGTCAGTTTCAAACCGTTACAGGGTAATACAATTTTTATATTGAAAATGTATCGTGAATAGATTGATTGTGCCAACAAAACCCACCTTATATGCATAAGGTTGGCATCCATGCTCCAGGGTGCCTTTGGAGTTGCGGACACAGGAATGCCATGTTTCTGGATTTGAAATAGAGTGGCAACATGAATACGTACATAAGCATACGTGAGTGTTCAAGGAAAGGTAGTGCAATAACTTCTGATCAAAATAAGTCAGAGAACAGTCATTAAATCACTTCCAGCTGTTGCTATTTCATACATATACACTAAATGATGTGTTCAAAATAAAATACATGTCTCTCGAAACTGCCTTTGTCAGCCATATTGCACTATGACAATCAGTTTATATTAGTGGAGTATGATATTGACTGGAAAACTCCGTTTGACCAGACAGGAGAGGGAGCATTAAAGGTAGGGTAACAGGTCAAAATGATAAAATATGTGTAAAAATGTTGGCCTAAATGAATTTAAATGAGAAAGGTTCTACATAACGGCTGAAGAAGCAGTTGTGTGTGAATGAAGAATCATTACATTGAGTGGAGGACGTTTAAACTGTATAATACTAGCCTGGAAACGGCTAGTAAATAAATATGTTTCCAAGCTTTTTTTATTTTTTTCTAATAAATAGCCCTCTGCCCGGCTTGGTTGTGATTGGATTTCCCTGCCCCCGAAGTTGTGGAGCACCATTCAGGGCCCAGTATGCAAATATGGGGCAGGTTTATCACCAGAGGCATTTTTAGAATTCGCCCATTGGAAATGCAGTTTCCACACAAGAGATTCCAGACTAAAATCCATGCTGTGATATTAGTCTGGCCATCAGGGCTGGATCTACCATATGGGCACTTTGGGCACGAGTTTTTATTTTCTTTTTCTTTCTTTTAGCTCCACGGAAATGTTCCCTGCTAATCCAAATTAAATAAATGGTGTCTAAAAAGATTTGTGTTTTATTGTTGGAAGGCAGCTGAAAAGTGCAATTGTGTGTAAAGCAGCAATGCGCTAGATTGGCTATCACACCCAATATAACAGCATAAAACCGCCCCGAAACGGCCCAAAACAGAAAATTGCGTGCACAATAAGCGCGCGCACAAAGATTTACGTGTGCATGTGAAGGGGGGCCCTTCGAGCTTCAGTGCACAGGGGCCCTCAGAGGTGTTAATCCGGCCCTGCTGGCCATGCAAGGCTAGTATAATACTGGCTAGGTTAATATGTAGATTGTAAATGTCTAGCATTCAAAACCAGCTCTATATTTGCAATGCTCTGGAACACTTTCTACTGTTGAATATGAAATCAAATGAATATTGGTATTAGTGTCCTTGTACACTTCTACACCTGAACTTCACTAAACCACTCAATTTATGGATGGGGCAGATTTAACTGGTCACAGGATTTCCAAAATGTATATAATATATTCATTGTTTATGAGAATCTGAAATTGTAACATTGTTACTGTTGTTCAACATTATTTGAACTTCCAGCATGTAAAAAAAAAGAAAGAAAAGGTTTTCTTTAACTGAAATATCATCACCGCCCTCTAGTGGGGGGGATTGAGCTCCCTCATGTTGCATGTGTGACTGTGTAGCAATGCAGTCATATGAACCTGAGCATATTCCATCAGGTCCTTTCTCCCTCTGAAGCGAGTGTAGAATTCAGGGATCCTCCACGGTGAGATGATCTAAAGTGGAAGTCACATACAGTAGAAAGACAGTGTCACAACACGCAACTAGACTGTTTCAATATAATCAAACAAACGGATGTTTTATGGTGTAGTCCAGACCACTGGTTCTCAAATGGGGTCCAGGGACCCCCAGGGGTACTTGGGTGATCATGGATGTCCAGGGTGTCCCAAGCTAAATGATTGATAGTTGGGATAGGAACCAAATGGACCCTTACAGGTCTGTAAATCAGTGTACAAATGGACACTCATAGGTACATTCTCATCGAAAGACAATATTTGTTTGAGTGGCGTAATTACATACATTGACTTTGTATGATACAAAGTCAATGCAATGACTTGGAGATTTTGCATTGACTTCAAGTTACATTGAAGTCAATGCAACTTGAAGTTGCATGAGCGCTGTGAACGAAGCGAACGGCACGGCGTGAACGCAGTGTTCCAGTGCCTCGGTATCTTCGCTCCAGATGGACAATCCCAACTGAGGCGACATTCGCTCACCCCACCTTTAGAGTTTAATTACTTTACTGCAACCTACAGTGTAGGTCCCAGAATCGTGTCAAATGGGGTTCTGTGGGCTATGGAAATCAAACTGGGGGTCCATGAAATTAAAAGGTTTGAGAATCACTGGTCCAGAATGAAGCACCTTACAGCAGAGAAAACCCACCTTAACATCAGGATAAAGAGCATAGCATGTGAGCTCAAAACGGACCTGGTCATTGCCCTGTAAAATAAAACAAACTCTTTTAGCTACACAAGAAGACCTCAGGACTGCTTTGTTGTCAAATATTTACATGCATTTTTCTTGTAGAATATTTCGAATCTGGGATAATGGAATAATAGAGGAAGCTGTAAAGCCATGCCTGTGTGTACCATGTATAGTTTTTATAACTATTTTTGATGAATTGAACAAGGTGGACCCTCTTGTAAACAAGTGTAACGCTTTATTGGGTCGTCCACTCACAGTTAACAGTCTTTGTATTGAGTTGTGCTTGAAATGTACTGTAATTCTGCAAACTGTGATAAATATTTAAATCAATCAATCAATCAATCAAAAAGTCATCTTTCTCTGAACTGGATTCAGTGGTGTTTAGCTCCCTCTAGAGGCAAAAGTATGACACTGCATCACAAATGGCAGTAGTGGGCACCATAGTAGAAAACACTGTGGGAAGTGTTGAGAGTTGAGGCCTTGAGCCGGGTCACTCACAATGTACAATTCATCCAAGCCCAAAACAGGAAGTGAAGTCGATTAATCAAAGATTATAATTTTTGTAGCACATTTCATGCAGGTGAAAATTCAATGCACTTTAAACTGTCACGGCAGACCCTTATGTAGCACAAAGGGCCTGACCTGCTGACGTGGCCTGGTGCGACCTTGATCCAGCTAATGAATTGTCTGGAAATGTATAATAAATGTTTCTGTGATCAAACCAGGGGGCTCTTTCTCATAAGCGAGACATCTCACTCATATATATATATATATATATATATATACTCAAATAACCGGGGTTACGTTTGTAGCTAGCATATAGTTATAGTATAGGTAGCTGTGCAATTGTTTATAGACACCCGTATTTACGGTAAGTATTTAGCTCAGGTAGGGAGATTTTACTAATTGAAATATAATAACATAATTAGGAAGAGAATAAAGAGGATGAGAGACCTTGAAAACATTACATTAACTGTCACTCATCAACCAGTACCACAGTTCAGACAGAACAGGTCTAGTCAGTTTTGGCTACTTCTGTGAAAATTAGACATTAAATACATGTATGTAACTATGTATGTCACAGTTCAGAAAGATATTTAATAACAGTTCTGGCAGTTCTGGTTCCTACTTCCTTAACGGTACGATCCCTTAGCGCAGGGGTGTCGAACTCAACTTGGGGCGAGGGCCGCATTGGAACCAGTTGCGCACGCACGCTCGATGTCTCAGTCAGTCACTGCTATAATCTATCTATCTATCTGTCTATGTATGCTCAGACCCAGTCAGCCAGCCACACACACACACACATAGTGCTCAGACCCAGCCAGCCACACACATAGCTCCGTAAGGGAGTGGTTGCACCACTCAAAAAATGTTCAAAAAACTGAAGAGGCTACTGGAGATTGGAGAACCTGATTTGGACATGATCTGATGCAGGACAATGTCACTATGACAGAAAGAGAAGATGGGTCTGGCCCCAAAAAATATGCTAATTAGCCGGGCCGGGCCGGGCCTCAGGCTCTGTGATTTTCCGTGATTTTCTTTTTTTCTTTTTTCAAAAATGTTATTATAATAAAAATAGCAATTCTGTTATTTGTGTAATGTGTAGGCTATATAGCCTACAAGTATGTATTTATTATGAAGAGGGCTGCGCTATGGCGATTCACTTGTGACAGGAGGAAGACGGAGGAGTGGAGGTGGGGGGCTTGGAATGGATTACTGACTGCGCAGGCAGAGAGAAGTGAACGGTGGGGTGGTTGTTTAATGTTTATACCGCTGGCTGGCCTCTGGTTTGCGGCGCACCAAATGAGCTTCAGTTCATAATGCTAAATGTTTTATAAATCAATCGGATTATCACACGATAGACTGCAACATAACAAAAACAGTTGCACTGAGCCATCTCGTTAAACCCAGCTGGCTGCGATGAATAACCTAATCATTAGGCCTAATCAACGTCATATAGTCACCAACGATCCATATTCTGTAGTGTATGATCTGACCACGCAATGTTACAGTCCACTGCAGGCTACAGGCTAATGGCTATTTGATTTACAAAATGATTAGTATTATAACCGCCGTCCCTCAGTGCGGCAGCGGCGCTCCTCGTTATATGTGCCCGATTTAAAATAACAGATCTCTAAGCTGTCGAGACACGCCATGAGCGGGTGCATGGATGGTTTGTAAACTTTGTAGGCTATGTTTGTTCTTTTGGACACCGAACGGGGACGATACTTGGGGTCTTGGACATAGCTTCACTTCAGAGGAAATGGGGAGCTACAGTACTCACCACCACTGGAAATGGAATCCATTAGAATGATATGGAAATGGTACATAAATGAGCTACATAAATCCTTTATTTCGGCGATAAGTCCATTGAACTCCGTTCTCACTCTCACACAGACACACACTGAAAGAAAAAAAAGAACACCACTTTATTGCAAGGCCAGCGCAGCAGCATGCGCTGGCCATGCAATAAAAGTGGCGTTCTTTTTTTTCTTTGTCAGGCTTTATAGGGCTTCGGGCCTAACATTATGGTATTTTTTAGGGCCGGGCCGGGCTTCGGGCTGACCCAGTTAGGGCCGGGCCGGGCTTCAAATTTCGGGCCCGATGAGAACTCTAGTCTGGCCACATTCATTCACCCCATAATCTCAGTGGAAATTGGGGAATATGTTGACAATAGTCGACAGCTCTGCCGATTAATAATCGATTCATTGAACCCACCCCCATATTAACATATGGAATCGTTAAAGGGAACCGCTAAGGCTTAGCGGTTCCCTTTAACGATTCCTATCGGGAGTTCCAAATGGATCCTTAGGGTTCTGTAATTCTGAGATATACAGGTCTGTAACTCTGAGTGTAACAAATGGAACCAAATGGACCAGCAATTTGTACAAGTTATGACGGTCCTTGAAATTAAAATGCTTTCACAGAAGACACGCTGGCTTCTATGGAATCCAAATGACTGAAATCAGTCGTAGTGACAGAGAACTTTAATCCACGCTAACCTTTCCAGTTGCGCCGTGGGAAACAAACTGCGCTCCTTCCTGACGCGCAATCTGAACCTGGCGCCGGGCGATGCAGGGCCGTGCCACTGAGGTGCCCAGCAGGTAGCGGTCCTCATAGATGGCATTGGCCTGAACCGCAGGCCAGATGAACTCCTCCACAAACTCTGCCTGGATGTCCTCGATAAACACCTATACGAATGAAGGGAGAAAGGATTTTGTCTTCGTAAATATACAGATTTTAGCTGTGAACACTAAAGTTGCCATTCAACATGCACAAGTTGGTTTCTGGTGAGTTTCTCTGATGGTGGCTTGGTGTAAAATGTGGATGGTGGTGTTATTTTAATCATTAATTATAATCTTTTTTTTCTATTCCAGTCAGAAACAGATTTTTACATTTTATTCAAAAATGTGTTTACAAATGTGAATATTATATTTGATCTTGCCATTTAGACATATTACTCACTGCTCAGAACATTTGAAGACAAACAAGAAAGGAGAATAAATAATAACTATAAATAAATAACTAGCCCCAGCCCCAACAAAAAAGTGTGGGTCCGAAAGAATAAGGTTTGCGAATACAAGCGGCCGAAATGAGTTTTCTTCGACGGGGGGCTGGCATCGGTTACAGTCACGTGAGAGAGACTCGGAGTAGAGTCGCTGCTTCTTCGCCTGGAAAGGAGCCAGCTTAGGTGGCTCGGGCATCTGGTTAGGATGCCTCTCGGGCGTCTCCCTAAGGAGGTCCTCGAGGCACGTCCCACTGGGAGGTGCCCCCGGGGCAGACCAAGGCGCAGTTGGAGGAAACACATCGACTCACTGGCCCTTAGGGAAGCCCAACCCACTGTAGACACTGGGTAACATGAAACAGGTGCATACCATTACCAACCTCCAGTGACACCGACAACAGTTTCACTAAAGCCTAAATAGACCGCCAAATTGGTCAGCTGCTTGACACATCAGTTTTATGACACATAACAGACACCCACAGAATGGCGCTTGTGTGTGTGTGTGTGTGTGTGTGTAAACCTCTCAAGTGTTATCTGGTGCTTGAACTGAAAACTATCCTACTGTTGGTCTTGGGGAGGATGTAGACAACTACGTTGATACACATTGTAACGGTTTGTATAGATAATGGTTCTGGGGTGCCAGCCAGGCGTTTGTATCCTGACAAAATGTTCAGTTTTTGAAGTGACACACACTGACTTGGCCACTAAAAGCAAACATTGATAATAAGCCAGATCACCCCAGGTGATGAGGTGAGTTTGAACAACTAAGAGAAATCGGTTGCTAAAAGCAAACATTGATAATAAGCCAGATCACCCCAGGTGATGAGGTGAGTTTGAACAACTAAGAGAAAAATCCATTCTGAAACTCACAGGCAACCAGTGAAGAGAAGCAAGGATGGTGTAATATTGTTGTGTTTCTTAGAATTGGTCAATAATCTATTCTATTCTATTCTAGCGGCAGAATTTTGCAAAAGTTGAAGACAGGAGACAGCCTTTACACTTGGCTCAGAGCACAGGGAGTTGCAATAGTTATTAAATAAAAACATGAACAACCTTTCAAGGTTTGCAAATGAGCTAAAAGAAGCATGTTTGTACAATCCTTGAATTCCATTGACCTTGGAAGGACAAGTCAGTGTCAGAAATCACACCCAGATTATGGGCTGCATTCTTAACAGGGTTAAGGGTGGAATTTGGGGGACCAATTAGGAGCCTCATGGCTCATTTAGCTGGAAGAAGTTCTGGGACATCCAGCACTAAATGTGAGAAAGACATGTGAGGGACATAATATCGCCTGCCTGCTTCAGTGGGTTTCAGTGGAATGGCTGAAAAAGTGGTAGGCTTGATCACTGAGTCTATGGCCTGAAACAGCACCCTTGAGAAATGTATTGGTTTAGAGAAGTATGAACTTCTGTTGGTGTTTCTATGCATGGCTAGGCTTAATCTCATTTCCAATTTCCCCCAAAAAGAAAAGAAAAGTTAGCACTTGAGTCCCACATTTACGACACATTTCACCACAAAATAAATAAAAAAATCATTGCATTGTGTTTTTACACAAGCAGTTCTTGGCAAGCAGTGAGACACAGTATAATATAAATGTTATATTATACTGCAATCATCTAACACTGTATTATTGGAAATAATACAGATAACATCATTAAAATGTATCAGTGCGTAAAAGAGACAATGCAATAACTAAAATAAACTGGGATAACAGTATATGGAAGGAGTAACTAAGAAGGCCTGACCGGGCCTGACAGATATAATGAGCAGAGTTTGAAGTGAAAGCAAGACAACGGAAGGATGTAGGGTGCTTAGAAGCAGGATAAAGGGATCAGGGACTGAAATATGTTATGGCCAGAGACAGGAAATTCTATTATATTTACATTAGCGTTATTATTCGGAGATGTTTTTTTAAGCACCAGATAAAATGTTAGCGTGACTGGGACCAGTAACAACTGAACAAGATTAAAACATTCATCGTTGGCATCCAGGGAGTGTGTGTGCAAAATTTGGCATTGACCAGGTTAATGGTGCCGGAGACTAGCTGGTAACAGACGGACGGACGGACACACACTCACGGACGGAGTGCAAAACATACTCTCTGAGTCACAACTGAGCTTGCATGTCCGCTATTTTTGCCGAATGTATATGAAATGCTAGGGTTAATGGTGAAGTAAAAATCTACAAATGTACACCTGCTTCACTGTCTGTCTGGCTGCCGGCAGTGCCAGGGACAAGTTATTTTATAACGTCTGGTCTGGTACGCAACATCTGTCCTTTAATCAGTAAACAGATAAACTGTCTCCAGTCATTAGTCTTTGCACCCACACAAGCAGCAGAGCAGACATAACGGTTAACACTAAAAGTGAACTTGTAGTGAGTCTTCCTAGTTCAGATCTTTCCTACAATTTACAATTTAGGCATTTAGCAGTATAAATATCATAATCATCTTGCCATACTTACATCTATTAGTCGGACTTCGTTATGATTTTATTATGTACATGAGTACAAAGTTATTACAGTAATGGCACCCTGAGTAAGTCCTCAGCACTTACCATGTACACAAAAGTAAACCTGTATATCATATCATATAGTTAGTATGTTCTGTTGAGAAGGAGAAGGCAGCACACGAACGATGCAAAAAACGTGGGTTTCCTGATGAAACCAACGTTTCCTCTAGGTTTAACAGAACTGAGTACAGAGACCACTTTTTAGTTAGTATATTGTTTCATACGACAGCCATACTCACCTTCTTTGCACCTAGTTGTATAGCCTTCACCTTGGCAGCTTCGAAGTCCTCTTCCTGTCCAATATTTGCCTGCAAGCACAGAATTTGCACAGCCAATCAAATGGATAACATTTTTACCTGCGTCACTCGTGGCTAATTAAGTTTGTATTAAGCACTCACTTCACCTTTCAACTACAGGATCAAAGGCAAGCCAGTGTTGAACTCGAAACACTATAAACCTGGGACTATAGTAGCTTTTTGCCACTGTCTGTCTGTTAAGCAAAATAATGTCAAGACATAAATATTGTGTGGATTATCACAAACTGTGCTGTTCTGCTGTACAAGACTTACTGGTCATAAGGAATAAACTATTATATTTTCATGACCATTTGTATTTTCAATTAGTTACATGATAGTCTGTCTGCTATTCTTATTCCAACAGGCCACAGCTTATGGGTTATGGCAGTATACTAGTGTGCCGATGGGCACACCTTAAGATCTACAAGCTCACAGCGCATTTGGCTTATACTTTCTATACACACAGTGACAGAATGGCTATTACCATGTTATAAATGAGTGCTATATGGCCAGCATTGGTAGTACTAAGATATTTGCGAATTGCGAGTGCTATACACCCAGAATGGCTAGTACTAAGAGAAGGATGTTGGACATGTGATTTCACTCATCTCATACATAACACATGATACTCTGATGCTTTAAGTTACTGAAGCTAGTATCACTATTATCGTGTTGGGACTAACACAAATACATTATTAAAGCCGATATATTATCCATTTCAATAATCGCTTTAAAATAAAAATATACAGATTTGTGATGCAAAGCTCTTCTTTAGTGAACTGGAAGGGCATAGTACTGAAACAACGATTTATAGCGTATTTCACGCAAGAGTAGACCATGTGTGTACTGTGCATGTCATGTCATTTCAACAAGAACAACATGTTAGATACGGGGCCACTGCAGTGCTTTTATTTTTCTACTCTTCCCGTGAAGTGGGTCATCCCAAAACCAACAAGATCTACGGGGTCACGAGCCTTGCGTGCCATAGCTGTTAACTACATGCTATGTCTAATAGACACTGCCTTGCTTTCCGCGACTCTCTTCGCCTGTATAGCCAACCACTGAATGAAGAGTTAGGCTACACAAGAGGGAAATCTGCATGCTGTGCAATTCTGCACCGCCTACAGGCCAAAAGTTAATCTAGGTAGCTTTGCACTGGTATTATGCTGCAAAACCCTGTGATAGGGGGTTAACCACTTAAGCCCCATTTTAAACTTTGGCTATTTGAAAATAGCCGCTGCACAAGCTAACAACACGCGATGCATTGTGAACAAAATAATTTGATTGATATCCTCAGTAAAGGTCTGTGTCCTAACTGACACCAGGGTCTAAATGTCTCACTGTTATATTGTACTCTTAACTGTACAATAGTGTTGTTTTTATTTCATTAAAATGTATGGTCGTTAGACTTTCATCAGGACAGACATGTCTGTCATGATGACGTGTTTTTAGCAAGTTCCTAGGCAGCAGGACATTTTTCTTTGATACTGGTATATATGTTTGGACCTCCCTTTGTCATATGCACCTTTCATCAACTTGTAAGGTGTGCATCAAGGCGAGCTTAAAAATGTAGACTTTTGAGTCATGTAGTAGTCAATAAGACAAGGCAGTAACTCGCACGCACGTGCGCGCACACACACACACACACACACACACACACACACACACACACACACACACACACAGTAACTTTAGTTACCTTACCAAGTAGCAAATAACATCATAGCCTTGCTCCTTGAGCCACACCAGAATACAGGAGGTGTCCAGTCCACCACTGTAGGCCAGAACCACTGTTCCTTTTGACATGGTGATGATTTACTTTACAAGCTGTCAATAAAATTAAAAACAAAATTAAGCCATTACAATAATTCAATCAACACGGCAAAGCTTTTTTCCTGACTGTAAGGTGAATAAATGAATGATCTCTGACATTCTGATTTATAGATAGTAACATCATAACTTCTGAATTCTGAAAAGCCTTGATAACAGATGGTGCAGATTTTGACACTCGGAAAGGAAATGGTAACTTGTGAGAAGGATAATGACATCTACATTAGCTGGTGGATTATGTATTTACTCCTTACATGCACGTTTCCAGGACATATAGAATAAACAAACACCAGTGGACAATCTCAGCCAAAGGTGACATAAAGTGACAAATTAATCTATGAGGATCCATTGGCAAACTAACATGTGTGGAAGGAATATTATTAGTAGTAGTATTGCTATATGTTATTCAATACCTTTAACATTTATCAAAATGCATGCATATTACACCACACGAAATACACTGCCTACTAAAACACTAGCACATTTAGTAAATCATTCATAGCACAATGTAAAAACTAAACTAACAGCAGATGGAATTAGTGATACCCTGGTATAATGTAGGGCGATGCTATAAATGTTTTTGCACTGCTGTTCTCAAAACTAATTTTGTTGGAAATAGTAAATGCATGCATTTTGGCCAGAATGGCCACTTGGTCATCTTGTATCTTTTGTCAGGCAACTTTAAATTGGGCATAATCTTTTGGCATGCCTTACCCACCCCTGTAGCAGCTGTGATTTGTCTTTTTTGTATAACTTCAATCAGCCGTTTCTCAAAAGCAGTGTAAATAAATAAATAAAAACATGACCTGTGTATGTGTCCTGCTTTTCATTCTACAATGTTCACTTCAACTTCATCAGTTTTAAGCCTAGGCGTTTATAATACGTTTGTAAATTTGACAGTAAAATCACACAGCACTAGAGGGGAATTGCATGCTAATTCTGCAGCTAGCGGTATTCTAGTGCACTGCAAACTAAGTTTAAGGAATAAAAAGAGTCATACCTAGAGCCTTACGGTATGCGAAACGTTCTGAAACGTACCTTGTGAGCAGCAGTAAATGTCTACCAGCGGCTAGCAGCAGTAACGAGTGAGCCGAATGCCTATCACAGATTTTATATATCAGATATTACGCTCATAGCTCACGCAGCAACACGTTGTGGTGTGTGTCATCATCACCGATGATGATTGGCGGGTTTGACCAGGCTGGATCCCATCGGTCGAAGGGATGGTCGCGCCTCCAAGGCTGTGGTCAAGGATGCTGCCAGCTGAACTGGGCACTTTTGCAAAGCGCAATCTGGGCAGTGGGCACTGACTGGGCCCTGTGCAAATCTGTGTGATATGTATTAGAATAGAATTGAGAAATTCTATCATATGGTAAATACCGGTGTCCGGTAACCTCTACGTTTTACCGTCCGCACATTACATACGAGGATGTGAGGATGGATAGGGCCCAAGAAAACAGAGAAAAGAAAAACAAATGTCATACAATTCATATTTCATACATTGCATTATTTGGCTAAATAATTATTGATTTCTTAACATCTCTATCTTCTTATCTACGGTATCATTACAATAGATAAATAATATAAAAATATAAAACAATTCCATGACAACCTAAAACTAATATAACCAAAGAAAATACCTGACAAGATACCGTAATTATATAAAAACAAATACAATTTGCTATGTTTGTTTTTTACATAGCTATTTAGCAACAATAGACCTATATTTTAACTGGCACCTTAAAACACACACACACACACACACACACACACACGCCTTACCTTTTTTTAAATTGCTTCATTCAGTATTTACATATTTGATATTCATTTTAGCTGCCCCGCCCCCTTCCTAAGCATCCTTGATTCTGGTGACTCATAATGCCCTCCTAATACATGAGGGGGCCGTGTTACTTTTCTCTCCTCATAAAGATGAGACCATGTTCATGAAGACTTGTAGATCTTCTGTAGCGCTGCTCTTTTGTCCCCTTCCCTCACACAGTGGTCCATTTGGTCCAAGGACTGTCGGTTACCTGCATTTCAACTAAAATCCCCAAGTGTATATTAAAAGTCATGTTTGTACCTGCAGTCTCCAGAAACAGTTTTAATTGTACAGAATATGGAGCCACATAATCAGTCAAAAATACCTCACACCAGATTCGACTGCATGAATGCAGCATATTGCTTTATATTTAATTATTAATTAAATATAAAGCCATATGCTTGCTTAAAGCCATATGCCATAAAGCCATATGCTTCACAGCCAAACGAAACCATTCCGTTTATATAAGACCTGTCAGTCATCAATTACTTCTAAAACTTCATCCTACCGTAGAATAGAATCTACATGATTGTATATATTATACTTACCTTGTGAGAAGTCTGACCACACACGATCTGCCCAAATCCGTCCTGAGACTGAGACAATAATGGCTTTTTGCATTTTTATTTCTTCACCATGAACTTCCAAAATCAAAAACAAATGATCAAAATACAATATAAACTTCTGTAAATCAATACACTGAATATCTTTATTTTCTTAAACAGAGCTAGAAACACTGAGCAAAGTCCACATGGCTACCGACTCTGCTTAGTCTCCTTTGCCTTTCTAGATGGCATATTATGGCGTTTCACAAATATTGAGCCTCCCCCTGTTTATCCCCATTCACACACACACAGTTCACTAGTTAGGCATTTGCCAAAGACATACAGTACAGTGTCCAAAATAAGAAATTCAGGAGTTAACGACTGTGTCGCAATTTTCATTTAACCACTTGAGCCATATTTCACACTTCGTCCCACGACGTTGCCACGTGGCGAAAATATACAAATATACAAGCTCACAACTCGTCGCATTATGACGCACTGTGAGCTTGTAGATATGCTATTTGAGCATTTTTTGAAAATCTTCCCCTATGACATGCCCAAAATAGGGACACCAGGTTGAAAGTGGTACAACATCAGTACACTCCACAACTTCCTCTCCGACCAAATTCAACCCTCATGTACAAACAGTAGTCAATCACCTCAGACTGAATGTGTATAGATATATGAAGGATCAGGCATCTGAAAAAGGGGAGGTGGAAACCAAAATAGTGAGAGGTCCTCTTGTTTCAGTGCCCAATGTCTCACGATCGATATGGCCAGTGAGTCTTAGATAATCCAATATCCACTAAGAGCGGAGAAAAGACAAGCATCCGTGCAGGAACCTAAACTGATATATGCCCCCCCCCCCCCCCCCCAAAAAAAGAAAGTGTTTTAAAAAAATATGAGAGGCTGTGGTATAACATCCATCAGACATATTCATAACTTCCACAGGAAAAGCAAAGATACCTTTCCTTCTAAAACTCCACCCTTCACTTGTGCGTTAGTTACCTTGCACTTTGACACAAATAATTCATTAGGCCATTTTGTAACCCCTAATGTGAAACATGGGGACATAAATATATATATGGTATATAAAAATCCAGTATCCATTCTATCTCCCCCCTCCCCCCCCAAAAAAAGAAAAAGCAAGAACCAGCAGCTGGGAGGAAAACAAAACAAAAAGACCCAGAGTGTCTAATGCTGGGTGAGGTGTTTGTTGCTGGGGATATGATAGGCCAAAAAAAGAAAGTGTACCCTAGCATGAAGAGGAAGGAAGGGAACGTCTTTGTGTCTGTGTGGTAGGTGGGGGGCAGTTAGTGGTGCTGTGTCTTTCTTTTCAACCCACCCTCTTCCTACCACTCCTTCTTCTTCTCGTCCATGGACACGCCTCCAGGCCCCAACGCCACCACCAGCAGCAGGCCCCCGATGACCGAGGTGGTCTGGAAGAAGTCGTACTTGAGGAAGTCATGCATGGGCTTATACGCCGGGACGGTCCAGAAGGCGTTGAAGTAAACGTTGATGGCCAGAAGCCACACCACCAAGGTCAGTGCTGCCAGTTTGGTTTTGAAGCCAATGGCCACTAGGACGATGAGGGCAGTGCCCACCATGTTCTGCAGGATCTGCAGAGGAAAGCAAAAGGTTCTTAAGGGAGGGTTTGTTATTATTTAAATTTAACAGTATAGGTTACAGCCCCCTGTTGGGGTTGTTGAAGCCATGGGGATAAAAACATCTGTATTATTCAGCTCTTCTGGTACAAGATGAGTGGGTGACTGCCTCTGGAACACTGGACGCTAAAATAATCTAATCTAATGCTGGTATAAAAAATTGGATTACAACTTGATAAATATAATCTACTAAACGGAATCTGTGAGATTCTAATGACATTTTGCATTAAAACATGAAACCTTAACAAAATACATTTTATTTAAATTACTTACGGATTTAATTGGGATTATTATTATTATATAAAATGGCTTTACAACACAAGTAAGTGCCAAACATAACCCTCCTCTGAGACTTTGTCATGACAACTTTCTAAGCTTCAGCCACAACAACTTCACCTACAATTCCAACAGACTGACTGACAAGTAACAGTTAAGAATCCCTTAGTTCTTTAATCAAATCAGGGTATTAAATGATTGTATTTATTGCCGGAAACAGGTTTACCGGAAGCATATTGGTTATTATGTTGATAACCAGAAGGCCAGTTCTTAAAAAGGGCTTCAATCATATTTACACAACAGCAGCAGATATAACATTTTGGGCAATTTTACATCAATATGGGGATTTATTTATTTTTTAATTGTAATAGATCCTGATGTAAGTAAGTACTTACTGACAGCCCCAAACTACATATATTTGAAAAAAAGGGCCTTCAGAACAAAACAATAGTCATGAGAAAGTTGAATTGGCTTTCTTGCCATTCTGATTTATCATTTACCATGTCCTCCTCATGGGAACCCATTTTATATATTCTGAATCATATACTTCATTATGTACTGAACCACAAATCACACTTGTTAAATATTTGCAGTGCTGTATTAGTTATTTATGAGTTGGGTGATAGGGGGCTAAGCCTGATTTAGTTAAATTTGTGTGCACGACAGTGCACGCATGCAACAAAGCCTCAATCCGGCTATAGGTTAAAATGTTGTTATTGTCGATACTCACAGAGAAGAAGTTGGAGTCAAAGTGCAACAGTGTCATGAACATAAGCACAAGGAGTACTCGGCCTCCCAACTGCATGTACTGCTTTGGTGAACTCTCTCCCATCGAGGGGACTCCCGCAAACATGCTCTTCCCTTCTGAACGAGACTCGGCCAGCAGCAGAAGCAGGCCACCGCCAAGGGCAAGGTTTCTATGGAAAATGGGGGAGAACTAAGTTACTGGTTTGTGTAGTACAGTGTTTATAGCAGACACTATCAAATTGTATCAATCAATGAGTAGAAAATAAGACAGAATCACTTTTTAGTAGTGATGCATCCATGTCTAAAGTCAAATTATTATGCCTTCAGTGATATGTTTTTTATATTATAACCAAAGTAAATAAATAAAGGGGAACATTAGATATTTAGTACTATGCTAGGCAATAGGCATATATGGGTCGTACTTTTTCTCCTTTATTTTCTTCAGTTTAGTCATTGCCAATTCCTCATGTATTGTGTCCATTGTTTTTACATCTACGCCACCTGGAGGCCCGTTTTGGAAATTCATTCGGATAGAAAACACTGACATTAGTAAAAGAGAATTCTTCACTGTTTCTCTGCCAGGAGATCATGTTTTCACCCCATCTGTCTGCAACTAATCATACATACTGGGCTAATCAGCATCACATTAATTGTGCATGCTGACAGCAGGCCAAGGACCTCAATGTTCAAGCCAAGGACAGCCATGTCCTTTTATATTGTTTATAATCACAATGCTCCTGTTCCTCTGACTAATAGAATGTAGCAGAAGAACTATCCAACACTCCTAATCCTATATTAGGGCATGGCACTATTTCACTTGACAAATCACTTTTTTTTTTGTTTCTTCTCCAAAGCAATACTGACCCAAATCACTACAAAGAGATACCTACCTCATCAAAAACTTAAGGTCCCATAAAATGCTGTACGCAACAGTCTGGGGGTAAAAAAACAGAAATAGTGAATAAAAACACATTGAGATTCTGTCGCATGTTTTCATGGACTTAAAATGCGTGTGACATTCTCACCTGTGTAGCTATGATCCCGAATAAACCAAAGCAGGCATACTGTACAAAATTTCTACTGAGGATGAGGACACAACCACCTGTTGTGACACATACAGAAGAAGGAAAGCTGATTAAATAGAGTGGCATCTCTCAACTGTTGGAAAGGGTTTTTCTTCATTCTTTGATTGATGACATTAAAAATGTCAAATTGTTGCAGCTGTTGTGTTGTGTACGGTATACATGTATCGTTATTAATTGTATAAGTTCTCAGACTCCGTACACTATATAATAAAGAATTTGCTCTATGGGTTGCCGCTGAGCATGTTGAGGTTCATGCCAAAGGCAAGGTATCCTTGCCGTCAGGAACAAACCTTGTATGTCTGCAAAACTCTGCAAGCAGTATGTCCAAACTTTAAGTTTTTATAACCAATGCCCTACTTTATTGTAGTTTTTCACAAAATTACCCGATATAAAAGCTCACTGTCACAGCGTGTCCCAATGCAATTGTGAGCTTGTGGATCGGTTACTTTTGAAAGTGAAAGTGTTTAATTTGGTGTATTTTATACATACAGTATTTAACCAATGAAACGTATTAAGACATTAACATTTCCTGAAAGGTAACAGGGGTAATACAATGTTTCTGCCAGAAAGTGCCGGCGATATGCAAAAATGTCCAAAGATTTTCAAAATAGCAGAACCACAAGCATCATGTTGTGAGCTTAAAGTAGTATAAATGTGGTTAAAACGTCAAAGTACAATTTGTGTGCGAATGTGGCTGTTGTGCACGTAGAATTTTGTGATTAGCTAATTCTATGTGGTGTGTAGATGAGTGTGTAACTGGATGACTGCTTCTGATATATAGCCGTCTGTGAGGCATCAGAAAAGGACTTCCAAACTGCCAGTTACAGTATTGTATAGTCAACTACGGTATTGCTTTTTAGCTTATCCATTCAACCTTTTGTAAATACTGTAAAAGAAATAAACATTTACTGTACATACAATACAGCTACATTTAGGTTATTTAACAGAGATCACACAATATTGGAACGAAGAGCAGTCATTGACTCATTAATGCTGGCGTAGCTTTTTCACATAGAAAGGCCACCTCTATGCGTGCTTAATGCCTATATCATGCCAGCATTCCACATTGCATAACCACGTAAACTTTTTACTCTATCCTCCTCTCTCTCTCTCTCTCTCTCTCTCCCTCTCTCTCTCACACGTACACATGAGGAACAGCTGTCATTAGCGGATTCATTTCACAAAATACAAAGAGTGTCGTTATTAGACTAGGCCTATTTACTTATTACTTACTATTTACTTATATTTATTTAAATGTATTTCTATGTATTGCGTCTCTAAAATTTTCTCAAATGAAAACAGACAGACTCACACATCCCTAGTGTGCATGTGTGAGAGAGAGGGCAACACATACTGATCCATAACTAATTTGTGTAAGCAAAAATACAATTAAAGAATAAATAAAGAGAAGCACAGAGAGTTCAAGGCAGAAAGCTGCAGACTATAGATTTCACATCCTTGTCCCTTGCCTTTTACTGAGACTACCTTCAGTCCTTCACTTCTGCCACAAAGGTTTCATGTAAATGGAATGGACCCAGTTTCTGTACCTTATACACAGAACAGCGTGACTGACAACATGATGGGCCAACATCCCTGCCCTTTAACAGGCAGTGTAAAAGTTAGCTAGTTAAAATCTGTTCAATATTGAGCACTGGGTGGATAGCTAGTGTTTTTCATTAAATAGCTAGGCAAGACCTTTGAGGCAAGATGTTTTTGTTATCCCTTTGGTTAGCAAAGTCAATTCAAACAACACGTCGCAATGTGATGTGTATAATAATGATTATAATGGCATGCCCAAAATAGGGATGCCAGGGTTAATAGTTAGGGATCAGGTTCAGGTTTAGGTGTATAGATACAGAGTATAAATACAATGAAAATTATTTTGCTCAGAGTCCTACATAAACAACATATATAGTGCAAGAAAAAGACAAAAAACAGGAAAGGAAAAGTGCAAGTGAAGTGACAAAACAGTGCAATACAGTTCAAGGTCAGCTGTTCAGCAGCCTGACTGCCTGGGGGTAGAAACTGTTACTGAGACGGGTGGTACGAGATTTGATGCTCTGGTAGCGTTTTTTGGAAGGGAGTAGTTTGAACAGGGTATTTGCGGGGTGGCTGGTGTCTTCCATGATGTTGTGGGCTTTTTTCATACAGCGAGTGGTGTAGATGTTATGGAGACTGGGTAATTCTGTGCTGCCGATGATTTTAGCTGCTGTTTTAACGGTCGTGTTTAACGGTACCACACTGTGATACAGCCAGTTAAGACACTTTCAATTATACAGCGATAAAAGTTCACTAGTCTAGTATTTAAGCCAAATTATTTAAGGCGCCTCAGAAAGTACAGTCGCTGCTGCGCCTTCTTGAGGATGTACTCGTTGTTGAGTGACCATGTGAATGTGTCTGTGATGTGTATGTCCAGGAATTTAAAGTTATCAACTATGTTGATAACTTTGAAGTTGTTACGGCAGATTTAAAAACAACACATCTACAACCTAAATCTAAAGTGTATTATCTGAAATAAATAAATGCATAGGCTGTCATTATAAATGTATAGTGTACCCATGCTGTAATCTTGTGTATGTGTCTTACACTCTTGTCACGAACAAAATAAAGGGAGAAAGAGACAAGAGTGAAACTGAAAGTGAGTTTCGTAATTCTTTCGTAATCTTGAACTGAATGCGTTTCACAACTTTAGCATGCTCAGTGCTCACGAACAGCTTTCATCACTTTGTGAATGCTTCAGAATTGGAGAGTCTGTGACTGAAGTCTGTTGCGTTGTCATCGCATTTTGTCAGTTCATTTTTACTAGATTTGGGGAAATAAATGTTTAAGCTAAAGTTGTAAATGTGTAGAAACTACCAATACTGCTGTCAAACACTGACACTGCTGTTTAACACACCACAACTCTGCTCCCGGAAAGCCAGCATGCACTGTACAGTATAGGCACACATGGGGAGGCTTTACTACGTATGGCTAAAGTTTGATTCTGTGTAGAAAGGCAAAGCCAGCATTAATGGACACTCTTAGCTCACCAATATTGCGCAACACATGTGTAAAAGTAGCTTGTGTCAGAGCTAGCCTCAATTCCTGATCAGTTTGTTTTGTATCCCTACTTTGGTCTGATATTTTGCAGCTGAATAAAGAAATTGGTTTATTCTAAAATAACCAATCTGCAAGCTCACAACTCATATGACAAATATTAATGAAATAGGACTTGTGTGGTTAATTCCTAACTTGACATTAGGTCAATTCTATTATAGTGTCTTTTGGCCTATATGCAGCCCATCACTCACCCAGCTGCCCAATGAGGTTGAGTAGCACAAAGCATGTGGCTAGGAAGTAGCCACAACTCCAGGTAGCCTCAATGTAGTCTCTCTGCTCATTCCACTGGAACCACATTCTGATACCATCTTCCAAGAAGGTGCTAATGAGACACAGGCGTGCCAGGTGAGGCAGGTACTGTTTGGTTACCCGCAGAAACTGAAGGAGAATATAAAAGGGTGTTATAGCCGTGATAAAATGGTGGCAAAAAAAGCAATAAAAGGGTGAAATATGTGCACTAAGCCCTAATACATAAGGGGCAATTTAAAGAAATATAGTAATATCTTTCATATCTTAAACACTGATGAAGATGCCTGATGAAGGTCTGAGCGACTGAAATGTACAAACACTGTACAAAACATGGTTTAATGTTGCGTTCACACTGGCTGCAGATACAGAAGATACAAAGATGAAAAGCTTTAAGCTACACAGCTAATTTGTAGCTTTGTATCTTTAGTTGAAATGAAACCAGTTCTCACACACACACACACACACACACACACACACACACACACACACACACACACACACACACAGTAAGTGTGCCACTTGGGTTTGATGGTCTGTTAATAATAACACAGCTATAAACAAGAGGTTTGCATTGAATTAAGGAAAATGTAACAATTTGCCATGTCCTGTCCTCCACTTTATCAGCAAGGCATGTGGTGTCCCTAAATAGAATCCAATCCAACTAGGCTATCCCAAAATGCTTGCATCACAGGAGAGAGACAGGACATGACCATGACCTATTTATGGCTGTAGTTGGACTTCAGAGAGTCTATTTAAATAAACATATCGAAGCCTGACTGTCACCTGTCACCAATTTTAAGCCAATCTCTGTGCAGCTGAGAAGAAGTGACATGGGGTGCCGTGGTGTCATTTTCAACAACTAATCTGGTTGTTATGCAAATTAGGATGCGAGTTGTGAACTTGTGACCCATAACTGCAGTCACTGTGAGCGGATAACACACATTTTTTACCACTTAAGTCCTATGTAATTGGGTTATACTACACGGCAAAACATACAATAGTCAGTAGTCACTCATAGCGCATTGTAAGCTTTTAGAGCGGCTAATTTAACTATTTTTGACATTTAACATTTTGATTATTTGGTGGAAAAATGCTTCCAATAAATCACCTATTGACAAAGGGCCAGGGGTGTTTAAGGTATAACTGTCAACCTTTGCTGCTGTCTGTGAACCTGGTGGCCTTTAGTTCTGAGGACCTCTTTGAAGCAACCAATTACATTTTCTGTAACTTGTCGGTCTCATATTGAATCCAATTCAGCTTATTTATGTATATAAACCTTGTTTGGGTGGATTGGGCCTATATTTGGTTCAAAAGAACAAATTCCCTTTGGAGGTCTTTTATAGTAGAAATTCCGGTATCTCTATTACCGGTAAATCAGAAAGCATGCACTTTGACCAACTCAAGGACAAATCAATCAATGTGTAAATAATGTAACAGTAAATGTGTTTTTTGATTGATTTGATTACTCTAGATGAGATGCTGAGGAAATGTTACATCAACTAAAGCTGAAAATACACTGAAAACTAGGCATATGATATCTATATCCAGTATCCACAATGGAAAGAGGATTTGTTGATGCTTGTTGTAATAATATAGTAGTGAAAATAGACTCAGGACTCGCTGTGTTGTACCCACAAATTCTACTTATTTCTACCTTCTTTCCTAGGCAATAGGCATTCCCTACTATTATCAAGTTGCTGGATGTGTTACTAACATAGGCCACCCTATGATGTGACCTTCTCCTGCCCCTCCTATCAAGCAGTCCACATCAGCACTGTCAGACCTCGACAGCCTATCAGGAGGCACCAACTCCCACATGGCCCGTTGTGTGTTGTATGAATGGAGGAGCAGCAAGCAATTGGGATGAGCCTGAGGTGCTGTGACAGTCTTGACTCTAGAGAAACAGGCCATGCAATGCATCTAGGAGTGTAGCAAGAAAATAATTAATGTACAGTTTTGTAGCGGTCACGGATATCACTTTGAGTGATAAACCATGCAGACTTGGAAGAAAAATGTTGAGAGACTGGGAGATCTATTTTTTTGTCACGTTGCAAAAGTTCAACATGTATTAAAGGTAGCCTATACTACTTGTGCAATATGCATCCTTTTCAGTGAGTTGAATCAACAAAACTGTGAAAGCCTGGGCTAGTAAAAGCCACAGACACAAATGCTTCCAATGAAAACATATGGTCCTAATCTAGTATAGTATTAGTTAGGCAAAATGTAAATAATACCTCTGGCTCTGAGCAAGTAAGTTGCAGTAGCTTTCTAATAATTATGGCAGTTTTAAATAGGTATTTCTTCCAGTCTATCAATTGTCCTTGGTTACAGTTCAGTCATTATTTCTTCTATATAATATTGGTTAAATTAAAATTATGAAGTTGAATGGTGGAACACTTAATCACTTATAACTGACTGCAGGGAAAATGAAAAAGCTCTGCCAAGTTATTAACTTTTGTTACCCAACGTACATGTCCCAAGTCTCCCTCACAGTGTCACTTTACAATAAGAGTTTATTATGTTAAGCCAACTTAAATTACAAAACGTACGTAATGACCTGTCAGGGGAACAGGCCTACTTGTTGTTTGCCAATAGCTGGCTCAAATGGCCAAATGTGATGTTAATGGATCTGGATGAGTCACTGACAGCTATCCAAATAGCTTGTCAGTATGACATTTTGAAACATTTTGCACCACAAAATGTCTGCTTAGTAATACGTGTATACTAGCAGACGCAGTAGCATTGACTAAGTTACTTTAGTACTAGTCATATTCAATGGCACTGTACCAGAACTGCTGCTTATGCACGCGTGAGTGCAGAAGACATGTCATAGTCATAAGAATACATTCTTGAAATGTATCATTAAAATGTGAGTAAGTAATTCAATTTAGTGGGCAAAATGGGGAAAAAAAGTATGCCTAAACAACCCCATCGGTAACGAATATTGGAGAAGCCATTCAAGAAATCACTTTTCCTCCAGTGAGTGGCTGAGTGCACTGCCAAGTGCCAACTTGTTAGCCGATTGCTAACATAGCGGGCTAGCTGACAACTGGCAGCCCAAAATGAAAGTTACCTGGTCGGCCACGTCCTCGGCTGTGCTCATGAGTTCCTCCTGCCCCATGGTTTACAATACTTGAGGCTCGTACGCGACGCAATTCTCGGAACGAGGAATTTTCGCGAGCTATTATGTCCAAACTGTTTCTCTCTCCACCGTTATTTACTTCAAGAATTCCTGGTTGCCTCAATGGAGAAGGCTAGTGAAGATAGCCAAGGATACGTCAGTGACGTCACAAACAATCGTCCACATGCAGTGCCCAAAGAGACTGACGCGGTTCTGTTACATGACGCATCGATGTGACGTCATTGTTGAATCCTTGGTACTTTATTCAAGTACAAGGCCACCTCCGCCCCACAATGCCTCGCGATTTAACGAGAGCCCCCCTACATGGTTCTGCAACCGCTGTATGCCACGTATGCTGTGGATCCAGGGGGCTGACAACATGTATAGCTTTGTTTACTGCTTTTGCCCATGTAAACAACACAACGGGGAATTTAGAACAGTCTCTGAAATATGAAGCAAGGTAAACATGCATCATGCTGCTTTGTTCATTTCTCCAAGCAACTGAGGAATTCAATTCAATTAACCACTTCATCTCCCCACTGCTCTACAGGTCCAGTTCTTTCTCTCTACATCGATTCGGATTTGGTAGTCACACACCGTTTGATTGATCAATATTTTACCTTTACATCTCTACACACGCATATTTGGTTGTCAGTTGTGGACTTGTGGTAGGTAGGAAACTGATGTGATGAACAAGACTGAGAATGAGAAATATCAGGTTATGAAACACGAGTAAGTAAAGTATAATTGCCGGTTACCGTTTAATACATAGCATAGGTCTACTATATCTACTTATCTAGGCTACAGCAGTTCGACTAACCTCACATCACCAGACTTCCCACTGTTAGAATACATGGGGCTGCACGATAAATTCATATCACGATATATATGGCAGATATCTCGATACGATACGATATAATTCATATCACGATATATATGGCAGATATCTCGATACGATATAATTCATATCACGATATATATGGCAGATATATCGATACGATATATCGTGCAGCCCTAGTGTGTGTGTGTGTGTGTGTGTGCAGGACAGAGGGACAAACGGAGTGATCGTTTATTTATCGAGGGGCACAGGCTAAAACAGAGGGCTGGCTTTAGAAGTGGATATACGATATATCTATATCGCGATACCGTTGCCTTTTTGCAATACTGATATTGTGCATGTTCATACCTCGATAACGATACATTGTGCAGCCTTATGCAACTTAAATGACTTTGTCTTAACCCAAGGTCAACCTGAGAGGATTTTGTAGAATCGCATGACCATGAGCATGACCATGAATCGCATGGCCAAATGTGACATGGATCATGATGAGTGACAGCCAAATGGTTAATAACATTTTGCTCAGAATCTGCTTAGTAATTCATTGTGTATTTTAGCTAAGTTAGTAGTCATTGCTAGACTTTCAATGGCATGCCGCTTATGCAGCTGACCACAGTGACATGAGTGCAAGAACAATGCATTAGTCATAACAAGAATACATTCATGAAATGTATCTAATCTATTTTGGGTAATAAATATTATAGAAGCCATTCAAGAAATCACTCTTCCTTCTTTCATTGAGTAGACCAGTGTGACCACAAACGGAAGGTCAACCAGATTGTTTTTTTTTTGAGAATAATTATAGATTTGGCCTTGGCCATCCACACCTGTCACCCAAGGCCACTGAAGCAGACATGACTCCTGAGAGCTCTGGTGGGATGACAACTGGATGGAAGCTTAAACTCACTGAGCGCCTCCACAAAATTCTGGTCAACGTGGTCTTCTGCAGTTTGACCAGCATTCCAGCTGTTTGAAACATCTTCTCTATTAGGGTATCAGAAACGCCTGCTGCTCTTTGGTGGCAGTGCCTCCTGGTTCACTGTATCCATGATGGACCTTTGATTACAGATGATTAAGAACATTTCAATCTCTAATGTTAATATTCTTTAAAATAAATGTAATGGCTACATGTGAAATTGTGTGTGAACTTTATATAAATGAAAATAAACATTTATACATACATAACTTTCATTTTTTTATAGACTTGGACAGACAAGGCACTATAAATACAGCTCAAGTTCTTCCCTGAAGTTGAAAATACCAGTGATGTTAAACTGTGTGGTAAAGGTAATGCATTCATGTTGAGAAACAATGTGTCACACCACACAATCCACACATCTACAGGGAATCAAACCTTTTATATACTATCTTTTGTCCTGTACATTGTGCCCTGTACAACACTCCATCTTAAAAGCAAGGGCTTTCAGTAATGAAGACCAAATAATATTTGGTCGATTTCAGCTCAGAAACACGGCATTTCTGTCATAGGTATATTATACCTATGACAGAAATGCCATGTTTTGCCATGAAATCGATATTCCATATCATGTCAACTGACAAACTAGAAGTTACAATATAAATGCATTATTCTTCATTCCCCATTTTTTACTTTTGCGCTTTTAGCACCTCTTCTTTTAAACTTGTTATTCTTGAATTTCTTCTGTAATCCTCCGCCACCCTGAAACTGAAGCAAACATTGATTTGTTGTCAGGTACCTTACAGACATTTTGTGTCATAATAGTTAACCAAATTATTTGTTAACCACTTTCAACCTGGCATCCCTATTTTGGGTGTGTTTAAAAATCTCCAATAGAACCTACAAGATCCTACTATTTTCACTATAACAAAAGCATTTAAGTTGGCTAAAAATGACCAATATAATTTACCGGTAGATAATAATTTTTCCTACAAACCTTCTTGCGTTTCTGTGGTGCCTGATTTTCTACCGCCATCTCTTCATCATCATCAGTTTGAAAGTCATCTTCATCCTTTTTCTTCTCAACAACAACTTCCACTTCCTCCTTTTTGGGGAACATAGATGCTGTGGAAAAGGTAAAGTACAAATGTATTGCTTTTTATTTAAAACCATAAGCCGAAAAAGAATTAAACCAATAATATGAAAATATGAGCCGTTTTAGAGAGGTGCATTAAATAGGGTGATGTGTTTGCAAACATTCACATGAGTGTTTGTGGGGGAAAAAACGTTGTTTTATATTAAACAGCCTCAAACGGTAAGGAAAGGTAATGTTTCATAAACGCATATCACCACAGCCACGGTGGAGACTTTATTGCAAACACTCATGGAAAACAATGTATGTCGGTTTGCATGACGGATATACTAACAAGGATAAAGATCACTCATGCTGTCTTCTGAGTCACTGTGGTCCTCTTCGCTGGAGTTGGTTTCCCACAAAGCATTTCGGCCTGAGTTGCTTCCTTTCTTCACCTCCCCTCCACCGTCTTCTTCACGCCTTTTCCTTAGGAGTTTGGCTGGAATATACTCAATGCCCTGTTGTATGCACTGTTTGTCTTGGGTAAGAATTAAGCACAGAAATTATAATTCCTTGTATACTATACAGAGTTAATATTTGCATACAAATCTAAAAGTTGCTTCTTATACATGCATTTGAATACATGGATATCCACAATTCCACATAAATTGCCTTATTGTGTTCTCACATAGCCAGACAATCAGAGATCTCCAGGCTCCAGCTACTGATACATCTGATTATATCCTAATTCAAATACATGGGCACTAAACTGGGTGGAAACAATTTGTCGAGTAAAAAAGTAACTGCAAGGCAGAGCCAATGCAAAGACTTTAGCTTGGTCCTCTTGGTATACAGGATTTCTTTATAGGACAGACAGCTATCGATATTGATATACATACAGTACACAGGAATGGAGATTGTGAACTCAAGTGGCATACATTTATACTTACATTTTTCCAAGGCCTTTTTATAGCGTTTCCCACTGACATGTTGCAGGACATGCTGTGGCTGCCGGTTGAGGTGTCTTAGGGTCAGTTTACAGAAGAGTTGATTGCTGCACAACAGAAATGGAACTTGGAAGTCAGCAAAAACAAAAATAAAAAACAGCAACACCTAGTCTAGTGCGGCACAAGGCATAATTATTTGTATTATTCTTTTTTTAGATCTTGCCTGGTTCCAATCTATAGGGTCAAAACTATGAGAAATTGATGGGGTTTACATTTTTCGGACACCCACCCCCTTTCTGGGGCGTCATCTATTTTAGGATCTCCCAGAACAGTACTATGCGTATACCAAGCACTTAATATTATTAGAGTTGTTTTGTATGTTTTAAAACATTCTGAGTTAATTTTTTACACTTTTAAAATAGCCAGGAAATCTCTTATGACCTTTTATTGGGGTGTTTCCGCACCTGGGACCCCCAGGACTGGCCCCTGTATCTATATCAGTACTCTTTACATTACATTCAGCTCACTACTCCAGAACAATCTCAAATTAGATCAGAATTGAAGCACAAACGTTTTTGTAGCTGGGCTCTGAACACAAAAATGAATAGTAGCTGACTAGCTGTCCATGTGACGCTTCCATGTGTTGAATAGATTTAACATATTAAAAAAATCAATCTAGTGTTGCAAATTGCAGCTAGTGTTTAATACTGAACCTAAATAGTCAATTTTATCTCATGTGACTGAACTTCTCACCCTATCTCTTCAATTTGGATCAATGGGCTGTCAATGGAAGGTAATTGCAACTTATCCCATTATTAAAATAAATCTAGTGTTGCAAATTGCGGCTATGTCCTGGGCTGGGGAGTCGGGACCTCAATGGTTCGGAGTTCCAGGGGGTCTCTTGTTAAATTAATGATAGTTAGGTTAAGACAAATGCATTCTACAGATCTGTACCTTTGGAAGTGTAATAGTCTGCCTGGTACACATGGAACCAATTGTCATGTTACCGAGCATAACACCCCACTGGAGTCTGGACCCCAGTCTACTAAGTTAACTTATCATTGCATAATTTACACCACGTTCACGTAATTAAATGTATGTCAAACCCAAGCATGGGTTACATTTGTAATGTATAATAAATTAAAGTGTTTTCTTACGGTTTGTTAGTGCTTGGCACGATGTGTGGTTTATGATGGCTGTAGCCGAACTCTGCGGCAGCACTGAGTTTCTGGTATTTCTTTCCTTTGATGAAGTCCTGGAGCTCTGCAAGGTTGCGGGGAAACTCATGGCCATTAAGTGTGCATTTGATCTGAAATTACAAGAAGATACCTTTGTTGTAAACAAAACAAGTAGTGCCTTTCTGTTATGCAAGCATCGGTAAGCTATGGCTAGCATTATTTATTCACATATCATCGCGTCATGTCCTCACGGACCTTATTGTCTGACAGCTGGAAAAACGGGTGATTGAGAAGAAAAGCTTTGAGGTCTGCTGGTAAGTCCTCCATGGTGGTGGGGAGATGTTCTGCTGCAACGAATTGTTATTTATTATTTAAGTTTTGATAATTTAACGGCTCTGCTGCCAGGAACATGTCCACTGTACAGTTTGTTTCTCCACGTGGGTAGAATACGCATGCGCAATGCGCAGCTAACTGCTCTGTTAATCTGTTTGTTTCCCAAATTGTTTCCCCTATGGTTTGTTTGTGGATCCGGTAAGTAGCGGAAGCGGAAACGATGTATGCTCGAACCGAGATCTACAAGTTCACAGCGCATTGCAAAAGTGACTTGTTGTGAGCCTTGTAGATCTGCTATTTTTTTGCATAAAATATCAACACGATTTTATTTAGATCAATTTCAACAAGTGATTGCACATTTTATTTATCACTTCAGCAGCTCACATAATTTAACTTTATTTCATGTAGTGCCTGTGTAGATGTAGTCTATTTTTATGTAGGCCTGTTTTTGGCATATACAGACGCTGGTCCTCAGTCAGCTGACACACGCGTGTGTCAGCTGACTGAGGGCCATAGGGCTCACACTCACACGTCCCATGATTATTCTCGCAACAACAAATAAGCTTGATTTACTTAACATCTACAGTTCTATGGATTATACGGGTTGTCTTTGTTTGCGTGGTTTTAATTTGGCTCTGTCTACTCTATATTGTCATGTAGTTTGATGCGAATAAAGCCAACAACAGGCAGAATATAATATATAAACAAACTGCTGTCACGGTTTTAGCAGAAATGTCTGGACCAAATGGAGATCCCGATATGTCGATAGACGAAGGTATTATTGACGACGATGAATTCAACGGAGAAGGTATAACTACCTATACTGTTTTATTTGTTGCTGAGCCTGTCACCTTAATTTAATCTTTAAAAACCCTCATCCTCACCCGCTGTGTTAGCGCACTGTGAAATAGAATTAAAGGGGCATTCCACTCATTTTCAACATTTTACTATGTCATTAATTAGCCCCGCAAGCAGAACCCGAATGTAGTAAAGTTTCTGACACTTTTATGACTTTGTCAGCCCGGTTCGGTTCGGATTGGGCTGACCCAGGGGGTTCCGAGAGGGGCTAGTCATTAATATACCTTAGTATGGAAATAAATTAAAAAAGTGACTCCACACAGCCAAGCCAATGATAAGAGTTGCAACTGTTGAAGTAGGCCTACAACACATCCACGTTGTAAAACACCATGCCATCATGTTTTACAGTGCATTTATCGTGTCCTCTTTTCCGTGACAGAATATGCAGCCATCAACACCATGCTGGATCAGATTAACTCCTGCATGGATGACATGGAGGACCGTAACGATTCTTTGAATGGCAAACTGCATGAACTTCTGGAATCCAACCGTCAGGCTAGGCTGGAGTTCAGGGCCAAGCTGGTTAGTCCTGACACAGAGGAGAACTCCTCTCCACCTACCGATGTAGGACCAGACGAAGACGGGGAACCAAATGCAGGACCAGATTAGATGCAGCAAGGCTGTGTTCAGTCACTGTTCTATATAGATGTTATTCCATAAGCAATGAAATACATTTATTTAATCTATAGATCAGTGAGTGACATGCTGTATCCACCAGGTCTATCAATAAGACACCCTGAATGTATTGTACCATAGCTGCATATTTTCTTTCCTTTTCCGGTTGATGTTTTGAAATCAGATCTTCTATAACATTCCACTTGGGGGTTCTCTGTCCTTGTCTACATGACATGTGTACGTTATGGCATAACGTAACGGTTATGCAGACTGGTCCTTTCAGGTCCATCCCTGACATGCCTGTTTGCCATATGCAACATGTTATGTGCTGTTTTAATGCAAATACATAAATAAAATTACCTTTCATACACCCTGCCCATTCTGTTAAGAGGCAAGTCAGACATTGCTTGTCTGACTGGCCTGGCCATTGTCACCTCCATTCCACAGTTTATGAATGATGGCTGGAGATTTAAGTAGAAGAAATATTGAGGGACAAGGAGATTAATTATGACAAATTCACCATCTTAATATGAATCAAGAAATACAGTCATGGAAATGTTTTGGAATTTCATTGCTATAAAAGGAGTGGGAACTTTGTTAAATCTACACACCACATCCACATTCAGACATACATTTCCAGTGGGTGTGGCAACTGTCAAATGTTTAATATTAAATGAAAATATCCAATACAGAAAAGAAACAATCCAAAAATACATGAAACTTTCACCAGTTAGAAAATCTATTAATCCGTTTTGTCAGTTGCTGAATAAAAATACGGTAAGAAACACAGCTTTGTTGGAAATGTCCTTTAGATGCCATTTCCTTTCTCAACAAGATACAAAAAAATAAAATCTTCCCATGCTACATATACTGTAGGCCTACACTGTTCTCTTCCCTTCAGCTTTGCACAATATAGTCTAGAAGTGATCATTTTCCTTAGAACAAACTAGTACGACAAAGTATGAAACATTATGTGAGTTGACACCATGACTAAAAGCCAAGGGACTACACAGCTCAACTTAGTTTATTATAGTTCAAGAAATACTCAGTTGTATGATGGTGCATCTGCAACACATTGTGAGCTTGATTTGGGGTTTAGGAATGTTAACTCTAGTACAATGCTATTTTTGTGGTATGGATGTATGTCCAAGCTAGCCTGACACTCAGTCTGTATTTTATGTCCAAGCTACTTTTAGTATGTCATTTCATTGCCTTAAATCCAGGAAAATATAAAAAAGGAAAGAGCTTGCTTTGCATCTTCAATTATTTTAACAGCTAATTAACGATATGATACTGTATATAACTGGAAATTCTTCATATGAATTTAAGGGCATGGGACCAGTTATATAAAACAATGGTACATTGTATGTCAAAACAAAATATTCCTGCTCTTAACCTGAATAAAGGATCTGGCAGATGGAAAACATGCTTTGTTGTTTTGAAATGATCAAAACTACTAAGTACAGAAATCTCCTGAAACAAAAGAATAACATGCACCATGAAGATGGAAAAATATTCAGTTAAAAATGTATCAGTCGAATAATACATTCATAATGGATGTTCAGTTTTTCTTTGTTTTTATTTGCTACATCAGAGTGCAAAATGAAGAACACAAAATGTAGCTCATCATACTTCAAAATGAGCCTAGCTCAACAGTTTAGCTGTGGCGAGTAAGAAACAAAGTAAGAGAAGTTTAGAACTCTTGAGATTAAATAATGCCATTCCATAATTCCTGAATTTATTCTGAGACTGAGAAATTCTAACTTTAATCTCAGAACTCTGACCTAATCCTCTTCCGTACAAAGAGAAAATGAAGTACATTTTCCCAATTTAAAAATTATAATTCAGCAAGAAAACTTAAGAAACAAAGACATTTTTAGACAAGCAGCCAGTGTCAATCAACAAAGCCTCAATAATGTTGTATGTCTACTACAGCTTCCCGTACAATCTACACTGCATTTTGTTTAGACATTTTCAAATGAAAATGCATTACTAGTACTAAAGCTGAAGTCCAGGATTCCTGCCCCCACACACAGAAAACTACACTACTGAGCCTTTGCTCATGTGATTTCAGTCTGTCTTTTATTTGCATCTGTCTTCTGCGATGTGAACAAGCAGAGTTCACAGCTTTTTGTCCTAATTCTAAACCATTTAAAAAAATTATAAAATCCTCCAACCATCTCCCCAAAAATGGTAATGGTAAATGGTTCAAATGACTAAAATAATTTGAAATGGAATATCCCAGTGAAGCTGTATTGTTGCATTATTGGTTGGTTCAGTACATTTGCACATACCTGGAATTTGTCCTCTGCATTTAACCCGCCTTGATTGGGTAGCCTGTTCATAAATCATTTTCTCTGGTAACTATTTTTGCACTAACCTTTTCAAATTTGTTTCACACTTACATTAAAACGCAATAACACAACTGACAAAAAAAAGATTTTCACATACTAACATTGGAATCGAATCAATGGCTTCTTCGAAGATCAAACAAACCACAGTATGCTTTGGAAAATGGTCATCATACATCAGATTATGCCAGACCACCAGGGTATGACATTAAGTTTTACAAGGTTTCTCCTGGATCTTGTCAACCACACTAAGCCTGGCATTCAAATTTTAGGCAAAGTATATATAAATATAAAATAGCTCACAACACACCACATAGCTACATGTGAGCTTATTACAAGAATAGCTCTACAAGCTAACAACGCAATACCACACGTTATGAGCTTGCTTTCTAGATGTGCCATTTTCAATGAATATTCGCCCATTCGCCCTTCCATAGGGTTCATGTGGTAAATCCTACCTCACATCAGTTCTCAGTTAGTGTACGTAGAGACTTGATGCACTTAGTGGAGAAGGTTGGAACTTTCAAATAGGTTGGGGGTGACCGTAACCTGGTGGGTAGAGGCCATCTGGTGTCTCCCGTTTGCCTCAAGGGGCCCCCAATACCTCGTCGCAGTGCCCCCGAGCAAGACACACTGAGCAGCTATCTTGGTGAAGCTGAATTTCCCCATGGGATTAATAATAGGTTTGCCTTCTCTACCTGGAAATGCTGGCCATAACCCACTATAATAGTTAATGTTTTTTTAGTTGTCCTGTAGAGGCCACTGCAACACAAGTTTCTTGAATTTGTGAGACTTGGGGTGAAGTTACTCACTGTTACCAACTTAGCGACATAAGAGTCTTATACAGAATATATATTATTTCACTTTTATAATGCCTTATTATCAGTTCATACAGTCATTTTACACCATTTGTTGGGTAGCCTAAGGCAGTAATTGTCCATCTTCAGCGTCTTGTTGCCCGGCCTGACTTCCTTTTGTTTGTTGCTTTGGCCTTCCCTGTACTGGCCGTCTCTGGTGCTGCACTCTTTTCCGGTACAACAGTCTTCTCTGGTACAACAGAAGCTTCTTGAACCTGCTGTTCTGTGGCCTCTTCAACAGGCTCCACAGCTTCTTGAACCTGTTGTTCTGTGGCCTCTTCAACAGGCTCCACTGGTTGTAACTGTGGCTCTTCACACAGTTCAGATGAACTCTCCCAGGCTGCACAAGCCTGGAACACTGCCTGCTCCATTGTGGTGACAGGGTCAAAGGCTGGGTGTGTGGAGCTGGAACTAGTTGTCGCAGTGCTGTTGATACTCTGTGGCATTGAGGTGGGTGCCGGTTTCTTTTTTCTCTGGCGGTCTTTTGGTAGCCTCACTCGGGTGATGGCAACAGTAGGCTGCATTAACTGATTATTACTCTTTACATAACCCTCACTGTGGTTGTCACTTCCATCCATGTCTGTGGTGGTGTCTGATACAGAGCTGAGCTGGTCTGCAGAAGCAATGTATAGTAGAGTGGTCTCTGAGGAAACCTTTTCTGCTGTAGCCCGTTGGTTGTGCTTCTATTAAATGAAAGCGCAAATAGTTTTTTCAAAACATCTTTATGTATGGCGCATAAATGGATGTTAGTACAAGTGCATGGAGAGATCTGGTATGGTTTGAGACATTAGATTCATTGAATCAATAAAAAATAATTTTACCCAACCATGAAAAAGCATGTAGTATAGGAACTTTTCAAAAAAAACAAAGGACCAAGAACATGTATATACTATATAATAAGACTTTGCAATAACAACAAATAATCACATTTAATGTGGGGAAACCCTACTGGCTTTGTTTGAAAAATCAAGTAAATAATGTCTTATAAACTAACCTTGAGGTTTTCAAAATGCTTTAAGGACTTGCAGTGGGAGTGTAGACCCGAAGATTGAAAATGGTAGAACCTTTTGCAGAGGCGACAAAGGAAGCCAGCCACCGGAATTAAAAAACTCGACCCTGATGGAAAGAGGTTAAGAGAACACTTTTAATAAAAAGAATGAGTGAAGTAAAATGGTGTTTATAAGGAATGTAAGATGTCAAAAAATACAAAGGCCTATAAAACCGCAAGATCTCAGAATAATCCTAAAGCTGACTTCATTCAGAGTGAATAGTTGCAATCTGGGATCTCACCATATACAGTGTCGGTGTCATATTCCTCATCACTGGCCATGTCCTCTTGGTCCGCATCTGTCTGAGATGACCAGCCACCCTACAAGGACAAAACACACAGCTAAATCAAATTGACAGTAAATCCATTGAGGGCCCAACATCTTAAAATTAATGAAAAGGTACAATATATATGACAGGAAAAACTATGTTTGACCTGTCTGCTGGAGCTGCTCTGGCTTTTATCATTCCTCTGTCCTTCCTCTTGTTCCACTTCACTGCCCTCCTCGTCCTCAACCAAATATTCCAGTGAGGCTACAGAAGACTCTTCAACCAAGTCATGTCCCTGAAGTTAGTCCACAACAATAAAAAAACAGTGAAAATGTACTTCAAAGAAAACATGAACAGACATACATACCGGTACCTCCTCCACCCAGATTGTGCAACCACAGGGATATATATTGCAAATTTAAGAAACGCTGTCGGACGGAAGAAAGTGTCACCTGTCTGTCTGATGTCTGTGGCCTCATACACACGTACAGAACACAAATGTTTGGTAAAACAATGTGACTCCCATTGGAAAACCATTGAGATGGCCATCAAACACAGACACAATTTACGGTAGAACATGCGTTTTCGACACCTCCCCTTTTGGCAGACGCGTATATCTTTTCTACGTCCGAGCATAGACATGGTAACGCCCCGGCTGCCTCTGATTGGCCTACAGACACTGCCGGCCTTACGAGAGTTTCCTCCGAGGTGGAAGATACATGCTACAACAAGTACGATATAATACATGAGAATGACGGCTTGGCACGCGCAACAGTAATTTTAATTTTTTGTAGAAGAGGCAAACTAATATTGTTTATGCCGCTGGCCTGTTTATTTGTATACATGTGTAAACTTGAAACTTTATTGTACTGTAAAAAGGTCTCTTTTCCCTTGATCTTTTTTTAGTATAATAGTATTAGTTTACTATAATTAGATTTATACACGATAATCAACACTAACACTTTAAATTAGAACACAGCCAAACAAATCATAGTACATACATACGTGTTCAATCAATTATTCAATCAAAGCAAACGGCACAAACCATAACATGAATTTTGTTCCCAAGTTCAACCCAACTTCCCAAGATCATCAACAATTCCCTCCCAATCAATGTGATCTATTACGGTATATCACATTACCCACACTGTACATAATTTCCTGTTCAGAACGGGTAAGGCCCTAGTATCTATAAATTCTAGGAATCTCTGTATGTGAATTATATCTGTCTGTCCTTCACATAGCTCGATTACTGTACATCTGATCGTATTCACACTTACACAGGTGTATTGCTGAGGACCCGTAAACCCATAGTGTTGAGTGTAAAGGCGATCAGATGAGCGTTCTCCAGAACAGCTAGCTCCAAATACAAACTCACTCAGAATGGTGATCATGCCCTGAACGGGCTTCAAGGTTTTTTAGCATAAATAAAATAATTATTAAACATGGCAAAACAAACTCAAGTGAGCAGTGCTTTACTTTGTGTTCCTTGTTACAATGGTGGTCGAGGACATTTCTGGTCAATTCAGTTTGACAGGTGGCACCTCGATGCTGCAGGCCTGGTCCTTTTTCTCTGTAGGCAATGCAGATGTACAGGAGACAAACAAGTTAAGAGTGACGGCATGTTGGCTCAACTTCCCAAAATGTAACCCTAAATGATTGCAGGCGTTGACACTATGGCCTGCCCCTGGCAGGTAAATTAAACTAGAACCGTCTATAAACACATCTGTCTAAACACCTGAATGTGGCCAGATTGCACTGTCTTTGGGTCTGTGGAATTTAAAATAAAAGCACTGTTTAACTATAATGTGCTGTTTTCACCGTTGCTACACTTAGAAATATAAAATAAAAGTGTGAACCCGTAGTCATATTCACAGCTATGTTACGTATTTCACATGAAAAAATGAGGTATGACATTTTTTTATCCGTTTAAGTGTTAAATTGGACAGTAATTAAATTATCATTTTATAATGGACAATTTACTGTGGGCATGACCTGTACTTGCCCGATGGGCAAGTGCCCATGAGACCTTAGTATCAACCTCTGTATTAGTGGATTGCGTACAGTAGTTAAGAAAATCCAGCTGATGAAACTTCCATAGACATTAACATTTATCCACATTCCTTTGATTAACTTTCACAAGTAAAGGGTGAAACAATGTGAGCTCTAGTCTTGCATTTAGCAGCTATATTAGAACATGTCAGTAGACCATAACTAAAGTAAACAGAAAGAGCACACAGCTAGGCCAGAGATCAATCAAGCTGTATTGACTTTAAAACCAAACACGTTGGGATACAAAATGAGTGAATGCAAATGATATATGAATTGTTGCCCTTTTTGCATTATACTTAAGCAATAAGACACAAGAGGGAGTGCTTTATCGAGGTTATTGGTACCGGTGTGCTCCGACACAACGTGAAGCGGAGTGCCGTCGCTCTTTATTAGCTATGATAAAGCATGGCCTTGAGAGTTTTATTGCTTTTATACAACAGCAATGCACTGTGGTTAAAGGGTTACCCCCTACCCACCCCCAATACAAACTGACTGCAAAAATAACCTTAATAATATAGAAATTATCATAAATGAATACTGAAACCAGATATAATCATTAAGGAAAGTTTATGCATGCACTATTGCACTATGTGTACTATGTAAACTCTTCATTTCCATTTTTCCAGCCATTCAGTTGCAAAAACAAATATTTGGGGACCCCCCAAAAATAATTTGGCGACCCCCTCAAGGGGTCGCGACCCACGGGTTGAGCTATAGGCAACTTAACGCCAGCTGGACTGGTCCACAATGTATCACAGAATTATACTTTTACTGATGATTTACTGGTGTATTGTGGTTATTGGCATAGCTCCAAATGCCTCTTGGCCAATCCCAATGTGCAGTTGGAATTAGCCGTTGTAAAATGTATGTTGTTGTACATTTGACACGTCATTCTCAAAACATTCGGAGGATCTATTAATCTTGCGGTGTCGGGTGCAACCGTGCAAGGCAAATTTAGTCTTCAAATGAGATTAAGTATGCGTGGATGACACCAACCTCTCTTTGCATGCTCCCTGCAGAGACTCCTGGACATGAGGCAACAGTGTGACCAGGCCGGTATTGCTCATGTGCTGAATCTCCATCATCCTCTGTTGGTGGGACGAGCCAATCATATGTTCCTGGAAATTCTTTACACGAACACAGAAGGAAATAACAAAAGAACCTTCAGGTTAAGACATGCTTGCAGAACCCACATCAACAAGTCCTTGTCTTTCTCTGCCTAAACGCACACACACAAACAGCAGCCTCTCCAGGAATTTGTGATACGTATAGATCAATGCAAATTCATAAACCAATCTGTGCAATAATTTGCTAAATAGCCGATCTACAAACTCACAATGCGCCACAGGCTGACACATAAAAATTCAAATAGGATTATAGAGGAAAACTGAGAGCATGTCTCTGCGTATCTGTGTTTAATACGTTTGATAAACCGCATTGCTAGTGAACATGGGTTCATATTTATGTGCACAAAAATAAACTAGTGCTGTCCAGCAGCTACCTGGGAAATTGGCACTCCTCATAGGCACACATAATTTTAAAACAAGACAATGGGTGTGTTCGGGAATACGCTCTATATCAGATATATATAATTGGGCTCATGAGCTCAGGCATGGCGGGACCTAATAATTGACAAATTAAGCATTGAGTGATAGCAACCACATAACATTACAAACTGTCAACATATTCTATTCTATTCATAGACAAAATATTACCCAAACACTAGAATACGGGAACAAATCTGTTCCTAGTTTGAATTGCAGATTAGAGCACGAAGATCCACACACCAGCCAATTAAGAGGATTTCTTTTAATACAATGATGAGCAACAAGATCTTCCTCAGGCTTCTTGTATAGACAGAACGTCGCCATATTAAATCCCCATAGTCTTATTACAAAACCTTTTATGACCGCTATTCAGCCGGAGTCCTCTTGCTTGTTGCACGAAATGTCACGTCATGGCATTACATTAAATCCTCTTAATGCCTGCTATTTGGTGTGCAGATCTTTCATCTCTAATCAAGATATATTTTTGATTCAGCACCCATTTTATTGGACATTGGGGTGTGCATGTGTTATATATTAGATCATTAGATAAGAACATTAAATCAGATTATAATCTGTGTATTGTCCAGGCATGTAAACATTATTATTTTATATTAGTGTACAAGTCAGTTCACCAGATGTGTGTATGTTCAACCTACCTGCTGGTTGTGACAGGTAATACTGCAGAGGTAGCAGTAGAATTTCTTAGCATCCTCGACAGTCTTCTCCTTGACATCCTCGGCAGTCTTCTGCGTGGCTTCCACGACAGTCTTCTGCGTGGCTTCCATGACAGTCTTCTCCTTAGGTTCCTCCTTGACATCCTGGACAGTCATCTGCGTGGCTTCCACGACAGTCTTCTGTGTGGCTTCCATGACAGTCTTCTCCTTGGGTTCCTCAATAGTCTCCTTGGGTTCCTCAATAGTTTTCTCCTTGGGTTCCTCAATTGTCTCCTTGGGTTCCTCAACAGTCTTCTCCATGGATTCCATGGCAGTCTCCTCCATGGCATCCTCCTCGCTATCTTGTGACGCTAATAAGGCTTCTTCGTCTTCTGGGGCTTCCTCCGAGTCTAAAGTAGTGCTTTCCTCATGCTGCTTATCAGATGGTCCTGTCACACCAGTGTCTATCAGCTGTTGCAAGACAACATTAACATTTTCAACTTATCCATTATACATTTGTTCCTCCTACTGTATAAATTATCACATACTGCATGCACACGTTGAGACTAGAACAGTGGTTCTCAAAGTGGGGTCCGGGGACACCCAGGGGTCCTTGAGGGAGTTCCACGGGGTCCCCAGCTAAATGATAGTTAGGACCCAAATGGACCCTTATGGGTCTGTAACTCTGAGTGTACAAATGGGACCAAATGGACCTGTTAGGGTCCAAATTAACATTTATTTTACAATCTAAATTGGGTCCCAGAGATAGAAATCCCATGAAATGCAGGTCCATCCGTAGCCTAATGCGTGCAGAAGAATCAAGGCCAATATGAATCATGGCCAGCACAGACCATGCAACCGTATTCGGGAACAGTAACAGTTTGAAGTATTCATTTGGGGGTGCTTGACATGAAAAGGTTTGAGAACCACTAGAAAGCCCAGTGTGGTTTGTTGACCTCTACCTCAGCAGTTCTGCTCTCCTCAAGCTCCTCCTCCGCATCATCAGATACTGCTATGGACCCCCCTGCCTCGATAAGGATGCAGTCTGGAGATAGAGCCAACCACACACACAATTAGATGCAACATTACATCATCAATGATGAGTTAAGTCTGCCATTTTACCTGGGAAATTGTTTACAATTGCCACTTATGGGCAGCAATAACTGTTTCACCTGTGAAGCACAGTGTTTATGAAAAGGACCAAAGTGATCAAGGAAGATGGCATACTTTCTAATCATCACTAGAGGATTTATTTTCAGCCCGGTGTGTGTTTCATGGTTTAAAAGCAAAACTAAATCTCACAACTGAAAACATTTTTGACGGGACAAAACCCCCCCTCCCCCCAACACACACACTAGTGCTGTATTTCCTAAACAATTAGCACAATATGTACAATTTATGATGTTAAAGTATTATCGTTGTAAAAACCTATGTTCTTGGATTTCTTACAGCCAACTGAGAAGTCAACCAAATGAGCCAATTGCAACGCTGAAGTATTTACACAATCAGCGTCAGGATTTCTTTCAAAATAGCAGCTCATGGTGCCGCGCAGATATGGCAGCCTTTACTCTGAAAGCCCCCTCCCTTCCGTTCCGTACAAAAACCGGAAGAAATAATGTTGCTTGCTTAATGAGCAACGATAAAGTCGCTTGATAATCCCTCGCGTTCATAGGTTTCCACACGTCCTACCGTAGGCGCCATCCTAGTTACTCTAGCCGATGGATTGTGAGGACGTGTACACAGTTAAACACGTCCTAGCGCATTTTCATTGATATCAAACGAGAGAAGAATATTCAGATTTATTTTCTTTTTTTGTTGGCCACATTTGGGCAAGGGCCACATTTGGGCAAGGGTTCAACCCATTCAGAGCCCTATTAACTTCTATTATACGTTTAAAGTTACATATTTCAAAAAGGTATAAAACGTATGTGGAAAAACATAGTGGAAGTACTTCTGTGGCCTACTGGCAGGATGCATTTGGCACTGAGCCACTGATCGGTCCATAGATTTGTGAGATTAGCACCGACACACAGACAAACAGACACTCTTCTAGATGGCTAGACTCCTGCAGAACTACCGTGTACAAGCCCGGGGGCACCAACACAAGGACAGTCACAGCACATAGACAAAATGAAAGGTAACTGTTGCCTATTATAAGCCAACCAGGTTTTTGTTAGCCTGTGTCCTTACCATCAGATGGGCTATCCTCTGTAGCATTGTTATAATCTGGTATGAGAATTATGTCATCAGTCCCAATGTTGGTCTTTTCAGAGGACTCCTCTATCCTGCATGGTGGAAGAAAGATAGATTAGGACAAAGATGAGTGGATAAAGCCACGAATGTTTAGGTTCAGTCATAATGATTATTTGACTGACATATTATTTGATTCATCCGATCTGAATACATAGGATAAAAGGAAAATCAAATAAAGAAAAGAAAATGGCAGTCATGATGAGTGCCATACCCATCAGTCTTTTGCTTCTTGACCACAGGCTCCTCTATTGGCTCTGCAGATGCCCGTGTGTGTTCCGCTGTGTTTGATGGTACCCCATCTGTAGGTTGCATACGACCGTCAATGTATTTTCAAGCCCGGGGACACCAACACAAGGACAGTCACAGCACATTTTTTGTTTGCCTGTGTCCTTACCATCAGATGGGCTATCCTCTGTAGCATTGTTATAATCTGGTATGAGAATTATGTCATCAGTCCCAATGTTGGTCTTTTCAGAGGACTCCTCTATCCTGCATGGTGGAAGAAAGATAGATTAGGACAAAGATGAGTGGATAAAGCCACGAATGTTTATGTTCAGTCAGAATGATTATTTGACAGACATTATTTGATTCATCCGATATGAATACATAGGATAAAAGGCAAATCAAATTAAGAAAAGAAAATGGCAGTCATGATGAGTGCCATACCCATCGGTCTTTTGCTTCTTGACCACAGGCTCCTCTGTTGGCTCTCCAGATGCCCGTGAGTGTTCCTCTGTGTTTGATGGTACCCCTGTAGGTTGCATACGACCGTCAATGTATTTTCACGTACTCGTTAAAAAAAAGGGGATAAGACACAGGTCCCATATATTCCACCCAAAATACATTGTTTTCTCGCCCAGTACCAGTGTGGCTGAAAAGTAAACATGGGCAAAATGTATCACGTCGACAAGTCATGCTTAGTCCTGAGGTACCGAACCCTGAAAATGCAGCAAACGACGCCTGAGCGTGCCTCTGCCATACCTGTTCCACCCTCAGCCATGGTGGCGTTGGTAGCACTGGCTGCAGGTTGGCCATCTGTATTTCCTGCTGCCCTCTGCTCACTATCCCTCTTCCTGTCCGCCGCCTGCCAAGCAGACAGGAAGTCAGCAGGCTATACACACAGACAGATTAAATAAGGATCATGGATATATCAACAATGACGTGGCTAGTTTATACACATTTGAATCCACCAATTCTTGTTAACAGTAATAGGTCCCCTTGGAACTAAGGCTAAGCCATAAATCCATGACCAAGCTTGGACTAAAATGTCATTCAGGGCCCCTCAAACGTGAATAATTTTGTCAAGTGTAATTTCAAAGCAACTTCTACTGCACCACAAAATAATGACATTTCTTTTTAACAAAAAAATGAAATGTTGAAATAAGGAGATACAGGGTTTCTGCCCAACAGCACAAAATGTAGGTGGAACAATGGGTGAAATGCCATACTGTGTCTATTGAATGGGCGAGCAAAACGTTAATGATCCTCCAGCAATTACCGTGGCATTGGGGGGGTTGGTGTTGGGGTAGTAGCGGGGACCATGGGGGTGGAAGTGTCGAGCGGGTGGGAAACCCATCATGGGGGGCTTGAGGGACACACCCATTGGAATTGGTCCCAGTATGGAATTCCGGGGCCATGCGGCATTGAACTGACGGTAATGCTGCTGTCCAGCCACCGCAAAGCCCCGCATGCTACCTGGATGGTGGACCGAGGAGGGGAGACATTGATTAAAAACAAATGCAAGTGGATACAAGAACAGGAAGAATGACAGCAGTAAATAATAAATAAATAAAATAGAAATGAGTTTCCTGGTTGTAAATCCTTTAGCTTGTAATTTGAGCAAGGCCTGCCTCTCCTATAATGCATCGGTTAGCATTTAAAAAAGACATTCAACAATTTGGTTCTGATCAAGCAATCTTATTTGGTCGAGAGGCTGAGCCACACAACATAAAGGGCTGCACAATTATGACTACCGTATGTTTATAATCACGATTGCTGATTTTTGTAATCATAATTATTCAATGTCCATTTTTTGTTCTTTTTTTGGTGTGGGGGGGGTATGATTTTATAATATCTTTAAAGCCTTTGTTAATTGTACTTATCACTGCCATATCTTTGGTCAAACATTATGTAATAATGGTGATTTTATTGTAGCTCTGTGATCCTTGATGGGATGGATAGATAGTTGTACAATATTCTGGTTGTGAAATTGGTGAGGAGACGAGGGCAAGGTGCAACAGCTGACAGAAATGAATGAATGAACGATCTTATGAATGAATTGCCTGCAACATAGCAGCTAAGAATTAACCACTTGAACACTTGACTGGGACTCCGGCGGGGCTAGTTTTTTTTCCCTCTCTAGATTAAATCACTTCATCGAAAATAGCCAATCTATAAGTGGCGCGTTATGATCTGAGCTGGTAGATTTGCTAGGCTTCATGGGCTTAATTAGAGCAGAAATAACTCTTCATCAAACCATAATATGTCAGTGTTTTATTCACACTATAAAATGAAATATGCATACATAGAAGACTTAAGTAGTTGAAATCATGTGCTATAGTGAATAGCATCACAGCATTTATAATTTATGGCACTTGCCTCACTCAGACAGTTGTAGCAAGGTTTGACGTTTAGGTATTTTGCTAATTGCCCTGCGGGTGAAGTACTACCGGGTCAATCTACTTGCCCAATCTATATTTCTACTTGCCATACCTAGGGGGTACCGTTGCCGGCAGTGCAGTGTGTAGATTTCTCTCCAACATCAGACATGCTCAGCAGGGGTCGAGACTAACTGTCCCCCGCTCCCCCCTGCACAAATTTAAATGACGTTTCTCGACATGAGGCACCTCAGTCACTTAGTCTGGGCCTGTCACAATTTCACAAAGCTGCGAAGCGACATCATACTATTTATCTGATTGACCTCATTTAGGCGGTGCAGCTCGATCATAAAAGAGAAATGGTTTTCCAGATCAGATCACACGTGGCCGCAGACCCGTCACCATGTTTGAGCTAAGCCGTGTGTGCCAACACAAACTGGATTAAAAGATTGCGCGTGAATCTGCGTGCTTGTGCTATGGAGATGATATCCAAAGCACCCTCATGCTCATAAAACACAGTATGTGTGGACAAATCCCATAGCCCGAACTCTGAATCTCCAGTGTTACATAAAAATGCTAATAAACAGCTTACATTTTGGGAAAGTAAAAAATGGGTGAATTCTCCGTTCAATCAATTATTAGCCTGAGCTAACGCTAGACCTTTCTGGCCTAGGTGGGAGGGCCGCGGCTCAGATTTGCGCACACCCTGATTGGTTCACCGATCAGTCAGCCCCGGTCTCTCCTCCCCCCAGTGCAGCACTGTTATTGTGTCGACCAGAAGCAGAAACCACTGGTTGCTGGAGTATACCATTCTAACGGACTGTCAAAGTTATTTCCACTTTGTCGGCACACGTTGGTTTTTTTCTTATACGGTGTGGTGGGTTCTTCAGCCATTCTCCTAATTTTCCTCGCATAGCCTCGTTTGAAGTTCCACCGGTAATGATTTCCTCACGGTGTTATTTTGAGGGGTGCACACCGCTCATCATTTAGCTGGGGACCACCTGGAACCCCCTCAAGGACCACTGGTGGTCCCCGGACTACTGGTTGAGAACGCCTGTTCTACATCTATTCTAAGCTTAATTAATGAAAAAATAAAAACCCACATTACACATTACATTCAAAGTAATGTAGAGAGAGAGCACAGACCGACAGCAGGGAGAGCATGGGATCGGGGTAAAAATAGTCTTTCATGTTAATTTAAATAGAGATATTATATAAATTTATTGAAAAAAAGGCATAAAATAATAATAAAAAATCACGCTGCTGTCGTCGCATGCCGGCCCCCCAAAACGAGTCCTGCACAGAACTTGGCCCCCCCAGCTCTGTGCAGTACCGCTTAGCTTATAATGCATTATGATGACCAGCACAATATATAAAACTAATGACGAGGGTTATGAAGCCTTAGATAGTGCATTATAGACCTGACCTCTAAGTAAAGTGTTGTTATTACTAGGAGCACTTCCAGTCATACCTTGCATGCGTTGCATCATTATGGCCCCCTGTAGCATGTGGTGGTTGGGGCCGATGATGGTAGTCTGGGTGGCCTGGCACAGGTTGACCATCCTTTGTGCAGGGGGAGCCTGTGGAGCCACAGGAATGGCCCTACAACACCACAAGCACACAGGTATTTGCTTTTTTTCCCAGCAACTAATATTATGACAAATGTATGTAAAAAATAATAGCTCAAATGGTGGACAATTAACTATATACTGTACATACAAATTAAAGAATGTATAGGTTACAATTGGAACCAAATGTTTCCAATTTAACTTCTGAGAAGTGAGAACTACAGACTCAGAATTAAACTGACACTGTAGTGCAGATTTGTGTCGCAGTCCCAGATATAAAAAACAACAACAACCACCAAACCAACAAATAAAAGGTCTAATCTAATGCATATCAAACTGGGGGTCCTTCAAATGAAAACGTTTGGGAATCACATGTGTTAAATGACCTCTTCCGAACAACAATGTCCCGGTAGAGCAACTTCACAAGCCTCAACAAGTGGTAACTGTATTGTTCCCAGGTGTAACAATTATTTCTGACAATCTGCCTTCTCAGTAGAAGGGGCAAACCTTGCCTACTGTACTAAAACTAGAGAGGGCTTGTAATGTGTTCTACAGAGGACTCAAACTATGGTTGAAATCAAATCAACTGTGCTGCTCACATGTATAGTATCTGAGTCACTGTTACCTGAGTGATTATGTTTATGTTTTGTTTTATAGGTCAATGTAATGGGTATTGTAATTTTGTTGTAAAATATTATTAGTATATATTCCTTTTTTGTGTCCTCGATTGGGTTTTACTGTATTTTTAGAAAAGTCTCCTGTGGACAGGTGGTGAAAATTATCATTACCACTCATTGTAAGCAATGCATCTACAAATTGTACTTGTGCAATGAGAAATGTGATGTCCATAGCTCATATTAAATAAATAATAATAAAATAATAATAGGGCCTTGCTTGCTGATCCCCGACGTGGAGTTCATGATATTACCGCTGTGCCTGGACCTGGTGGTGGTGTTGGTGGTGGTGGGGATGGGGAACATGGTGCACCGGCGGAGGCTGCTGTGGCGGAGGAGGAGGCGCCTGTTGTTGGAAGAGATGTTGGAGCTGCCGCAGGTGTTGTTGGAACTGCTGATGCTGTTGATGCTGTTGCTGCTGTTGCTGGTGGAGATTGTGTGGATTGAACATCCTGCTGTTGTTGTAACAACAGTACTGTCAGATCCGAACCGTAGAAGTAGTCGGACACTTGCTCTTCAGAGTGAGGTTCTATCAGATCAGGGTGGGAAAATGGGCAAAACGGTGCTTGAAAATCTGCTCCGATCAATTGTGTGTCATCTGGTGCATATATGAACATTAAAAAACAGCGCGCGTCCGTCCATCCCATACATACAACAGGTACGTGTCAGCGGACAGCCAGCCGCTGACAAAGACAGAAATTATGTTGGCAACCGACGCGTTAGCTGTTTAGCTGGTGCCAACGGGAACATTAAAACGTTAGTTAGTTATAGAATCATCATGCCGTCTTGCTTTATTGCTGCTTGCGATCAATGAACACATTCACATAATATTCCAAAAACGAAACATTATTATGAACACAATAGCTGGTCGCTGTTGCCTTCAAAATAAAATGCATTGTGTTACTGTCTCAACGTGGATATTAGCTGCTGTACAGTGAAACAAAATCATAATGAACGTATTAACGTCATTAATATATGCATTCATTTAATTAGCTTCTGCTGTTTTTGTTGTTATATTCTTCCAATAAACTCAAACTGTGCCTTCATGAATATTTAACACATATATTTTTGGATAAATATATTATTCATGTAGCCTACTCATGCATATTTGTTTTGCACCATCCTTTAACGTTACTTACTTGCATTTCGATAAGGTGTAGGCTACATTTAGTACGTTTTCGCCTGGATGTCTCAACTCTCATTGTGTTTTACTGTAGCTAACATGACCTGCTGCTCTGCCTGCTGCACTTGCCATGCTAAGTTTAGCTGACTGTGGCTAACAACATTTAGCATAACACACATAAAAAAGCTAAAGTTGCACAACTTTCCACAATTAACCGGTGCTACTTACGGTCCTTAGAGCTCCTAATTTCCAACCGGGAAACCGAAACGGAGATATAACGTTATAGGTGAATGATAAAAACAAAGACTAGATTAATATAAGTAGGTTCCATGCAGTCTCGCGCTGCAGACTCAGTCAGTACAACTACTAGATAATCTAACCTCGCTTCGAGAACAGTGTTGCCAGGTTTTGCGAGAGAAACAAGCAACCAGGTCTATGAAACCAAGCCCAAAAGAAGCGAATATGAATTCTATTTGAAAATAATGCAAGGCAAGCTCAATGTAACTGTGGAATATTCTATTTTAAAAACACAAAGTACAGTCTGGCAACGCGAGACAAATTGACATGAAAATGTTTCAGAATCACTGGTTTAAACAACATTATAAAACAATATATTTACAAGCGCCTTTACAGAAAATAAGCACACAGTCGCACACAGTAAGCGGACATGGCAACACTGGTCGAGAAGCGTCACTGGTTTCTATTTACTCAGTGCTCATATCCGGTCTAAAACTCGCCTACTGTATCCGGTCATTTGCACACATAAGAACGCATGCATGCCTGATGCATGCACCTATTTTTTTACAGTCTATACTAGTCTATGGCATGCACACAGGCCGTGTCCGTATTCGGTCTAGACCGGATCTTTAGCCTATAAAGTAAATTGATGCCAGAGTACGCTTGATTCGAGGAACTGGTAGGGACGGAAGAATGATAGACAGCGTCCCCGACCAATTAAAAAAATTAAATGTGTTTTAAATGTAGTGCCGGTTTAAGTTTAGGCCGGTCCGGTACATACCATTTACAGTCTATGGGCATTATGTCTCTAAATGTTATGATGAATTGAACATGGTGGACCCTATTGTAAACAAGTGCTTGGTGTCGTCCACACTGCAGTTAACAGTATTGTATTGAGTTGTGCTTGAAATGTAGCCCTACTGTAATTCTCCAAAAGTGTTAATATTATTCTTCAATCAATCAATACGAACCTTGTAGTAGGCTAGTAGTACCAACATTTTTGTATGGTTCGTGTAGTGTATTTTAATTTATATATTTTAGGAGTCGGACCCACCGAGGCACCGATCGACCCAAGTTGGATCAGAACAAAACGGTTGCTGCTCTCTGAATGCCCGCCTGTTAATTTCAGCACCATGGATAGATCTATCCATATGCCTATATTGCTCATAATTGAAAATCGAAGCGATGAGGAAATTTGAATGCATAAATATAGTATAGTATGGTAGTAGTAGTAGTAGTAGACTAGTAGCCTACATTAAAGCCCAGAGTGAAGAGTCTCAGAAAGCGGGTATTAAACGTATTGCTTGTCACAACAGAGACGCATGCACCGCCGAGCGGCGTTAACACGTAACTGCAGCCAGGGATGATTTTCTCCATGTGAAAAGGAGATGATCTCCATCCATCCACTCGGGTGCGCGGTGGTACAGCCGAGAGGAGGCACAATAAATACCAATGAGGAATAGCCCACCACCGAGGAGACGTAATACATGAGGACGCAAACACAAACGTAATAGACGCTGCGAGGGTATTATTAAGTGACAAGGAGGGGGGGACACACGGCGTGTAGGCTACCCTTAATTTCTATTCTGAGAAGAACAACAAGAAGAAGCGACTTCTTCTCACCTCGTCGCAAGGATGGGGAACCGGGGAATGGAAGATCTGATTCCTCTGGTGAACCGAATGCAGGATGCGTTCTCTGCCATCGGTCAAAATTCCAGCCTGGACCTGCCTCAGATCGCTGTGGTCGGCGGGCAGAGTGCAGGGAAGAGTTCGGTGCTGGAGAACTTCGTGGGGAAGTAAGTGTGGGTTTATGATGATGTGACAGTGCACCAACGCATTCAAGGACGAAAATTGCCGATCTGCAACCTGCCAAGCTCACAACCGCGTTGCGCTGCCGTGCGTTGTGAGCCTGCAGATCGGCTATTTTCGGTCTCACACCTAACCCCATCCCCCAAACAGCTCCTTGCTTCTATCTGTCAGGCCTATAGTTTTGTTTGTTTTGTTTAATGTTCCTTAGTTCCTTTCATGATCTAATATCACTGAGCCAATCTGGGGAGATTATTTTGTGAGGCTATCCTATAAAATGCACCGTCTTTTTCTGCATGGTGCATTGGCTGAATACCAAAACAAGCGTAGCCTACTGTATGTTGGCCAACTCAACTGATTTGTTTTGTATTACTAATATTCAAAATATAGTCATTACAAATTTTCAAAATAATGAATTTGACAAACCAACATAATTATTGATTGCCTATTTGCCTTGCAATGCAAATATGAATGTTGCCACTTTGCTTCAATAATTAAATTGGCCGCTACCCAGCATAATAGCCTAACGGAAGCACCAGCTTTTGTCCTAATGTGGAAGTCGATCGGATTTGAAATGAACATAGTATTGTGAAGTGTTTAGAATAGTTAAATATATGGTGTCAAGTGTCAACATGACACAAACGTGTTCCCTTGTTTGGACCAAAAGCAGTTGTATGGGGCCTGATATGGCTACAACTAAGGTGTTATAGAATAGCCTAGTAATTCCAGACAATTCTTCACTTCATCGTTTCGTTGCATGGCCATCATGCCCCTGTCTCATGTCCAGCCCACACATCGTTTCGATCATCGAATCGTAAAATGATGCGTTTTGTGAACCCACACACTCAACAAGCAGGATGGATAGGGAACCAATCCGCTATTATGCTGCAGTGTGACCTTGTGGAGAGGGGAGGGGAGAGAGTGAGAGGGTAGGCTACAGTATGTGTCCATCTGAGCTTTGAGCCTTTCCAGCTCAGCTCAGCATCCATCTGTCAGCGCTTAGGTGAACCAGCTTATGGCATGTAGACAACATAGGTGGTGGCACACTTGCTTGACTGTCAACCCCAGTTTTGGACTAGTCACTTTAGAAATGTACAGTAGCAGTTTCACTTAATATGTAGCCAAGCTATACACTAAAAGCTCCCCAGTGCACTTATATATTAAATATTGAATCTACTTTGTACCTGTAATGTGGTACATGTCATTGATTGACTGAATTTAACATAATTACAACCAAATAAATGAATGGAGATGGTAGGTATAGGCATACCGGTAAGAAAGTGCTGCATGCTGATAGAAAAATCTGTCACAATTCAAACACCAGTTAGGCCTTTCTGATCCATGTATGATACTGTTGTTATATCGCATTGCCACACCTTATGCAGGTAACAAACCAGTCATGTTGTCAATCATTAAAATTACCATAATGGTTGTTGTATGATATATTGCATATATGGGCATAAAAGGGACAGACATGCAGATGGTGGAATGGGTACTCTTTATTGACAGCTGATTTGTAGGATTAATGCAGTATTCTGATAGAAAATAATAATATTGAGGTTATAATACGGTGGCCTTTAACGTTTGTGTGTTGTGCCAACAAGTGCTGCAGTCTTTATGTTACAAAGAAGTAACATAAAGTATCCTGTCATGCAGTACAGTATGTGTATGGCCGGGTGTGTCCTCTTTCTGTCCAACTCCGGACATAAATGGTAAATGTTGAATTTATATAGCGCTTTTATCCAAAGCGCTTTATATAGATTATGCATTACATTCACCCATCACACACACACATTCATACATAGACTGATGGCAGAGTAAACCATGCAAGGCAACAACCTGCACATCAGGAGCAATTAGGGGTTCATAGTCTTGCTCAAGGACATTTTCACAGTAACTCTGAGGGAGCCCGGAATCGAAATGGGAACCTTACGGTTCCCTTGCTCTGAACCACTGCCGCCCGACATGGCTTGTATTCCAGTCAGTCTGGATGGATGAATGACAGACAAAGGGTCTTGTATTCCAGTCAGTCTGGATGAATGACAGACAAAGGGTCTTGTATTTCAGTCAGTCTGGATGAATGACAGACAAAGGGTCTTGTATTTCAGTCAGTCTGGGTGAATGACAGACAAAGGGTCTTGTATTTCAGTCAGTCTGGGTGAATGACAGACAAAGGGTCTTGTATTTCAGTCAGTCTGGGTGAATGACAGACAAAGGGTCTTGTATTTCAGTCAGTCTGGGTGAATGACAGACAAAGGGTCTTGTATTTCAGTCAGTCTGGGTGAATGACAGACAAAGGGTCTTGTATTTCAGTCAGTCTGGGTGAATGACAGACAAAGGGTCTTGTATTTCAGTCAGTCTGGGTGAATGACAGACAATAATTTGATGACCGGGTCATCGGTCAATAGGAGACTCCGCCATGCATCAAATTATTGTCTTAGGAATGCGACAAAAACATCTCCATGAATTCAAGGCTTCATGGAAGGTGTAATCGATAGAAAATATGTTTTGGATGAACTACGCCTTTAATGCCTCAAGCTAGTGGTAGCAATATAGTTTACCGATATTCACATGTATAGGAATTTGTTGTAGCAAGAAGGTACAGTGCAAGGACTACATTTTACTAATTTAAAAGTTTGGCTTGGTGGCCCGGACGGTTAGCTCAACCGTCTGGGCACCTAGGCTGCTTAGCCAGCCTGACGGCGTACCGCGTGTCATCGCCCCATCTCTCTCCCCATTTCCTGTCAGTCTACTTATCTATCTATCAATAAAGGCAGAAAAAGCCAAAAGAATATCTTAAAAAAAGAAAAATGTTTGGCTTGGTGCTGGTAGGGCTAGTGCAAAGGACACTGAAATCAATAGGTTTCTTCCTGGATGGATCATCACGAATGTGCACAGCAAATAGTGTGGTTGTATGGTGACAGGCTGAAGAGATACATTGCTTTGAACAATGAAAGTTTGGCCTGCCGATAGTGCTAGAGTTAAGGTCATTGGGTGACCAAAATCAATAGGTTACCAACTCTTTTAGAGCTTACAGCAGCAAATGTCATGAAAATCCAGTCATTATTTCTCGAGATGTTGGTCTCAGACAAACAAGTAAACAGACAGATGATGTTGAAAACAAAACCTCCTTGTTGGTAAAAAACAATCGCAATCACTATAGTCAATCACTATAGTATGGTTGCCCTGTAGGGCAACCACACTAATATAACAGGATTCAAGCTTTTTGAGGGGTAGTTTAAAATGTAAAGGGTAGCAACATCAAAGAACACAAGTCTATATTCTTTACAATGTTCTGGTAAAACAGATTGGGGAGCCCAGGGAGCACAGATTGATCATAATTATGCTGAGTTGCTTATGCCAGTATTCAATCCCACAACCTTGTGGTTCAGAGACAAGTGCTCTACCTACTGAGCAACCCAGACACAAGAAACACTGTAGATTAACATTCCATGAACGTGCAATTTTTACACTACACCTTTTTAGTTTAGAGTACACTGCTGGTACCTTCACTGCATTTATTTTGTACTATTTATACTACAATTGTTTTGGCTTGCAGCTATCCCACATTGTTTCTTTAGGAACAATATTTTCTAGTTCAACATTGTTATTCCAGACATTGTCTGGCTGGCGTGACACAGGGACAAGGACAGCCAAACATATGGTGCTTGCTGTGCGTTGTCTAATACTAATGATATGACAGACACTGTCTGGCCTAGTCTACTACTAATGGTAGTAGTACTGAATGTTTGTCTAATACTAATGATTTTTCCCCTGTCTGTCCTCTAGATTTTGTTTCTTCACCTTTCATTTATGTGCATATTAATATTGTACTATTAACTGAAATTAATTGAAAGAAACTTAACTTAACATAGAGTGGTATAACCTGTTTATACATCACAGACCATTGTTTTCTCTTGCGATGCATGACATTTTCCACTTGAAGATCAGTGGATTTCAGTGAGCGTGAGTGACACATTCAAATTTAGCTTTAGTTGGCCACTAGTTCCTGTATGCTGATGTGGCACATGCTGCATGCACATTTAGTTTAATGTACAGCCCACGCAAAGTATATGTCCTGCTATAGGTGCATATCCTGCAATCCAATATTAACTACACATTCATCAGTTAAAAGTGCTGCATGAATAGAATTTACTTACTTACCCATTTCGGTTTGCAGCTGCAGCTGCAGAAGTTTTGGCTAGACACTCAAAACAGATTCTTTGCATTTTTGCTCTTATCTAGAGTGACTTACGTGCTGAGTGAGAGTAAATGGCATGAATCCTAGTCAACAAGCAGTTATAGTGCAAAGAAAGAAAACATAGCGCCCTGGTGGAGACAATAACAAAACATGTGTGAATAAATAACCAACATATGCATATCTGCATATCTAGCATCGGATCCAAAATTGTCAAATTTGGATGAATTTGGATGTACACAGTACACACTCAGGTTGCAGGAATCTGATCACCAAACTACTTGATAATATTAAATTATTTGTAGCAGCAATTACAAATAATGAAGAATATCAGCAATTGTACAACAAGCAAAAGGTAGAGAAATAGCAAAGTATGTACAGTACATAGTCATAGCACACACTGAGGTGCTTGATGGTGTTACTATATTTTAATCAAACAGAATAGAAAGAAACCCAATTCCCATCTATTCACTCTATGTCTCATTGGTGGGCTCAGCTACTGTATGGACAGTTGAGAAAAGTATAGGCTGTCTGGGAATTGTATACGGTTGTCGATTCTATTCCCCTAATAGCCCCCTCTCACGTGCGCTCATCTGATCAGCCATTTGCTGAGTGAATGCAAAAAAGTAATTTGTCATCCCCTGCAGTGTCCTGCAAATAAAAAAGCCCAAATTGATTAAATCAATGAATTACCAGCTGCATTATTATTATCTGCAGGGGTCCGCTATAACTGCCTCTGTGTCAGTTTCAGCCAAATGTGTTACTTCTGTTAGCCATTAAATCAGTGGGTCGGGTCTGCGCTCCGCTGTTATAGCCTACTCAAATGAGTGACCCTAAAGAATTCTGAGGCAACACGTCTGGAGACGAGGCAGCTAAACAGAACTGCTCGTCTAGCCATGCTGTGCAGACGATGGGATGTTATGGGTTGTTGCCATGCAGTGGTGGCAACTGTCGTGACAGAAATAAGCTAACCAACCTCCAAAAACCAGGCAAGCAACTGTGGGGGAAAAACAATCCTAGAGTTGCTGCAAATAAGCAGACTTGTCAACCCTGGAGTAGACTAGGTCGTGACTGGTCGCGTACATTTCCTAGTCATGCTTTAACCAGCCGCTTTTCAAGCAGCTGGTAAAAATGTCCCTTTCATCCACAGCACACACTGGTTTCAGTACCATGGACAGTTCCAAAGACGCAGACCCAATACAACTATTCCTGAAAGACTCTACAAAATACTACTAGGCCTTTATCACTTTGTAGCTCACCATATTGTGTTGAATCAGCACGGAGCACGCGTATGATTACTCTTTAATCAGCAACATGTTTTATTAACAATACTTCAAACCATGGCAGAACAATACTGTTAAAAACCATGTAGTCTCGCGTTGCCAGACTGTTACCTCTCGCAATTTCCAAATGCTTTCATCATACAGTCTGGACCAACGGAAGAGCTATCATGCGTAAGCGATAAAGTGGAAGTAGAGCCTCCTTGCCACTTCCGTTTCGTCTTTACAGTCGCTCACATTTATCTTAATATAAATAGAAAACACCTAAGCATATATAGTTTAGCAGAAAAGGAAATAAAATACTTCCTTACTCAGCTCATGGGGGCTATATTTCCAGACTCTATATAGCATTCAGAGATTGTGGAATAGTTGTCTGGCTACGAGACGGAGACTAAAAACCATGCTATTTTTTATAGAATGTTGCTGTTGTGATTTTAACTGTGATTCATATCATCCCATTGCTTTTCTTGTCAATAATCTTTCAGAACTTGAAAGGTGTTTCAAGAAATGTGTTTTTCTTTATTCAAGACAATTATGTTGCAGCATGCTGGATTTGCTGAAACGTGCACCACACGCATGCACGCATTTGTGCACACACACACACGCGTGCGCGTGCACGCACACACACACACACACACACACACACACACACACACACACACACACACACACACACACACACTCTGAGTATAGCTAGATTCAATAGTCTTGAAAGCATTCTGCCGATTGTCAGCAGTTTCTCATCCAGCATGAGAGACAGAGACAGTTTCGTTCTGTGCTTCTAATCCCTAACATGTGGAGGAGAATAGAGATACAAAATAAATATTGAGTTGAGATGTTAACAGCATTAAACAACATTGACACGCACCTTCTGTTCCGTTGTTACTTTCATGGAAGATGCACTGGATATTAAGAAATGTCTCTATTGTCTCCCCCTGTGCGGAGTGTGCGCGCATATGAAGCAGTAAGAGCAATGTACCCTCCCACAGGGGCCAGAAGGCCTTCCCTAAAATCCTAAAAGTCGTGAGGGGTGCTAGCCCTTCCTATGCACAGCTCTCTCCGCAGGCACACTGTCGAGTGCAGACCTGTCAGAAGAACCTGAAGCCCTTCTTCTTCGTGGGTTTTTTAGACAGCTGGTGGATGGAAAAGAAGCTCCACCTCCGCGGCTGACTGACGCGACGGACAGATTTCCGGAAACGCTCTCCTCCGCGTCAGTCAGCCGCTGAGGTGGAGCTTCTTTTCCATCCACCAGCTGTCTAAAAACCCCACGAAGAAGAAGGGCTTCAGGTTCTTCTGATGCGTCTGTGCGCGACAGTGTGCCTGTACTGACAGTGTGTTTGTGTGTATGAGCACGGAATGTGATGATTTGATTGACTGATCAGGGCTTGACATTTAACTTTCTGGGGCACTTGTCCTTTGGAAAAGTACATTTCCCATTCACTTGTCCAGGCACAAAAGTCACTTGTCCGGAGCACCAGCACACACAAATACATTTTAAATCAACTAACTAACTAAGTTGGTTTTGGTGAATACATGTTTGGATATTAGATGAATATTCTCAGTTTACAAGTTAATAACCCTAGAATAACCTGTGATGCAGGACTGAACATATCAAAACATACTTATAGGAAACACAAATGTATGGAGCACACGACTGACAGGTGGTGTGATCAATTACCACACACCAATCGCAACACACCTGTCAATTGTGTGCACCAAACATTGACTGCTCCCAAAGGAAGTTTTCATATGTTCAGTCCAGCAGTCATTTCAGGTCCTGCCTCGTCGCTGACAGAGAATGTTGTCCGTGCGGACTGTGTGAATCTTGTGGAAAAGTGGTCCTCAGAGTTACTACAGGGGGGCCAAATCTTTGTATGATAGGATACATATTTTGAGGGGCACTGTCGTGACTACATGTGTCAGCCAAGTCTATGGACATTCAATGTTTGTCTTTAAGCAGTGACATGTGGGCACTTTGTTGTTTTGTACATTAGCCACTTGAACCCTATAGCATTCCTATTCTAAGAATTTAAGAACCAAAATAGCAGATCTACTAGCTCACAACGAGCCTTTGTGAGCTTGTATCGAATGGCAAGATAACCGTAACATATCCTAACACACAATCAACATGAAACTGGATACATTTGGCTCGTCGTATCCACAACTATAGCAAGAAAAGTCAAATTTATCAGCTTCAATTTGATAATGTTTCAGTTCCAAATTTCTCTGTTAATTTTTGTTTTTGTTGCATCGATCGCTTCCAATTTCAGTAGTTTATCCTGCATCCTGTCTGTACGCGTTCTGTCTCCTTATTGGATGAAATTGGTATCCCGACAAGAAAATGTATTTTCCGTCTAGTAAAGAGCTGGAAAGACGGCAGCCCCGTGTTACTGAACAAACACCCAGCAATAATTATTGTCCCGTTTTGGGATCCTTATCCGTTTGGGGGTAACAAATGTATTTTTTGCATTTTGACCATTTTGTTCTGTATTTCTTTAGTTTAATGTCAAATGTAGCGCTATATTAGAGTTTCAATGTTTCTGATTATCTTTTAAGGTGGTTGAATGAATTCAATAATAAGATTTAGATTTACAAAATGGATTTAAACAGTGCAATAAGTGCACTAAGCATAAGAGTAGACTAGAGGCTGTAGCGCTGAGAGAGGAGAGGAAGAGAAAGAGTCCATGTCCTGACACAGCTCCACGGGATTACTATTAATCTCTGTTTGGTTCACGGCTTGCTAGTATAAATTCACCCATTGGCTATAGCCTAATCTGGAGGTCAACAACAAGGCTATTGATTGGCTCCTTTCACCACAACAAAAGTAATCTGGGTCTACTCTAGGCTATGCACAATAGCCTATATAATTCATCACCAAAAAGCCATCCCATTTGTTTATGACTCAAGTCATTGCAGCAGGTAATTGTTGCGCTGGGACTGTAATACTATTACTGCACACAATGAAGAAAGATCATATTAGTCTAATTGCCTTTGAATCAGAAGTAACTGATTAACTATAATTGTATTTATTTTTTCTTATTCCGTGTTATTCAAATTTATTTTAATTATTTTGTTTTGCCCCCCCTAGGACCCATGGGAGGGTGGGAGGGAGAACAGGAGGGTAGGCTGAGCAAGCGTGGCCACTCTTGGTCATTCTGCCCAACCTAAGGGGAAGGGTTGCAAAAAAAAAAGTAAACAGGGGAATGTCACCAATAACAATAACGATGTAAACCTAACTTTGTACTTCATAATAGATCCATAAATAATTAAGTGTGATTTTGTCTACGGTAATTATTTACCTCTCGTGCTGCATCTGCTTTCATCAGAACTCTGGAAGCAATTTACTTAGCCTCTTCGCCCCCAATGGGACATAAGGCATAAATAATGTTCCTATCACAGTCTTTGGCAACCAGTTGTGCTGTGCCCAGACACCCATCTCCAGAAGCCCAGCCTCGACAGTTCTGCTCCAGGTTATCTTAGGTTGGCCTCATTTCCTTTTCCCCGGTGGTGTCCATCTGAGGGCCTCTTTGGCTATTCGCTCTGGGGGAAATCGAAAAACGTGTCCAAGCCATCTTAGACGGCGGTGTTTGATTTCTGTGATCACGTTTTGGCAGCCAGTCTTCATGTACAGTAACAGTTCCTTGTTGGTTATTTTATCGGGCCAGAATATATGGAAGATCTTCCTCAGGCAGCTTTTGTGGAAAGAGCTAACTTTGCTAATGTCACACTTGGTTATTCGCCAGCACTCAGCCCCATACAGTAGAACCAGCTTGACCAGGGTGTTATACAAGCAGATCTTGGTTTTGAGGCTGTAGGTTTCCAGATGTTGTGGAGTCTTGTGTAGGAGTGCTTGTCCAAGTCTGCACTGGATGTCTTTTTGTGCAGCATTGTCCTGGCTCATCAGACTTCCCAAATACACAAAGTTGTCAACGACTTCAAGCGGTTCGGTTTGGTGATGCATGCCTGTGTAGTGGTGTTGATGGACATCACTTTGGTTTTGCTGGTGTTGATGATGAGGCCTGTCTGTAGAGCATATTTGGTGAGGACACAGATCATGCAACTGACTTATTGTAGGATTAAGTGAATGGTGATTATTTAGCTGTAGTAGAGCCAAGTTTGTTGAGTGCGTTTGATGCAGTAACGGTCTTCCTTCCTTCCTTTCTCATTTTGCTGGGGGACTACTTGGGCCCCTGGGGGTCCTTGGACCCCACTTTGAGAGCCAGTGTACCCCATCTACAGTAAAATACAGACAGCTTATCTGTGCGTGCGTGCATGCATGCGTGCTTGCTTGCTTGCGTGCGTGCGTGCGTGCGTGCCTGTATGCGTGCATGCCTCTATGCGTGCATGCCTGTATGCGTGCATGCCTGTATGCGTGCATGCCTGTATGTGTGAGAGAGTACTTGAAAGGCTGGTTGCTCTCCTCATTTGGATGGTCCTTATGGTGCCAGTTTTGGGGGAGGAGTGGATTGGAAGCAGTCAGGAGGACCATCTGCAGTTCGGGCCATCTGTGTTCGCTAAAAGCCATCACTAGTGTGACAGGAAGGCGGAGGCACTGACAGATGGATGAGCGGCCAACTGAGTACAGGCACCAGTACAGACCTAGGAGTTAGAACACACAATGAAGCATTGTGAAATTAAAAGCTATAGTGGCTCAGCCGGTTACTGCACAAACCGTAACACCAGGATAAATAAAATGATTTCAACTTATCATTTCAACTCAATTCCATAGTTAACATTAGCTAGGATATTGAATAGGTTGGCCTATGTGACTGTGTGCAACCATCTCTATAAGATGACTAAGTGAATTAAAGCCTCCTCATGTCAAATATTTTCTTGACATTTCCACTCAATCGGGAAGAGATTGTACACTATATTAAACATTACATACCGCAGTTTCTTTGCAATACAAAGAACTATGCAGACACAAACACCGACAGACAGACAGCCATTCATGATGTGTGCAAGTGAATACAGTCAGGTCAGCTGGTACAGCAGCGTACAGTGCCAGTGGTGGAACTGATGTTGGTGTTATATAAGTACAGTAACTGAAACTCCCTGAAGCAAATACTCTTGTCTCTTATATGCACACAAGCATACACACTAGTCTAACAAAGTCACATGCTATAAATACTGCACTCATACTGTGGTGGTGAAGTGTGCTTGACTTCACAAACCACTTAAAACTATAGCCAAACATTTTGCTTATTAAAAATAAAATAAACAAATTAGTCAAAAATGTATTCATTATATCAAAAAAGTAATCACTACACTATTCTAGCCAATAAAGAAAATAATCAATAGTTGCAGCCCTACAAACCACCAATGATAACTCTTAGAAGACTGGATGTATTGGAAAGGCATGCAAAATAGCTTTTGAGAGCAGCCGTTCCTTCAATCTTAAAATACAGTACACTTACAGAACACTAACACTACACAGTCTTGTACGTTCACATTTTTGCGTGATGGAACGTACATGATTAATGATTCATCAGGATGCTGCTGGTTTCATATTGTAACTCTTGAAACTCTTAATATAAGGATTTGTTGAAACGTCTACAGAGAAATTAATGAGATTATGAGATCTTTACTTTGGACATAGTGGAAAAACATGGTGGCGACTATTGCGGTCTATAGAGGTTGATGGTTTACAAAACAAAGGTTCTTCCCAGACTGAGGTATCACTGGGATGTGTGGGCTCCAGGTTGCCATGGAAACACAGATATGGGGTGATAGTGAGGCCAGCACAGGAACCTGTAATAATTACAAAACTCTTACTAAGCAAAGTCTTGGCGAGCCATCTTTCGTGCCAGCTTTTACGGTCAGTGCACTCCAAAGGTCAAGCTAAAATCACCACCAGGTGCATTCAATGTCTAATCAGTGAGGAGAGGTGGGGGATAGATAACACTGACTTAATTAACCCGGCTAGTTTTCTCCTGGGTGAGAATGATCTCCCCAGGCTCTGCGGGTACTGGGTAGATGTAGCTCTCCATGGTATTGGCCTCTCCTAGACATACCCCTCCCCATCTGGTTACTTGCCCAGGCACGGCCCTTTTTGACCCACCATGACACAGGGTTGGCATTTCTCTGCCATTTCCCCACTTGATGACCAACACATGCATTCTTATCTTTATTTAGGAGAACATAGTCAGTTTAAGTATCAGATTAAACTTTCTACCGAGTAGATAATACTTCAGGAGAACAGATGCATGGCCTACTTCAGACCCAAGCACACCTTTTCTACTGTTAAATAGTTTTGTTCTACAGTATGTTCTTCTGTAGCTTATAAAAGTAACTAATGTACTGTATGTCACCAGATGCTCCTCCCTATACATACACTGTTTGCGACAATACGGCTACCACTTTTTGCAGGACAACGGAGAACTTGAAGTCAGGGAGTTGTGCCTAATTTATACCTCCTGTCGCGACTCCTGTGCCAAAAATAGCCAATCTACAAGCTCACAAAGCATTGCTTACAAGTGAACTTGTAGATTGGCATTTTTTGCCATGGGACACCGTCGTATGACAAAGTATGAAGTGGGCTTCAACATCCTCCTCGGCCCACTTGTCTTAGTGTAATACATTTGTTTGCGATATGAGAGAGAGAGAGAGAGAGCGAGAGAGAGCACAGATGTGATTTCCCCAAACAGCTGGGTGGCTCTAGGCAAACACATATGAGCTGAGATCAGAGATAATGTCACCAAAAAAACAATTTCTTTCAAAAAATGTGAAATGTTGCCACTGTCATATAAATGAGGGAAAAGAAATCCCTCTTGATAGCACATGATTAAGCATGAGTGCCCTTGAGAACAGCAATTTGTATGAACAGTACCCTGGCGTCCATATTCTGGGCATATCATAATAGCATATCAGGCAAACATTTGGCGGAATTTATACATACATACTTTGACCCCAGGAAGAATAGTCAGTGCTGAGGCAGTGACTAATGGGGATCTGAAACAACAAACAATTGCATTGCAACCTGATTCGTTGTGAGCTTATAGGTCGGCTACTTTCACAGAAGAGATGTGGTGTAGAGGGCACGAAGGGACAAGTATAGACCTAGGTCTATACACATAGGTCAACGATTTAAAAACATTTATTGCGTATATTATGGTTAGGGTATATGGTTATATTTGGTTGGAAAGGCTTTGCTCGTGGAGATGCTCCATAATGAATAGAGTAACATAAAATAAAGACTCCCTAGTCACTGGATTATCGGATGATACCGTCTGTAATCTACCTTTTGTTACTGATTCTTAACTCTGCTAAGCAACTTCTTTAGTTCCCCACTATTTGTCTGAGTTCTCCTGCACCTGTCTGTTCTCCACCTGTCTGTCTGTGGTTCTCACCGTCTGTCTGTTGTGTTTCAGGGACTTCCTCCCTCGTGGCTCTGGCATTGTGACACGTCGCCCGTTGGTACTTCAGCTCGTCAACTGTCCCTCAGGTAAAGTCCTTTCCACGATACAACCTTTCTTTGTGTCAGAGTTCCTGTCTTCTGGTTCTTCTGGTTCTCAACCTGCGGCTGACAAGCAAGAACTTTATTAAAAAAATAAAAAAGTTCAGTCCAGTTCCAACATGATTTTATAATACAGGTCCCCAGTTCAACAGGGTCCCCAGTTCCACTTCCAATATGATGATTTTGGAGGTCCCCAGATTATTTTGGGGGGGTCGCAGGCGGCCTGAAAAGGTTGAGAACAACTGTTCTACTTCAATACCCCTCAAGTTCTCAGGAGAATAAACACATTCCCTCTCACCTTGCATCCCTGTTGATCCCACTGGGAGAGCCTCTCCCTTCTCCCCTCTCACCTTGCATCCCTGTTGGTCCCACTGGGAGAGCCTCTCCCTTCTCCCTTACTGTTCCCTTTTAATTCCAGCCAGCTTGAGTTATCGGTATACATCTTTATACTTTGTCTTGCAAAAACAACGATAACAAAATAGGGATGGTAAAAGGGGTTACCGTATATAAGTGGAATTGCCCCCTCAGTAAAGTATTCTAGTTTATTTGTTCTTCCCTTTGCGGGAAGGCAAAAGCAAAATATTAGAAATATGAGTATTGCTGCAACTATCAATAATTTTCTTTTTGATTATTCTATCGCTTACTTTTTGTCACGGTGCGACTCAGGAGATGTAGAGGACTCAATTGCAAAACAAAAGACAAAACACAGGAACACAAGAGAATGCAGGGAACAGGAGACTGAACAGGCAGGGACTGAGGGTTTAAACTTTAAATAGACACAGGTGACACTCAAATCAAATACAATCAACACATTTGGGGCTGTGACTAACAGGACACAGGTGGAGAAAACTAGTAATCACAGGGAGGTAAGCCATGAACTAGGCAAACAGGAAACAACAGACAGATCATGACGCTTTTGATTAATCAAATAATCGAAAAATAACTCCTACACAATTGGCTATATTGAAACTGAACATTTCACCTATAACGACATGCCCAGAGTATTGACAGCTTCTGAATAGATCATGTTATTAAATGATCAATATGTTTTTTATAATCAATCAAATCGATTAGTTCGCTACCGTTGCAGCCCTAAATATTATAGTATAAAACATGTTTCAGTCCAATAGGTAAAACCTTTTATTTTACCTGCTATCCACAGTCTACTCCAAACCTTCCCCCAGTCATATTGTCCACCCCTAGAGACTTAGTGATGCCAATCACATCATGTTGCCATGGTTATAATTAATTTAGAGCAATCCATCAAATGTCTGAGCTGTTTCGAACCAGCTAAATTAGGATCACACTTTGAATTTCATCACGGGATCAATAAAGGTCTGTCTGTCTGTCTGTCTTTTACCTTACTTAGAATTTCATTTATATGACAGATTAACATGATTTTGTCATGTTCTGTAAACATACTGTAAGTAAATCTATTACACATTTATTTCATATTATTAATTTAGAATCTCAGAATACTATATGTTGTCGCTGTCGGGGGGGAAACCTCTTGTATCCAAAACTGTTTCTTTTCAGGATTGAAATTTAAGAGCAGCAAAAGTAGCAGCTCGAAACGTGGCTTCAACCTTGCAGATCTGTAACGTTTGGCGCTGTTGTGTGGCGCTGTAGTGTGATTACGTAGTGCGTTCATTTATGGGGAAAGAAAACACACAAATGTAGAATACGGAGATAAGAGGTTTCTGCCCAACAGCAACGATATATATATACTAATAATATTAGATATACTGTGCCGTATACTTTAATATTTCTATGTTCCCATTAACATGATTTTGCTCTTCTCCCACCACTCTACTCTACCTCCAGAATACGCAGAGTTCCTCCACTGTAAGGGGAAGAAGTTCACAGATTTCGATGACGTTCGAAAAGAGATCGAAGCAGAGACTGACCGCATGACAGGGGCCAACAAGGGCATCTCCCCTGTTCCCATAAACCTGCGCGTCTACTCCCCTAATGGTGAGGCTCAAATCACTGCCATCACACTTCAATTAACCTGCTGTGTAAAGTAACTATGTACATCTACTCAAGTACTGTACTTAAGTACAATTTTGAGGTATTTTTGAGGGGCGCTCCTATGCACACATTGTGAGTGAGAGTGCCCGCCACTTCACACAAGTGTGATTTTTTTACTTTCTTCAGAACTTACGATTTTCAATAATTGTACTTCTTCACCACTACATCTCAGAGGCAAATATTGTACTTTTTACTCCACTACAATTATTTGAAAACTTTACTACTTACTTTACTGATTATTGTTACGTAACATACTAACTAGCCCTATATATATTTTGGCCGTGAAAAACAACAAACAAATCTTCTCTTTTGGCGGGGGCAAATATAACCAAATATATATCAATTTGAGGGGTCCTTGACATGAACTAGTTTGATAGTTTGACTACTGATTTAGAAGGCATTTGTAGAATCGGCCTAAGGTGCTTATTAATAAGTTAAACTCTTCCTGACATTTATTCCCTCTTCCCTTCCGCTCTCTTCCTGTTGCTTTGTTCCTTTTCCAGTATTGAACCTGACGTTGGTGGACCTACCAGGGATGACCAAGGTACCGGTGGGGGACCAGCCAGCGGACATCGAGCAGCAGATCAGGGAGATGATATATCAGTTTGTGACCAAGGACAACTGCCTGCTGCTGGCCGTCACCCCTGCCAACTCTGACCTCGCCAACTCCGATGCCCTGAAGATTGCCAAAGAGGTTGACGCGGCAGGTGGCTATATTCTTACAGCACTAAAATGTATTTTGGCGGGCCTTGATGCCGTCATAATGGCTGATTTTACACTTGCTGAAAATAGCCGATCTACAAGCTCAAGCTACAAGCTACAAGTGAGATTTTAGATCTGCAATTTTCAGTATGCAACCAAGTGTAAAATTACTTGTCTTTTATTTATAATGGATCTCTTGTACACTAGTCCCTTCCTAACATTTTTTTAGTCTAGTCTTTTTATTTGTTAGTAAAATTGTCAATATTTAGTCTTAGTTTTGGTCATCATAGCTTTAGTTTCCATTTAGTTTTCGCCAGTGAAAAAAGTAGTTGATGCAAATTTTTCGTCTTAGTATTAATCTACAAAATCAACACTGCACCACAGTTATATTGTATTAACATACTCTACCATACGGACTGGTTAAAATAATGTTTTATGTATATAGTTCATGTGAAGGGAATGTCTGGAAAGTTGAATATGTGCATATAGTTCTTAGAAAATACAAACACACACACACACACACACACACTCAAGTACACACACATTTATTGAGGTGTGTGCATGCATGTGTACAGGTCAGAGGACCATTGGTGTGATCACCAAGTTGGACTTGATGGACGAGGGGACGGATGCTAAAGAAATCCTGGAAAATAAGCTGCTACCACTAAGGAGGGGTGAGTGCACGCACTATAATGTGAAAAGGGTGCCATTTCTTCTTACACCATTGATGGCAATTGGATGATTTGAGGAATTTTGTTCTGGAGAAAAAACACCTATCCACGCTATAACAGGCCAATGTGAAAAGGTTGGGATATATTCCTCAGCCTAGGAAAGTCTGTGAAAGATTTCACGTAAATTGCACGCTGCGTTCATGATTTGAGGCTTTTTGTTTCAAACTTTGAAAGCCAATGTTAGCCAATTAGGATGGAATATCAAATATATAATATCGGACAGATCCATCTTGAACACATGACTATAGAGATAGAACGATTTGCGAGATTTTTGGACAGAATCTGTAGGAGTAATATAAAAAAATGTGTTTTTCAAAAGTCGGCCTCCTGGTGGCGCTATAACAGGCCGTTCTGTAAAGTTTGGGGCAGAGGTTCATCATTGGTATCCAGGGAGTGTGTGGGCAAAATGTGGCATCGACCGGGTTAACGGTGATTCGCTGTTCACAGACGGACGGACGGACACACGGCCGGACGGACGGATGGACGGAGTGCAAAGCATATATACTCTCTGCCCATGCCTTCGGCCTGGTGGAGACAATAATATAGCCCAAAATAGGGATGCCAGTTACATTTGCCAGCAGAGTAAACAGTTCACAGGTTGTTGACATGGCTTTTCAATATACTGTGGGTCTCTTAGCAACATACATGATGTTGAAAGCGTCTATAAAGTGACCCATTGCTTCCCTCTTGTGGTCTTAAGACAACCCAACTCAGTTCCACCACATCTGGGCTGGTGGTGGTGACTGGTGAGGAGGAGGAGGAGGAGGAGAGGCACATATAGGACACTACACTGTAGGAGAACACAGTGTCAAAATCTGTGTTAAAAGAACGAAAAAAGAAAGGTTTTAACCGGCAAAGCATCTGTGTCACAATCATTTCACCACTTTTAACCACATTTTATACTATTCAAAACTAGCACATATACTGTACAAACTCATAAAGCATCACTAAGCCTTTAGATCTGCTTTTTTATCTTTGAATATATATATATTATATACTTTTTAACTAAAATCTTTGCTTCTGAAGGTAATTCCAAATACATGTAATTTTGATATGAAAATGAGCACTACTGCTGTAGCAACATGTGTTTTTCTGAAAACTGATTTAAGGTTAAGAGAGATTGACAGGTGGAGAAAAACTCTAACTAAATAAAGTAAGAGCTCTGACAAGGAGAGGGAGACAGGGTGGTGGAGGGGGGGGGGGGGGGTTGAGAGGTGAAACAATGTCTTGGAAAGTTTCTTCTCTGAAATAACATCTATCTTGTGGTCTGCCCTTTAATGCAATGTGCTGATGTAGTGCTTTTCCACTTGCACTCGGTTAGGACTCAGGCATGTACTTTTGAATATTTTCCATGTCCTATGTTTTTTCTACCTTTCCTTATTCCCTCCGCCTCTCTCTCTCTCTCTCTCTCTCTCTCTCTCTCTCTCTCTCTCTATGTCTCGCTTTCTCTCGCTTGCTCGTTTTCACTCTTCCCAATCTGTCTAAAAAGTCATGGATATTTGCATTTACAGCCCTGGTGGTTCAGTGCATGAAACACCCTCCAACCGGGAGATGCATGAGGGATGGACTCTGTGTTGAGTGGTTTCTGTTCATTTGTTCTTTCTCACAGTGCACTTGTCAGTCAAGTAGCAAGCACTGAATTAATTTAAATCTGTGTATTCTGCCTGCTCTCCCTCTCTTAAGATTATAATTTTTTGTGTGCGGAAAAAAAAAATCGAATAAATAAATGGTGTCAGAAGTATACATGGCAATTAAAGCGACTTACTTGCCTATCTTTAATTTGGAACAAGATCAAATTTTTTCAGAGCTTGTATGTATGAGGCTGCATCAACTAAATGAATAGTTTTGATATGAAATATTCACATTTGATCAATATTGACATTTTTCATATAGTTTATTAAATACGCCCCCAGCCTTTATATAGAAATAGAATCTTGTCAATCTTAAGGCTAATACAATACATACTCCTTCCGAGTTCGGAATGATGTGAAATTGTAGCTGTATCACCTCTCTTTTCGAAGAAAAGTTGGGACGTGAGAAGGAGTACGGACCACGATTTAGAATTCTACTTCAAGTTCTATAAATGTCTGTGTGGGAATGTCTTGTGTCCAGGTTACATCGGTGTCGTGAACAGGAGCCAGAAGGACATTGATGGCAGGAAAGACATCGTCGCTGCTCAGGCAGCCGAGAAGAAGTTCTTTATCTCTCACCCTGCATACAGACACTTGGCTGAACGGATGGGTACGCCCTACCTCCAGAAGGTTCTCAATCAGGTGTGTAGTGTGTGTGTGTGTGTGTGTGTGTGTGTGTGTGTGTGTGTGTGTGTGTGTGTGTGTGTGTGTGTGTGTGTGGTGGGTAACAGAAAGAGTGTGCACTAAGGAAGAGTGGGTACAAAGTACAAACCCTGTATATCCTGTCATTTTGGGGAACAAACAAGAAGTTTAAAGTCTGATTAAGCACCTTGGTAAGGAATATGCCTCTTCCAGACTGTGGTCAAATGTACATGCCACTTCCAAAATGGTCACTTCTCTACTGTCCTCATCAACAACATATCTGGTGTATTAGCTCTGACATCTGAAAAGGCACAATTTTCATTATTGTGCATGAACATGGCAGTTGAAACTCGTGAGTGCTTATATATTTTGGCAGATGATGAAACATATGAACTTATGTCCTTAGCTAATACAGTAGGTCAACAATTCTGTCGTGCCTAGCCTATAGCAATGTACACACACACTATTTGTGCAGCGGCTTTCTCTTTCCCAGTACTGTACCTACGGTATATAACCTGACCTTTGACCAGTGGTGGAAAGTGACCAAGTACATTTACTTATAAGTACTGTACTGTACAGTTTTGAGGTATTTGTACTGTACTTTACTTGAGTATTTCAAATTTAAATTCCAATACTTTTACTTTTACAGTACGCCACTACATCTCGGATCCAAATATTGTACTTTTACTTATATGATTATTTGAAAACTTTAGTTACTAGTTACTTTGTACATTTAGATTATTACAAAACCTACATTACCCACTTTAGCCTATACATTTCTCGGCCATTTGAAAATAGCCAATCTACAAGATCACACAATGCAATCTGCTATTTCCAAAGGATTTATTTTTTATACATTTGATAACTTGAAATGTAGCCTACATTTTGATTTCCAGACTGCATTGCCGTATTGATACTTGATGACTAAAAGTAAAACATTTGAATGACTTTTTCGACCACTGTCTTTGACCTGTGCAGCAATTGACCAACCATATCCGGGACACACTGCCGGGCCTGCGGTCCAAGCTACAGAGCCAGCTCCTCTCCATAGAGAAGGAGGTAGAAGAGTACAAGAACTTCAGACCTGATGACCCGTCCCGCAAGACCAAGGCTCTGTTACAGTAAGTGTATGTATTGTTGTATGATTAGATTAATCATTAATGGTTCCCCGAAGAGACCAATGCTCTGTACAGTAGGCCTATAAGTGTGAATGGATTAATCATTAGTGGTTCCCCAACTTTTGTAGCTCAAGACGGTTTGCCCCCGGGACTCAAACTATATTTATTTATTTATGGAAATGATTAGGTATTTTTTTGTTTGTTGGGGTTTTTTTAATTCTCATTCCTGAAATAGCCTACTTTTGAGAAATGTAATTGCTTTTAATTGATTAAAAAAAACTACAAAAATGTAATAAATACAAAATGGTCTGCAACCCACTAATGGCTTTTTGGGGAACAGTGGATTAATGGCCAGACAGAGACAGGCAGAGACACACAGATGAATCAATGAATATGATATGATATGATGACACCCTTCTCCTTTTCTCTCCCTGCAAGGATGGTACAGCAGTTCTCTGTGGACTTTGAGAAGCGCATCGAGGGCTCGGGGGATCAGATCGACACCAATGAGCTGTCTGGAGGAGCCAGGATCAACCGCATCTTCCATGAACGCTTCCCCTTCGAACTGGTCAAGGTGTGTGTGTGTGTGTGTGTGTGTGTGTGTGTGTGTGTGTGTGTGTGTGTGTGTGTGTGTGTGTGTGTGTGTGTGTGTGTGTGTGTGCGTGCGTGTGCGTGTGCTCGTGCACGTGAGTGAGTGCATGCATGTGCGTGTGTGTGAATGTAAATTATATCCATCTTATCCACAACCCCCCCCCCCTCCCCCGTCTCCCTATATATCTCTCTGTCCTGCTATCATTTCCCATTCTCAGACAGAGACAGAGCCAAAACTCACGCCTCCCTCAGGATACAGTCTGGGCTTTATGACAAAAAACATTCCTTGCTCTCTCATTCTCAACCTAACCTCCACCTCTACTGCACCCCCCTCCCCCCACCCCCCCAACACGCACACACACACACGGCACCCCCCCACACCCGTTTTCACATTGCTTTGGCTCCATCACGTATCGCTCTCTCCCGAGCTCTTTCTCGTAATCCCTCTCTTCATCTCCCCATATCCACCTTCATTCCTCTGGTCTCCCTAATGTTCTTCCTGCCTCATGCTTATCTGTTCCACCTTATTTCTCCTTTCTCCTTTCCTCCGTGTCACACTCCCCCCTCCTCCTCCTCCTCCTCCTTCAGCCCTTTACATTTGAAAATTGCCGATCTACAAGCTCACAATGTGTGACGATGCGACGCATTGTGAGCTTATAGATCAGCTATTTTCAAAAGAAAACTTGTAATACTTTAGCAAAAGTCTCCGCAAACTTCAAATGCAGGTGCATACTTTAGCTATTCCAAAATAACCGACAATCTGTAGTATATAAAGTATATTTTGATCCCAGTACTTTCAAACTTTAAATTGTGAATAAAGGACAGTTTGAGTATTTTCATATATTGCGGTGTTGCTTCGAGTACTTCCTCCACCACTGGACCTGGGCCACAGAATAGCGGCCTGCTGGGGCCACAGAATGGCGGCCTGCTGGGGCCACAGAATGGCGGCCTGCTGGGGCCAGACTTCAGTCTGCGTTCCACTGAGAACCAAATGGTCTTAAACAAAATATATAGCTGTGTAGAAAATATAGCATCTGCTGGACACATTAATGTCATGTAGGATCACTCTATCATTGTGCTTTATATAATCGTCCTTTCACTATGGGGAGGGAAGTACATGCAGAGCCAACAGCATATTATAAGAAGGCAGTGGTCTGAGGGTAGAGGTAGTATGACTTTGTGTCATGTGTTTTAAAAAAAGTATAGCATCTATACTGTAGCTAAAATCTGAAATGACAGATGCTTTCCTAGTTTTAATGGGTTAAGAAGGTCACTCCGTCTGTGTGTGTGTGTGTGTGTGTCTGACTGTCTGTGTGTCTGGAGCTAATTGATTCGGTTTTTACTTTACTGTCCCCTTGGGGACATTTTTCCCTCTGTATTTAACCCGTCCTAACGGACGTCCAAGATCCACATTGGATCCCACGGGCACCCCTAGATCCACATAATTCTATTTCTCGGGGAGGGAAGGGCGGACTTGGCTGCTCAAATCTAGTTTTCAATTAATTTCTTCCTTGAAGCCTATAAACTCCTGTCGCATGTCTGTTCTGAAAAAATAAAAATAAAAACTTTCTTTCTTGAGTTCCCTTGTTTATTTACTGATTATGAAACCAATTTGTTTGTCCACACCATTTCCCCTCTTTGGCGTACTCCTCTTCCTCGCTTTCTCTTGGAATTTCCGACTGCATTTTGTTTCTCCGACCTCTCAATTTTCTCCCCCCACTCATGTCCTAGTCATATCACCGTTGAATCTTTATGTATTTTTAAAAGGTTAAAGGGCGACTTCACAACTTTTCATAATTGGTCCTTACTCATTTTCATGATAAAATTCTGTCTCATAGGAGGGCTGTGGACAGTCTTACAGTGTCTCTTGTATAGTATGTAGTGTTAAGTTTACTTTTATATCATTTGGTGTCTTGTACTGTTGTGTTGTCTTTGTCTGTATTTCACTTGCATTTGAAAAATCTAAATAAAATATGTAAAAGAAAATAAAAACATCTTACAGTGACATCATCGTTAGGCAGATTCTTTTTTTTTATATTTAAAATTGTGTTATCGCAAGACCGTGTCACTGGAAGATGGGTTTCTGAACTGCCCACAGCCCTCAGACAGAGTCGTTTTTTTTAATCATGAACATAGTGAGTACCAATTATGAAGATAGGTTGAAAGGTGGTGAAGTCGTCCTTATATCTGACATTGACCTGCCATCCTGCTCAGTCATTTCCGGAAAGTCGGCTGCTCAAATCTAATGAAAATGTCTCAACACAAGGATCGTTTATCTACATATACATGAATGAATTCACTTTGGTCTGTGTGTTCTGTCTCCTTCTATAGATGGAGTTTGACGAGAAGGAACTCCGCAAGGAGATCAGCTACGCCATCAAGAACATCCATGGCATCAGGCACGTCCATACATACTATTACTCCCCCTCCCTCCCTAACTGTCCTCTCATCTCTGTCAGGGTCACCCGTCCCTCCCTCCCTAACTGTCCTCTCATCTCTGTCAGGGTCACCCCTACTGGCCAGACTGCGTCTATCTCCGTGGTTATCAACCTTTTTCTGGATTAGGGCCCACTTGGAAATCTCAAAAGCGTTTGCACTTCGCAGCCCACCCATCTGACCACTTAAATAAAAGTGCATAGAATTGGTCCTCACTAATTGCTCATGATAAAATGGTAAAAACCTAAATGTGCCTCAGCGGAGTGCTGTGGACACTTCAGAAACCCGCCTACCAGTGACATCGGGTGACATTAATGTTTAATATTACCATTCAAATGTTTGTGTTTTTGGTTATTTGGAGGGGCCCACTTGCAGTATCCCCACGGCCCACCAGTGGGCCCCGGCCCACAGGTTGAGAGTCACTGATCTAGCTGACCGCTATCTAATCACAAGGATGTCTTAGACATCGAGTTCTCCGCTGCATACTGATGGCATCAGCAAAGTGACCCAGAGCAGATCTGGGATAGCTGCTAGTTGGGTGACATTCCTTTGTCTGTCCTTCCCATGCCCGTCATTGTGTTTATACAGTATGTCTGTCCATATTAGAGTACAAATTAAGTAAAAATATAAAGGAAAAAACTAAATAAACAATCGTAAAATATACATCTGTATCCACCTCGATAATAAAACCTGTAGATTAGTTGATGAGATACTTTTGAATTGTATTTATTTACTGTACTTGATTTAAGTAGCCTAGTACTGTAGTTATTTAGAATATTCTGTGATTATTGAACATTCAGAATGTCATTGTCAAATTTAATGTAGGATTAAAATATGTTTACCTATTAACCAAGGTCAGTGGATTAAATGTTATCAATGGAAATACTTGTTATGACACAAATCCGTTCCACTGTGATGAAGGCAGGAAACCCGAATATGTTCTTCTTATCATTGATTTAATAAATAAGCTTTCTTGCAAAACTTACTTAAAATGTATATACTATAGCAGGATATATCAAATGTCACAGTGACCTATGCCCTTATATATTGATTGATCTCTTGTTACTTCTCATGCTACCTAACATCAGATTGTAACATTTGAATGAAACAACAGAATAATTGCGGCAGAGAGAAACATGCTAGTCATTGTAAATGCAAACATACAGTAGATGACTTTGCTACATTTCCCTGCACCATGAAATGTTCAGTGGTATCCCCTTTTTTGGTGACATGATTTGTCTTATTGTAATAGATCATTGACATGGGAGAAATCTCTGAAATGGAAGAGGATTTCTTTTCAATTAACCGTTCCTAAACCTCCCTTCCTCTTTCTTTCTTTCTTTCTTTCTTTCTCTTCCACTTTGTTCTTTTTTTGTGGACGGTTCTCTCTCTGGCGGGCAGAACTGGCCTCTTCACCCCGGACATGGCCTTTGAGACCATTGTGAAAAGGCAGATTGACAAGATAAAAATGCCTTGCACTGGTTGTGTGGACATGGTCATTTCTGAGCTAATCAATACAGTTAGACAGTGTACCAAGAAGGTAATAAAAACCTAAACAGTGGATAGCTATTCTTATTTTTAGTTTTTGTCTTTCGACCTACTGTACTTCCCTTCCCCACAAACCCTCTCCGCGATTCACTTCCTTTTATTGTGAGCGCCTGGCTCTCTCCAGTCCTTGTTTTACTTTGGACAATAAGGAGACAACTATAGAGTAGTGGAGTGTGGTATGCCTGCATAGTGCATACCTGCATACCTCCATCTACCTACCACATTATGGGTTGGCCAGGGCAGGGTGCTGTTGGCATGGCCATAGTAATGTGCTGTGCTTGACAACATTTGACCCTGGCATCCCAATTTTGGGCACATTTTTCAAAACATAAAAAAATAATTGCTTTAAAAAATAGCAAAGATTACAGGTGTACAGGCTTACAACGTTGTGAGCTTGTAGATCGGTTATTTTCGCCATTCGTCACACAACAAATCACATACAGTACATGGTTTAAGTGGTTAAGAGAAGAAGGTGTGGATGGATGCTGAACAGTTACCAAAAATATGGCCGCCTACAAAGTGCTAAGCAGCCACCCCCAAGAACATCTATTTTATGAAAAGTTTCCGACAAATATACTGCAAGCCCTCCAGTCATGCAGGTTTACTTTGGCTGTTTTACTATAGATCCAAGTGTTAAAACACTTGAAGTCAATCAACTTGAAGCATTTGGCAGCCATATTGGATGACTTCAGCGTCCAGACGTCGGGAGTGTGAGATTACAGCCGTGCACCTGCATCTGGCCGAAGCCATGACAACCCCCCATGCGTCCTCTTCAAGGAGCCTCTAGCCACATTCAGCTATACAGTACAGTACGTAACATGGGACTGAAACAGAAAAGTCTAGTGATCTGTAAGTGGTTGTGCCATTACTAAATCATGTTTGGACATTGATTGACATACGACAGAGACACTGGAATAGTATATCTATTGTTGTCAAGGAGGATGCTGCTGCTGGTAATAGCGTTCGAAGAAGAGGATGAAAGCGGTGCGTCTTGGCTTGGTCTTTGGGTGCACAGCTGCAGTCTTATGGCTCATCGCTCACAGCTTTTGGCTGGTGGAGTAGTAGTGCAGGCTGGGATCTCTCTCTGTCTTGTCTTGTCTATTTCTCTTCCTCTTTTCCCTCTCTACCTGCTCAGTGGCCTTATGGTTAGAGTGTCTGCTCGGAGACTGGGAGGTCGGGGTTTGATCCCCAGCCGGGTCATACCAAAGACTATAAAAATGGGACCCAATGCCTCCCTGCTTGGCACTCAGCATCAAGGGTTGGATTGTGGTAAGTCCCTGCGACATACTAGCGTCATGTCCAGGGGGTGTACTGTACATACATCATGTCCAAGCTGCCTCACGCTAGAGAAACAGGAGATAGGCTCCTGCCCTATGTGGCTCAGCAAGGCTTACTTACTTTCCCTCTCTACTTACATGTTTTCGGAGAGGGACTCCAGCACTGTTCCCATTAAGAATGGCTTCTGGGGAAACCAAATGTCTCACTTTGCCTTTTCTTCCCTCTGTGCTGTTCACCCCCCTTCCACCTCCAACCCCCTAACCCCCCACTCCTCTTTTTCATATGTCTCTCTATCTTTTGATTCTTTGGTTCCACCTCCATCTTTCTTGTTCACTTCATTTTTCTATCATGTCTTCATAATCCTCTCCTCCCAACCAAATGCCCTTCACTCTTCCCTCTCTCGCTTACTATTACTCTCCCTTTTGTTGAGTATTCCTCTCGCTATCCCACTCGCCATTCTTCTAATCTTCTATATCTTTGTTTTGTCTCTGCATTTATTTATTTATTTATTTCTATCACTCCACACTGTATACTACTCCGCATTTTGTTTCCTTCTATCTTTTCCGTTCCTCTCTTCCTGGACTTTCTGCATCTCTCCCTCTCTCTTCTCTCCCATGATACCCCAACCTCTTCCTACAGGACGGGGCTGTTCACCCCTGACCTGGCCTTCGAAGCCATAGTCAAAAAGCAGATCCAAAAGCTGAAGCAGCCCACACTGAAGGCTATAGATATGGTAGTGAGCGAACTCACCACCACCATACGAAAGTGTAGTGAAAAGGTAACCCCCCCACCCCAGTTGAATCAGGGCTTATTTTTTATTTTATTTGTTACACATACCGTAAGCCTGATTTTTACTTATCTGTGCTGCTAACGCATAAACCCATACTTTGATTTCGTACATGAAACACAGATTTAAGCGCTCTTGCAGATTATTGGCCTCTGCAGACAATTTAATAGATTGTCCCAGTTTGTTTGTTGCTTCTTAACCAGCATGCCAGATCATTTTCCTTTCATATTCTACCCTGTGATGTCTTTCTTGTTCACTCATTTGACTTTATCTGATTTGATTTTACCTCTTCAAATTGGATTCTAACATTTGTGTCATTTGTCTGTCAGTATGGCAGTGGGGGCAACTGTTGTTTGGAGGTTGAAACATTAAGTTCGTCATACTGACTAATAAGTAACTAACATTCCCAGAGTATCCCTTTCTTTCTCTTTCTTTCTCTTTTGTCTTCTCCATTCTGTTGTGCTCTAACCCTGTAGTCTGCTTGCGTATTTATCACGCCAATAATTCATAATAATGACCTCTTTTGGATTTCTCTATTTGAGCATTTGTGATTACACTGTATTATAGGATACAGTGTCTGAAAAAGGGAGATGATACATTTCCCCCAGTCAGACCATATAGAGAGAATCCACAAGGGGGTCATTGTGAAGCCCACATCCACCTATCTCCTTCCCTGCTCCTGTTGCATTGCATGTATACAACGTGTGCCTGCTGCCCATGCCTTCAGTGTAAAATCCTGACCGTGCTGTCATTGTGCCTCTGCTGGGTCGTGACAGGCAGAACGATCCAACTTATGACAGTTTTTACTCAGCCTCCCAGTTGCAATGCAATCCATCTGGTGATTAGGCCTTCTTTTTGTGATTTTAGCATGGGGGGCTTTCTAATGCTTTTGAAATGTTTTCATATTGCCAGGAAGTGTAAAGATCCTAAAATGTTAAAGCCTGTGCTGTGCCTTAGAATACTTTATTAGTTCTGCTGAGGAAATATTTGAATCCCTATAGTCAACCAAATCCTATAAAATGTTAACAATAATGGTTGTAATTATTTATTTAAATTGTTATTTTCAGATCGATGCTTGTTAATAGCTATATGTTCCCATTTGTTATTTATGTCCCAAAGCCTATAAAGTCATTCAAATTAAGAACAAGAAAGGGCAAAAAGGCCCATAATTCGTATTTATTCAACAACTTCTGGTAGCCACTATACGATGCATTGCAACTGGTGGATATTTTCTCTTTTTCCTCTGACTTTGATTTGATTTCTTCTTCCCCTAAATTTCTCCGTATGTGTTTGTGTTCCATGGGAAGCCCACCAATGTTCTCTGTGGCTTTGCAATGACCTCATGGAAAAAGGCTTACACGTATTGCCAGGAAAATAACTTTATTAGCAGGATTGTTTTGTTTCTGTTTTGTGTGGCTTTATTACAGACTTGGCACTATTCCATCGCATTATTCCCTATTGATAACATAATGTAACGATCATTACTTATCAAAGTGATCATCAACATCCTTTAACCAACGCTTTGCTGCCTTATTTTGTAGTATTGATCTTTCATACATAGATTCCAAATATATTTTTTGTACATTTGTGTCTTACACCAAATGAGTCTTTTTAGGTCTCAAGGTGAAAACGTGTGGGAACACCTGAACTAATGCCAAGTCTGTGATGAGCCCTGTGCTGAATCTAACCCGTTTGATTCTGCATTGGTAGGATGCATTTTGTTGTGTTTGTTAGTGTGTCCTTGTGTAGTGTGCGTTTCAGTATTGTGAGATGTAGACCTAGTACAGTGTGTGTTATTTTAAAAGTGGTGTGTCTGTATATGAATGCATGCATACAGTACATCAGCGCCTGTAGTGAACATGAGTGCGAGTGTGTGTGTGAGTGAAACTGTGTGGGCGTGTGTGCGTTTTGTGCATGTTTGCGGGGAGCATACTTTGGTCCGACAGATCATTGGGTCGAAGGAGCATTGGTCCGACTTGGGATAGGGTTTAGGTTTACTACCCCGTGCTCGCGGTTATGGTTAGGGGTATAGGTAGTCGATCGGACCAATGGTATGTCGGACGGTATGTCGGACCAAAGTATAGTACCCATGTGTCCTGTGTTGGTGCGATTGACCTACTGTCCTATATGCCAACAGCTGGCTCAGTACCCCTTGCTGAGAGAAGAGATGGAGAGGATCGTCACACAGCACATCAGGGACCGGGAGAGTCGCACCAAGAACCAGGTAACCACCCGCCAACACATACACTCACCCACCCACACACACACACACCCGGTCACGATGGCAAAAAAGTACTGTGCAGAGTCACGACCAGCAAGGCAGAGTGTAAACAAAGCATTTATTAAATAATGCAGAAAAAAGGCAAACTTGTAACTACTGGCAGAAACTAAGCAGTCCAAAAATGCAAAAACAAAGAAGTACAAGCAAATTACCAGAAGCTTCCGAGCATAGTCCAGGAACAAGGAACAAGGCAAGAGCTCCCCGGTACAACAACATGACATGACTGTATGATCCGACAAGGTGTGTGTGCAATGAGTCCAGTCTTATAGGTGGTGGGTTGATTGCAGTAGTGTTCACAGGTTTGTAATGGGCTGGGCTGATGAGAGTGGAACCAGGTGTGTAACTGGGACTGAAGTGTGGAATGGGATGAGGGAGTGTCCGAAGTGGAAATACAGACAGGGGGAGACTCAAACCATGACACGTACGCACACACACACACACACACACACACTAAGGCTGTACCCTAGCCCTTATTTTAAGACTCAAACTTCGGCAGGAGTTTGAGTGAACATTCGGACCAATCATGACAAACACAATTAATTAGAAAGTAGATAAAACGGCAGGTTACAACACGTTTTGTTCTTCTTTGTAATTATTTGGTCCAAAATATTGGACCAAATATGTTGTCATGATTTGTCACGACAAGAGTTGGCTTCGTACGACGCTTAAAGGTCTTTAAATAAATAAGTTTTGAAATGCCTATGGAGAAAATGAAATGGAGAATAATTTCCTGGGCCACTGAAAGGGGGAGGGACTGCGACGCTCTATTGTGCAAAAGGATGCTTGAAAGGAAGCCGAAACGCAAACGCAAACGAGAGCAACACCATCAGTAGGCCTACCCTGCAGAACCACACCAGCGACAGCAAAGGACAATAAACAAGATTTGTACTCACTGCGCAGCAGCAGCAGCTATAGCGTACAGTTCCTACCTCAATGTCTTGTGCAGGGAGGGGGGCATCGGTCTGGGACACTTCACATGGGCTCCAGGGTGGGGGTAAATTGGTGGGGCTGTGGGGCCCACGGACATGGCTCGTCTTAGGGTCCAGGGCTTGGTGCTGCCTACACCACTGGTGCAGTGACTCTTCATATTCTGGAATTACATGAAGAGAAAAGATAAGTGTCATTAGTGATATGTAGGCCTACATCACATTAGAAACACATGTGGCTGTATAGCCAAAAATATTTTATAATATATATTATATAACATGACATATATATTATAATAGAATACATCAATATTAATTATTAAACCAAAAGTTCAAACATAAATCATAAATCAAATGCTTTCAAAATAAACAAACAGTTAACCAGTTGATCCAAGTTAAAACACCAAGCCTATATGACTCACCGAAGAGTAACCAAAGGTTGTCACAGTGAACAGGAAACTGCTGCCATGCTGCTACCAAACATTTCAGCCAACTTGCATATATGGGAGTGGGAGTGGGGAGTGTAGGAACTGATGTCACCTTTATACTGCCTTGATTGACAGTTGACATGGGTTGCCATTTGCGGGTTGCCATGTTGGCTGGGTTACATTTACATTGCCAAGGCAAAAAGCAACAATACAATCAAAACTAAATGTATGTACATTTGAATTGAAAGTCCGAATATTCAATAAATCACACACGCACACACACACACACACACACACACACACACACACACACACACACACACACACACACACACACACACACACACACACACACACACACACACACACACACAGACGCAACAGCGCAGCGAGAGAGTGCCGTGCTGGTGTGTGTGCGTGTGTGTGTGGGTGTGGGGGTGTGTGTGTGTGTGTATGTGTGTGGGTGTGTGTTTGTTGCTGATTGAAAAACAAATGGTTCAAACCCATGAATTAAGATTCGAGTGCCAACCCTAACGAGCGAACATTCGAACCTTGAATGTTTGGGGACAGCCTTAACACACACACACACACACACACACACACACACACACACACACACACACACACACACACACACACACATTGATGTGAATGCGACTGCTGCTGACATCTCTCATCCCCTGTCCAGGTGTTGCTGCTGATAGACATCGAGTTGTCCTACATGAACACCAACCATGAGGACTTCATCGGATTCGCAAAGTGCGTTCACACATGCACACATGCACATATGCGAGCATGCACACACACACACACACACACACACACACACACACACACACACACACACACACACACACACACACACACACACACACACACACACACAGACATTCTTCCATTCTACCAGTTATTCTCAACTTTTTTAATTTCAAGGAACCCCAGTTTGATATGCCTCAGGCCACAGACTCCCATTAATATGTGTGTGTTTGTGTATATATTATATGTATAAAGAATGGTTATTAGGCTCTATTTGGAATGACAATCGTTTAGTTGAGGACCCCTGGGGTGTCCACTGCACTATAGGCCTCGCAATGTTTGTACTGATATTTCCCTGATTCATCTTGTGTGGGAGGATCATTCAGATTTGTTTTGATGGGTCTCTTTCTGCAGTGCTCAGCAGAGAAGTAACCAACCGAACAAGAAGAAGGCTCCAGGAAATCAGGTATTTGGAGCGTTGTGTTCATAGACAAAACTATTTCAGAATCAGTACAATATCAATCGTAAAGCACACATTTCATATCGTCGCTGTCGGGTGGAAAACTGTCCAAAAGTGTTACTTTTCAGGAAAAGAAAAAGAAAAAAAAGGAACCTGTGTTCCAATGGATCCCAGTTATTATATGTTAATACTTTTCATTGGTCCAATATTTATAAAACACACAAACACTTCACCATTTTCACTATCAAAATGTTTCAAAAACAGCAGATCCACCAGCTAGATTGGCTATTTTTGCTACTTTTTTGCACGGCAATCTTGTATGACAAACTAGGGCATACACAGTTGAAATACGAACATACAAGGTTTCTGCCTGACAGCAACGATATGTGGCTACAACATTATAGAGTCCAGATCTGCTCTCACTTCCATCACAGTCACGTCATCATCATCATACCATATACAACATTATACTTTATGATATGGATCTGCTCTCACTACTATCCAGGCATTCAGCCAACTGCATTACGTTTTGATTCTTTCCCGCTTCTTTCATCATACACGGTCTGTTACATTAAAGACCAGTTGAAATGGTTTCAGCGACCATATCTTGATGTATTTCCTGTTGAAACAGGGGCCGGGTGCTTCCTCAGCCAATCAGATCTGACAGGCTATAAACTTTGCCTGCGCACACCGTGCACTGCAATAAAGCAGCGCTGATGAATGCAGTTTGTTACACATTGTTGACGTCGTCACATAAACGTTTGTTTATGTGTGCAAACAAGTGTTTACGCAAACGTTTGTTTAGCTGCGTCTGTTTGTCACCGCCATCCACCATCTTTGTTTGACATTCTACACAGAATAGCACTGCCCTCTAGTGTCGACCGTCAGCTTTCTGTGGAAACGGATTGACAGGTGTCAGACTGTCAGTCATCAATATTATTGTTTGAAATTGGTCCGGACCTGCCGATGTTATTGCGCATTATGTTTTTGATTGACAGGAAGTCATTAAGATTGGACTTTTGGCTTAAAAATACACAACCATTGGATTATTTCGCACTTATTTTGCATTATGCTCTAAAATTGTTTTCACTGATTTGAAACCTAAATCCTGATATGAGAAGCTCTATAGTGTGGTGTGTGTCAAACCCTAACCTAATCGTAACCGCAAGCACGGGAGCAGCGCATGTTCGACTGCATGCGGCATGTCCGACTGTTGTTTCCGTGTGTCGGATACGCGTGCGCACCCAAATTTACACCCCTGTTTCATTCCATAAGCCCAATGACATAAACCTTTAGGCATTTCTCTGAGAAATACACATTTACGCATTTTTGCCACACTATATTACTGATATATCAGAACAATATTATTTAGGTTGAAAATTACCAGCGTTTTCCTTTTTATGTTTCTATTTCACAGTGTACTCATTTTTTCCCTGCATGCCTGCCGCTGTGATGCTTAATGTGCTAGTTGTAGAATATAGTTCTATGCATCACTTACTTAGCGACATTTAGTTACAATTCTAAAGGATGTGGCCTTATGTAATCATCACAAAGGCACAACTTCCTATACAATAATGAATGTGTATTGCAGCAGAGCAGTGCCATGAACTGTACAAATTACTTTAAACCCCATGCATCTAGAGATGCATGGGGTTTTTGTATTGGTTTGATTTGCTCCTATATCTTAAACGCTGTCTCTCGGGACTTCTTTTGATTTCTTTTTTATTTCTGTCTGTCTTGTGTCTTTCTCCTTGTGTTTCTCTCTGCGCCTTTTCTGCCACAGGATGAGGTCATGGTGAGTAGAGTGTGTGTGTACGTGCGTGTGTGTCCGTGTGTCCATGCGTGCGCGTGTGTGTGTGTGTGTGTTTGTCCGTCCGTCCGTCCGTCCGTGTGTGTGTGTGTGTGTGTGTGTGTGTGTGTGTCCGTGCGTGTGTCTGTGCGTGTGTCTCTGTGTGTGTGTGTGTGCGTGAGCGTGTGTGTGTGGTTAGTCTCCTACTAACACTAGATGAGCAGCACTTTGGGCTTTGGCTGCATCCTTTCCTTCTCTGCATCTTCCCTCCAGGCAGAGCTCCAGATCACTTACATGCACGCACACACTCGCACAGAAAAATGCACACGCTTACGCACGCACACACACACACACACACACACACACACACACACACACACACACACACACACACACACACACGCACGCACACACAGACATATGCATGTACTCAACATGATGCACATATGTTGAAAGCATATAAAACACGGAATAAAAAGGCAGGGAGAGGAGTTTCTGTTATGTAATGTGCCAATGTTTACATGTAGACATCTGTCACCATTTGGAGACATGGCTGTCGTTTCAACGCTGAGCCTGGCTTTCCTTGGCAGCGGAGACGGGGCGCCCGCAGCTCTGTCTTGAACTACATACAGCAAAAACCACTCATGTGTTCGAGAGAGACAGAGAGACAGAGAGGGTGACTATATAGGCAGAAAGTGACACAACAGCTCTAAGGTATATTAATGACAGTAAAATGTTGAAAATGAGTGGAATTCCCTTTAATACCACACGTCACATTGGTGAGGCGTGGTGACTCTGAGCTTTTATAGATCTGCTATTTACTGAGCACGACACCGGCATCCAAATAAGTAAACGAGGCTTTATTCGTCCAGTCTCTCTCTCCCTGTCAGTCATTGGACACGACGTTAGGACTGTGTTATCTTAGTAAGGCCAAGAGAGGGAGAGGTGTTCAGTGTAACACGCGCGCACACACGCACGCACACATGCACATGCACATGCACACATTAACTCCAAGGGGCACGTTTTGTGAGTTGCCACAGCAACCAGTCAGAATAGGTTAAAAAAGGTCAGGGGGGCCAGTGTAAACAGCACTGCCCTCAACCAGTTCCATTCACAGCTGTTTGTAGCCCATAGCCGCCTCGTTAAGACCCCCGACCCCCTTAGACCCCACACCAAGGCCTGGCAACATTCAGCTATCCATTATTCTCTCTGGAATTATAATTAATGATGACTTTTTTGTTTAATCGAATAATCGAGAACCGTGTTTTCTTCTTCTTTGTTTTGTTTAAAAAAATAATGTCATATATCAATGACTCAATTGACCATTATAGTGTTATTTCATGCTTTGATGTACATCGGCGAAAATAGCTTCAAGCTCACAACCCGTCACTGACATTGACAAATGTTTTGCATAACAGGGATTGATTATTAATTGATATTTGATTATTGAAATTATATCGTTTATTTATTTTTATTTTTATTGGATTAACGCATTTAGCACTCGTGCTAACCCCCAAATCTGCTGGAATTGATCATTTTTTGGACAGCCACCCCCAATTTTTTTGTTTGCGTAACAAATTGGCTTATTTTTAAAAGAACTGATCTAAAATGTTAATATGCTTACATCGACAACAAGTCTTCCATGGCCAACTTTGTTTGGGTTGGCATGCTGGATTAATTTTTTCACGAGGTAATAATGTTGCGACAACTTGCAAGCAGTCACGTCTAGTAGGATGCCATAGCCTGAGAGGACGTGATGACCCAACACTGCCATTCAATGTAAGGGAAAGTCTCCCCGTTGGCTTAAAGAATGGCCAATGATCAAAAAGTGTTTACTAGTTGCACCGACTGAATATAGTCCAGCTTGCTCTTCAAGTAAGCTGGTATAAAATAGGAAGTAATTATAAAGTATTAGCATGCTGTTTTGAAAGCTCTACAATATGGTTTTAATCACAGCAAAGAGTTTGTAGAAGATCGAGGGGCATGTGCAAATACTTCATCACTTTGACGTGAAAAGGAGTTTCATGTCAAGCACAGTTTTGACCAACCCTCCTCCGTCCATAACCTCTCATGGCATCATTATCCATGACACATGCAGATAAGAGAGCAGGTCGCAGCATTGTGTTGTTGCATGGTCTGAAACAGATTGGCCGTTGGTATGGTACGTAGCTTCCTTATTGCTTCCCTCCCAACACCCTGCCTGATGTCCCTTGCTGCCAGCCCAATAGC
>NC_137883.1:19545190-19550190 GCF_963924005.1 Protomyctophum bolini | reverse complement strand
AATACACAAGGAACAAATGACTGGACATGTCACATATAATAATAATAATAATAATAATAATAATACATTTTATTTATAAGGCGCCTTTCAAGGCACTCAAGGTCGCCGTACAGATTAAAAGCAGTACAAGAACACAGTTAAAAGCAGGAAAATAATAAAACTAGGGCACAGCTTGCAGCAGAAGACACTAGAGGTCACACAGAGTTATAGGCCTGCCTAAACAGGTGGGTTTTGAGGTGAGTTTGGAATATAGTGATAGAGTCCATGTTTCTGATGTCAGGGGGGAGGGAGTTCCAGAGGTGAGGGGCAGAGCGGCTGAAGGCTCTTGAGCCCATGGTGGAGAGACGGGCTGGGAGGACTTTGACCTTTGGAGTGTGTAGGGAAATTAATGTGTTGTTGGAGACCAAAACTGTCCAGGCATGAAATGAAGTCTTTAGTGAGAGCATGATTATTATTGTCCATGTGAATATTTGCATCACCTACCAAAATTATATTAGATGAGAGTGAACAAATGTGAGTGAGAAGTGTAGTGAATTCATCAGTGAAATCCTTGTTTGGTTTGGGTGGGCGGTATATATTGACTAAAACAGTTGGAGTGGGTCCATTTAATTGTATAACCACGGACTCGAATGAACGAGATACTGGCACTGTGACAGCTGAGACCTTCCAAGTCTCGCGGTGTAATATCGCGAGACCACCTCCTCTGCCGGTGAGACGGGGTTGACAGGTGTAAACAAACCCAGGTGGAATAGCCTCATTCAACTGAGAGAAGTCATCAGGATGTTGCCACGTCTCCGTGAGACAAAGAAAGTCGTACTTGCGGTCGAGGAGGAGGTCCTGTAGTAGTTGTCCCTTGCCAGTAAGGGAGCGGATGTTAAATAATCCAAAATTGACGTCGGACTGCTGGTTGGAGAAGCCAACGTTAGCCGACCTAGCCAGGCGAGCTAACGCGCTGTGATCCACCCTCCTACGGATGGCTCTCCGAGGGTGACGGCGGGTGGAAGACCAGATGGAATGGATAGCAGTGGAGTCATCGATGTGGACCCTTCGTCCGGCTCCGCGATGGATATACCTCCGATGAGGAAGGCAGGCGATGTCCGGGAAATGGTGCAGTACAGGCGGGGGATCAAGCCGATGGAAACGAAACCGGAGGAGCTCCGTGCTCATATATTGGATCAAGGATGATGCTGGATATATCACTATGGACAGGATAGTCCACAGGAGCACCGTGCTCACAGCGATTTTGTAGATCCACATGATGCACGGGCAGATGTACGTTCACCGAACAGCAGTAGCAGTGGCCAGGTAACTCAGGTGAGTAGAACGCCAACACGCTAAGCTTGAACAGTTTAGAACGCCACCCTGTCAATAGATCGTTTTGACTTTTGACAGTAAGCCCAGAGTAGAGACCATCAGTATCCCGTTTGTCACATGAATGTTATCTGCTGCAAGCTGTGCAGAAAATCATTAAAAACTTTAAAAAACAACCGGAGAGCAGCGGCAGCTAGTCGCGCCAGCGTTCACTCAACCGGAAGTGAAGCCTAGCCTAGAACAGGGGTGCCCGCTCTTTTCTTAAATGAGAGCTACTTTCAAAATGAACAGCTCAACAAGATCTACTCAATGAAAACATTATAATACCATTGCTGAAAATGGCTTTGGAATAGCGCGGCGCTGGCATTATATTTAAGACAAAAGCACTTACTGTAGGTAGAGCTGGGTAGGTATAGGTAGGTTTGAGCTGACAGGCACTTTTTTATGTCAGTCAATCAATCAAGTCAACTTAATTCAAGAGGCAGATGCCTCTTGAAGTAAATGTAATATTCTTTAGGGGCATGTCATGTGATCTACCTGCACAGCCTATGTGATCTACTGGTACATCGTGATCTACCTTTTGGGCACCCCTGGCCTAGAATGACAAACTGACAAAGAACTGAACACACACAGACCAATTAACTCAACACAGCTGAACTGGGCTTGGGGACCAACAGGACACAGGTGACTAGGTTAACATTAACCAGGGTGGTGAGACAAGACAGGTAACAGCTACAGTACAAGGGCAAACAGGAAGACACAAGAACAATACCACAAAATAAAATATACAACACCTATAGAATTACAAGACCTAGTAACACTACATAGTAAACAAGACTACAGAAATAAAAAAGTAAACAAGCGTGTGTGTGTGCTTGTGTGTCTACTCTGTAGGACGACAATACATACATAATGTAATACTAGAGCTTCTGCACATACAGTAGGGTCAGCAGTATACTGTAGTCCTCAGTGTTAATTTAGCCATTTGTAACTCTGCGAGTGTACAAATGTAGCCAAATGGATGGGTCCAATTACGGGTCCATTTGGCTACACTATTGTTCACTGTTGTTAAATTAAAGCTGCAATCCGCAACAAATCCTGCAATCCGCAATTTTACCCATCTGCATGGTAGAATATGTTATTACAATAATAGCTAACGCACATCTACAGATAATAGAGGCGGTCTCCCTACTCATCAAGTACAATTTTGAGGTACTTTTACTTTACTGGAGTGTTTCCAATTTGCAATACTTTTATTTCTACTCCACTACAACTCAGAGGCAAAAATGTAACTTTTTACACTTTACACTCTTTGACAGCTTATACTGTATTAGATTATTATTACAAAACATATACATTAACCACTTCAGTTTCACATGCAGGACATACTGTAGAAGAAGTTACGGATTGTCGCTTTACCACTGAGGATTTTTACAGTGTAGATACATAACTGGAAACAGGTTGGTCTGCGGTTTCCATTCCAAGAGATGAAATACTGTGTGAATCAGTCTGCCCTCGGCTCTATTTGCGTGAATGGAGAGCATGTGGGAGACCGTTAAAAAGAACATGGTGGCTGCTTTTATGAAAGAGAAACACGCCATAGACCCAAGAAAAAGACACAGAACATGAAGCATGAGGAGAAAGTTTTATTGCCGCTATAAAAAACTTCACGTACAGGGTCAAGTTTCTTATGGCGTCACATAATGTGTTTTTTGTCTATTTTGGGGAACGCTATACAGAAACCCATGATGAGTAAACAATAGACAATGACAGAGTTGCTTTTCTTTCAATAACATCTATTTTTTCTTTCGTTTTTACTATTGCTTCCTGCCTGTGCACGTTGCATGGTCATTTTGAGGTCAGGCGGCCGTGGGTCGCTGCAGCAAAGGGAGAGACTTAATTGTATATTTTGGGTTGAGAGCGTATAGGGTTAGCCGTGAGGCTCCGTGCGAGCTGTACAATCTTTTTGTCCATTTTTCGGTGCGGTTTCACCAAATCTTTGGTGTGTGTGAGTGTGTGTGTGTGTGTGTGTGTGTGTGTGTGTGTGTGTGTGTGTGTGTGTGTGTGTGTGTGTGTGTGTGTGTGTGTGTGTGTGTGTGTGTGTAAAAAAAAATGAACTAAACAAAAAAACAAAGAACACTTCTACAATATCTTTATTGTTGTGAAATTCACACCCTAAACTACACTTCAGCTTAGATTTATTTATTCTCATTGGAAGGTTTTGTCTTTAACCATTTTCATGCATCCATATTTTAGGCCAAACATTCTTAAATCAAAAAACTAAAAAATACATTTTAAAAGAATGTCTCAAAAATATTAAACTTATTCTTTTGGCCAAAACAGCAGATCTACAAGCTCACAACATGTCTGAGCTTGTAGATGGGCCATTCATTGTTTGATAAAGTATACAGTGTAGGGCTTAAGTGGTTAAATCTTGATGTGTCGTGAATATAAATATGTAGTAAAAGGTTAGTGGTGGTGTGCACATCAGGGTTCAGGCGAAGGATAAAGAAAAACGTACAGCAAATGAAGGGATATCTGCACACTAATGCCGAGCCCTCAATATTTATTTAAATTCTTCACAATGTCGACAGACATAAATCTGAATGAATGACTTCAATATTGGAAGCCGCATTTTCAGTGTGTGTTATATATTTGCTAAGCTAAAATATGATGTATCTGCCCTTCTCTGTGTATACAATACAATAAAAACATGACAAGTTAATATCCAACATGTTTTTATTTTAAAAGAAAAATAAAGCAAGTAAATATTACATGATGTTCATTAAGTCAAAGTCACTTTAATTTACTGTAGGATTGAACCAACATATGTTGATATCAGTACATTATTAATAATAGCGTTAAATAACTAAAACATTCACACAAAAATGCATACTCCCGTGTACACATTTCTCTGCTTTACGTTTTGGTCACATGTAATGTAAGGGACTTAATCACACTCAAATCAATGCAAGCCATTCAGTCAAAATGATCATCTACAAGCCCACTTGTAGAACGGCTATTTTAGCAAAGAGATTTTGTGTAGACATAAAAGGCCGTCACTCAGAGTACAGTTATAAATCAGCTCCAGTTGTCTAAAGACCAGAGGATTTAAGTGCATAACTTTGTACCTGGGCTTCAGTGTTGAACTCTGACGGAAAAACTATTCGTCGACTGCCTTTTTTTTACAGACGAAAACTTAATAAAACCTAAATAGAAACTAAGCTATGATGACTAAAACTATAAGATATATATATATTGACAATTTCGTCAACAAATAAAATGCTAGGGAGGGACGAGTGGAGAACAGATCCAGTAGAACTAAAAGACAAGTCATTTCACGTTTGGTTGCGCTCGGGTATTGCGCTATGAAAATAGTGGATCTACAAGCTCACAACACGTTGTACATTGGCTATTTTCAGCATACAACCAAGAGTAAACGCAATCAAGGCACCACCAAAATACAAAAGATTTTTTCTACTAAAATCACATCATATTAATCGACTAAAACTAGACTAAAAGGTTTAAAAAGAACTCACACCAGTGTGAAGTAAGGGGCGCTCTTATCACCGCATCATAGTACATCATCATGACGTAAAATAGACTCAGACACTAATACTATGACGTAAAATTCTCCATTCCTTGTCAATGGGAATTTAATGTTAGTGTAAGACGAAAATCTACACAAA